>NC_091688.1:8797878-9100909 GCF_041296265.1 Equus caballus
TGATGACAGCAACCAACCACAGTATTAGCAGTAGCTGTGATTTTGTCACTAATAGAATTCACAGATATTTTCAATGTTGTTGCCAATATCTTGAAATGTTGTTTATGCCTTTCACTACTTTAAAATTATGGTAGTTATGAGTCCTGC
The DNA here is from genome assembly GCF_041296265.1 of Equus caballus. NCBI lineage: Eukaryota > Metazoa > Chordata > Mammalia > Perissodactyla > Equidae > Equus > Equus caballus. The sequence goes on from NC_091688.1 coordinate 8,798,026, forward strand.
CAGTACATCTGGTTATTTAATGTGTTTAAAAAGAAGATATATTTCTATGCCACAGATTTTTAAAAGTTTGATAAATATATTTCAATACATTTCTTCATTTGTAACATTATGTAGTTTATTTTATGTTTTTAAAAGCGTTATTATGACAAATGGTCCTGAGCTTTCACGAGACTGTCAGAATCTGTGGCACGAGAAGGTTCAAATTCCCATGACTTAGAGTCATAAGAATTGAGAATTATAATAACAATGAGAAAAAACATTTATGATGCTATGACACGCTAGACACTGTTCTAAGCATTTTACTTATATTAACTCATTTAATCTTTACAACAACCCAACTAGGAAGTAACCTATTTTCATTTTAAAGGCAGAGAAACTGGAGCACACAGAGGCTAATTTGCCCAAGGTCACATTACTAAGCCAGTTGTATAGTCAGGCTCCGACCTTAGCAGTGCACTGCAGAGTCTGTGTACTTACCTACTCAGCTAAGCTGGATTTCAGGAAAAAGTCTCTGGATATTTGAGGTGGTAAAGTCAATTACCTGGTCACTTACCTGGTTACTCTGACTGCACACTCTGACCTAAGAAATATGATTCCATCTGTGCCTCTACCTACTCTGTTTATGGAAACGTAGGGGGGTGGGCAGGATAATAGAGGAGCTAACCAAGAGAACATAGACTCCCTGGTTCTGAATAAAGTTGACATCTTCTGATGGACGATGGTTCTCATTTACTCACAAATTCATTCATTCAACAAATATTTTGAGTCCCTAGTGTAACGGGTACTTTCTTAGGCACTGGGATGTAGCAGAGAGTCAGAAAGATGCAGTTCCTGCCTTTCTGGACTTTATGCTTTGGTGAGGAAAGCAAGACACGAAACACATCCACAGAAACAAATAAGCAAGATCATTTCACAGAGACATAAGTCCTATGAAGATGATAAAACAGGGTAATGGGTTAGAGAGTGACACAGGCAGGGGTGGGAGATGTAACTTCAGCTGGGTGGTCAAGGAGAGCTCTACTGTAGGGTGGCATTTGGGCTGAGATGGCAGTGATTTGGAGGAGGCAAGCTATACAAAGATTTAGTGGACAGTGAGCACACCATGCCAAATGTCTGGAGGTGTGAAGTAAATTGTTGAGACAGGAAAGAGTCATGAGAGGGAAGGAGTGGGTGGTAAGCATGGGCCACTGACTGACCAGCTGGCAAAAAAATGTGCTTGGAAATATCCCTCCCTCACCCTTTCAGCAGGAATTTCTCACTACCAGAGCCAACGCTTGTGAATCGCTAGCATTAGGAATGCTCTTGGTAGGTTGCACTTCTCCTTTATCAGGTCTCTGTTGTAACCACTTGCCCCTTTCGCACCAGAATGTATACGCCTGTACTTGTTTTCAAGTGGCTCTTCCCTCCCCCAGGGACTGAGGGAGAAAATGCTGGGAAGGAAATTAGACCGTGCCAGTTACAGAATACTGATAACACTCCGTCACTTCCAATCGGCAGACTCATCTCCAGAAAAGTGAGTCTGTCCACAGCTTAGAGTTTCAGTTCTGTTATGTTGTCTCACCACTGACCAATTTTATGCTGATAGAGGGTGGATTGGCTTTAGTGAGTACTTCTACTCTAAATCTAAGAGAATCAAAGTAAAATGTACAGGGGGAAAAAAAAGAGATTGCACTGCAGCATGGAGGAGATAACTAAAACCAGAAAGACAGGGCATGGGCTCGAACTCACAAAATCATGAGCTTACTTTCAACTTTGTGCAAAGTCTGTAGGTATTGAGGGAAGAGGTGCTGAGCAGCTTCTCAGGGAGAAGGCATTTTCCTGAGCAGGTCACACCGTCCCCAGGAGCGCCCTGAAAGAGCAGGCTATGGAGGCATAGGCTGTCTGTGGTTCTTAAAAGCCCCAATGCAGTTTTCAAATGGGAAGGGAGTTCTACTCTGAGTCTTCTTAAACTAATTTGAACTGGGCTAGAACATTTTCTGCCTTTCTAACACAGAGTTTAATTCCCTCCTCATACACAAACTTTCAAGAGGTCATCTTTACTGTCTTTACGAAATGGTTGTGCACAACCCAAGCCAATTTTATGACTGGCAGTGCGGCCTGTTGGAGCATAACATCCCTGGCCATTTCCTCCAGCTCCAGAATTACTCATAGGATGCAAGATATAGGAAAGACTTTAATGAAATCCCCCCTTCCCCCTCCCTGCCCCTCAGATTGCCCCTTAACTCCTGCTTGAAGTTCTCTGGGGTGGGGGGTGAGGTTGGGGTGCTGGATAGAAACTTATTTATAATTAGAAGTGAAGCTTAAGACACAAAAATCGCCGGGGGAGAAACATCCCTACGCTCGAGTGATATTTTGATTGTATTTTTTACCACATTAATTTATTTAGGTAATAAATGTACACATATCACATCACTGATGAAAAAATAAAAGACATTCAACTTTTCTGAGCTTTCAATCAAACTAATGAGCACATGGTTAAGTAAAGCCCTGATGCTAGGGATTCTCTAGCTAACAGGTCAGGTGCATTTCTTTTGGAGCATCTGTTCTCACCACGGTGGCTTGTCTAGTGGCCTGATTAAACACTCCAGAGCCTCATCTCTAGCTGCCCACGTCAGCCCGAGATGCTGGGTCTGCACTCTCATTTCTCTAAAGTTAACAGGCAACTTCTCAGTCTTCTTTGTCTTATATTTGTTTTGGCAAAAAGTATTCACCATCCTAAAGCCCTTTCCATTTTTTCTACTGTATAAGAGGAAAGAGAAATGTGTCAGTGGCGTTGGATCCCTTTCTGTTGACCTAGAGAATAACCCGGAGGAGGAGACATCAAATATGAATCTACCAGCCTACCCTGAGATCCTGTGCAAACACTGTTACCTGGCACATAATCATTTCTGACAGCTCAGATGGATCTTTCACCCAGTGCGGCCTGTAAGCCATCCTTAAACTGATCGAAGTGCCAACACCTTTTGAAGGAGTCCATGAAAAATAGAAAAATTCAAGTGGTCACTGATGAAACTCCAGATTTTTAAAGCCAGGGATGAAAGTTTTAAAAATGTACCAGTACTTCCTACAGGTAGGAAAGAGAATGTTCAGACATGTAAGGGAAAGCCATTTTAAAAGTGAGGGCTGGTTAGGAGAGAAACAAGGCAATAAAAGAAATAGTAATTGGTGAGTCTGTGTTAAAATAAAGAAGTTGAGAGCAGCAAACCAACTGTATGGTTATCTAGCCATCATACAGCATGACAAGAAAATGAAGACACTGAGTGAGTTGCACCCGTTTTGTGAAATCATGGAGGAAAGTGGAAAAACTAGTTTGGACATTCATTAAGGGCCATAGAATGAAAGAGCTGGCAAGGACCTTGGAGATATTTACCCCAATCTCCTTATTTTATTGATGAGGAAATGGGGGTCTTGGCAGCTTGAATGACTTACTCAAGGTACACAGGAACTTGATGACGGACCCCAAATAAGAATCTGCTCCCAGATTCCAGCCCAGGTTCCTTACTGAACATATCACTGCATCTCCACTTGTCCTCTCCTTCCATCGTTTGGCATTGTTATCTTTACCCATGGTAAATTCTCCTTTGGCTCTCCTTCCCTAAGTTGAGTGATCCAGAAATAGCTTCAGACATTTAATTCCACCTGATTTTCCCTGAGCCTTATTCCTATGCAAGGGCGGCATTCTGGTACAGAAGATATGTAAAAGAGCAATGGAGTCAGAGTCAAGAGAATTAGGTCCAAATCACTTACTAGCTCTGTTGAATAAACAATTACCATTCTAAACATGGTTTTCTTAATTATTAAATGGGCAAAGCTAAAAGCTCCATTTTCTTCCCTCTTTTTGTGCTGTTACTGTTATACGTATGCCTATATACATTAGAAATCTGACAATACGTTCTTACAATTATTACTTTACATAATCTTTCTTTTAAAGAAGCTGATTGAGAATGGAGAGCAAGTATATATTTATAGACTTTGTTATATTAATCTTCTTATTTACCATTTCTGGCTTTCTCCATTTATTTCTGTGGATTCACATTATCATCTGGTATCATTTTCTTAATACAGCTTTGTTCCCATTTACATCTTTTACGTAGTTATTGTCAAATATATTACATGTCTATATATTATATGCATACAATTATATACACATTGTATTATGCAACTAATTTTTAAATCAGTTAGGATTAGAAATAAAAAGAAATATGCCATTCTACTTTCTTTTGTAATTGCCTCCATAATTTTCTTCACCAGAGCTTTTTGTTCTTTCCTGTGGATTCGCATTACTACCTGGTGGTAAATGATTTCAGCCTGTGAACTTCTTTATAGCATTTCTTGTAAGTCAGGATTGCTAGTAAATTGCTAAAACTCTCTCAGATCTTTTCTTTAACCTGGGAATGTCTTTATTTTGCCTTCATTTTTGAAAGATAGTTTTGCTCAGTGAAAGATTCTTGGTTGAGAATTTTCTTTTACTTTTAGCACTTTGAATATGCCTTCCCACTGCCTTTCTGACCTCCATTGTTTCTGGGGAGACATTAGCTGTTATTGGGGTTCTCTTCTAATGAGTTGTTTTTCTCTGACTGCTTTCAAGATTTCCTCTTTACCCCTAGATTTCAACATTTTACCATGATGTGTCTGAGTGTGGATCTCCATGTTTATCCTACTTGGAGGTGATAGGACTTCTTGATGTGTAGAATGTTTTGCTTTACTTTTAATCAAATTTGAGATGTTTTAACTTACTTCTTTGAGTATTGATTAGTCAGTATTCAGTCAGAGGTTGTGTTTAAGTACCTACTGCTATTGAGACTTTGCCTGCTGTAGATTGATCTGTGTGCAGCCTGGGGGACTGTTTGTAAGTCTTCCCCCTGTCCTGCTCTCATTGTTCCTGAGTGGCTGTAGACTAGTGCATGTGCACAGTCTGTCTGAACCCCAGAATTGACTGTAATCCTAGGAGGGCTCTTCTTGGCTGTTTATTTCCCTGGTTCTCCCCGTTAAACTTCTGATTCTTCTTCCATTTTGCTTCTTTTCTACTATTATGGAGATACAATGCCCATTGAATTGCTCTCCCCCAAGAAGTCCGTTCTTTTTGACAATGCCAGTAGGCATGACATTCTCCGTATACTGTTCCAAATATTTTCAGCTCCCTCAGGTAGAGCTCTGGAGCTCTTTGTCCTGATCTTCTGCCTCTCCCCACTGTGCAGAACCTCTGCACTGATGAACCATGGCAGGGGGTGCCTTTCTCCTGAAACGATACTCCTCTTCTACAGGAAGGTACTTGAGGGGTATTGTAGCCCCTGATCTTGTCAGCTTGCCCCTCCTGGTATAGAACCTCTGCCCTAAAAGCAAGTTGATGCAGGGGAAATGGGGCCCCCGAATTTTTGGCCTGCAGTGCCTGGAGTAGGGCTTACACCTCATGAGTCGGGGCTGGGTGGGGGAAGGGAGCCCTAATTCTCTTGGATCTTCATGCCTGAAATAAAACTTTTGCAATATGAGGTTGAGGGGGGTGAGAAATACAGGCAGCCTCCTCCTCTCAGGATAAAGCCATAGCCCTAGACTGGGAGCTGTAGGAAGGAGCTTCTGCCGGCTTGCTTGCATACTACCCAGGATAGAACTTTGGTAACACAGAGCCAAGGAGTGGGGACTGTAATACAACGGGTCCTGGCTCAAATGCTACAGTCTCTTACTGTTCTTACCAAAATTTAGTAGATTTTTTAATGGAATGAATGTTTCTTCATTTGCTGGACGCCCTTTCCAGGGATTTCCAGGGATTTAATTTCCAGGGATTTTAAACGATTAGTGTTTTGTTTTTTTAAATAATTTTCCTCTAGTTACATGAGTTTTTATTGGACAGTCTGCTGTGCTCCTCACTCCACCACTCTGGAACTTGACCCTTGTCTTTTATTTTTTAATTAAATAAATGTGTTTTTAACCGTTTGTTATTAATAATAATATCTATCAGTAAGTGACTTCTCTGTGCCTCTTTTGAGTGGCAATTTTGTTTACCTGTGCAAGATAATCTGTATTGTCTAGAAAAAAGAAGAAATTGATCAAATGTGTATGGATTTAAAAGTGATAGATTAGGAATGGGCATGTGACACAATTCTGGTTTATGAGAAGGGAGGGGAAGCCTCCTAGGGACTTTTTTGGAGAGTTGTCTTTGTTCTTAAAAAGGAACCAAAGACAGGGTCAGCTTATGGACGTAGAAGCCTGCATGGGATGCCTGGAACTGTAGCTGCCATCTTGGGCCTTGAAAAGAAACAATCTAAGACAAAGAAAACTCTGAGGATGGCAGAACTGAAAGAATGAACAAATCTGGCTCCTTGATGACATCTTTGAAGTATTAACTTAACAACCCTGAAACTCCCCTAGGAAAGTATAGGTTATTAGTAATATCATGACTGTGATTGTCCATGATAACCAGTACATTAGCCTATCAATGTCTTAAAAGCCATGGGTTTAAAAGAAAATGAAACATTAGCTAAACTTGTTGACTCTCATACAAACTCATCTCTTTCCCTTCGTTCTGACCAAGACATTCTGTTTAGCCAGTATTGCAGATCTAATCAATCAAACTGGCTAAAAACAATAAAGGGAAATTTGAAATCTATCCCCCAGTGATGGGAAGGTATCTTCAATACCTAGAAAAGTAATGTTTATCTTATCGTAAAGAAACTAAAATTCATGTTGATTTGAAGAATCACCTATTGATATTCTAGACTGTTAAAGATATCACTCAAGGCTCCGTCTAGTGGCTCAAACCTTTCAAGTTTCTACCCACAAAGGAACACATTCTGTCAGGTAGGCATTTGAAAGTTTTGCAGAAAAGAACAAGGGAGATTTAGTTCTGTTTTGAATGAACACCTAAGAAGTTCCACTCTTGACTAGAGTTGAGGGTAGAAAATACAATTGAAAGTAGTTTTTATCTTAGAATCTCATACTTGGTCGTGGGCTGGAGGGAGAAGAGAAGTACCAATTTTTATATTTATTAAGCATATATTATTTGTCCACACTTGCTATGTTTATTCATTTAACAAATTACACACCTAAGCATCTAATATACGCTCTATGTTTTTGTAGGAAATGATGAACCCCACAAAGGCAAGGACCTTAATATAAACATATTGTTATAATACTAAAAAGCAAATGAAATGACAGTTCCTGCTATAGGATTTCTGCAGAAAGAAACAAAAAACAAGGGATGTAACAAAGAAAGATAAAGACAGGTACAAACATAATAATGATACATAGCACACACGCTAGACACACATTTATCCAATATTTATTGGGTCCTTGCTACATATGAGACACTATGCTAAAAAGATACAGAGACAAAGAACACAAATTCCTATGCTCAGAAAATTTACAAAATTGTAAGGGAGATAATATGCGTACTCAAAGTACTACACACTAAAAAGAAAAAAAACTAATAATTTTTAATAATAATAGCAAATGCATATATAGAGGTTATTTTGTGCCTGGAACTGCCCTAAGGACTTTATGTATATTAACTCACTTAAACTTCACTAAAGTAGCTACAGGCATACCTTGTTTTATTGTGCATTGCTTTATTGCACTTTGCAGGTATTGCATTTTTTACAAGACCCTCCACCAACAAAAAGGTTATGACCCACTGAAGGCTGAGATGGTTAGCATTTTTTAGAAATAAAGTTTTATGGGTTTTTTTGCTGAAGAAGATTCACCCTGAGCTAACATCCATGCCAATCTTCCTCTAGTTTTTAGTATGTGGACCACCAGCACAGCATGGCGGCTAACAGATGTAGGTCCATGCCCAGGAATGCAACCTGGGCTGCCAAAAGCAGAGTGTGATGAACTTAACCACTAGGCCACTGGGGCTGGCCTGATAAAGTTTTTTTATTTAAAGTATGTACATTTTTTAAAGATGTAATGCTATTGTACACTTAATAGACTACAGTATAGTGTAAACATAACTTTTATTTGCACTGAGAAACCAAGAAATTCATGTGACTCACTTTATTGCAATATTCACTTTATTGTGGTGGTCTGGAACCAAACCCACAATATCTCTGAGGTATGGCTGTAATATTATTACCCCCATATCACAGAGGAGGAAACTGAGGTACAGAAATAACTTGCTTAAGTTTGCATAGCTAGAAAGAAGGGAAGCTGGGATGATAGCCCAGGCAATCTGGCTCCAGAGTCTTGTTGTACATGGTGCTTCGTAACCATGTGTGAAATCACTTCATAGGCTTAAATAAGAAGAATAAGATCTAGAATTCGGCACTACAGTAGTCAGTAGTCCCCCCTTACCACGGTTTTGCTTTTTGTGGTTTCAGTTAACTTCAGTCAAGTGGTCTGAAAATATTAAATGGAAAATTCCAGAAATAAACAACTCATAAGTTTTAAATTGTGCATCCTTCTGAAGTTGTATGATAAAATCTTGTGCTGTTCTGTTCTGTCCCACCTGGGACATGATTCACCTGTTTGTGCAGCATATTCATGCTGTTATGCTACCTCCCGTTAGTCACTAAGCAGCCCTCTCGGTTATCAGATTGCCTGCTGTGGCATCGCAGTGCTTATGTTCAAGTTGCTCTTATTTTACTTAATAATGGCCCCGAAGTGCAAAAGTAGTGATGCTGGCACTTTGGATATGCCAAAGAGAATTTATTGTTGTTAATCTCTTATTGTGCCTAATTTATAAATTAAACTTTATCATAGGTATGTATGTCTGGAAAAAAAGATCATATTTGTAGGGTTCAGTACTATCTATGGTTTCAGGTATCCACTAGGGGACTTGAAACATATCCACCACGGATATGGTGGGATTCCTGCATAAGGAAAATATAAAGAAAATACTATGAGACTTCAAAAAAATGAGATATCATTTCTAGCTCAACAGATAACATATGTCTTTCTGGAAGACAGCATTTGGAGGATATGGAGGATTTGGGCATGAAGAATTTAGGCTGGGACAGCCTTTAGGGTGAGTAAAGAGTTGGGAAAGCATGAGGTATTAGGAGAATGAAGGTTTTTCCAGTTTAGTTGGAATATAGTTGAGTGTAGGAGACTGACTGAAGGTAAAAGTGGAAAGAATCCTAAACTATTAGAGCTAGCAGATGCCTTAACCATCATTTATTCTGACTCTTTCATTTACTGATGAAGAATATGAAACCTGGAGAGAGAAAATGACCAGAGCATAATGCCAGTGGGGCTGTGACTGGCAGATCCAGGACTGCAGCTCTGATCTTCTGACTCCCAGGCCAGGAGTTTGATACTCCACTAAATTATATGGAGAGATTTTCTATCTAAGTAATGATAAACTACTCAAGGATTTTGAGCAGAGAAGGGAGACCCAAATTTGAATCCCAACTCCTTAATCTCCCAGTTGTATGATTTAGGAGGATTTTACTTACTCTCCTTAAATTTAGTATGTTCATCTTTAGAATGCAAATAATAAAATGCCTATGTCATAGGGTTGCTGTGAGAAGTCAGTGAGGTGTCTTACACATAGTAGATGCTAAATCAATAGTGAAATCAAATTTTCTTCTCCCTCCTTCTCCCTCTGTTTTTCTTTTTTGTTAACTTTCTTTCCTTCCTCTTCACCCTCTTCCTCTTATTCTTCCCCTATCAAATAAAGGAGTGGGGCAAGGCAGATACTGACCCACCTCATGCCCACCGGCCATGTACTCCTACCCAGGATCTGTATCTCTTGGCCTAACTGTTGTCTTGGAAGGATGCTCTGCCCAAGCCCATGAGAGGCCAGAGGTACCAGAATGCCCATAACCCCCCAGGCAAGGCCTCAAGCAATGGCTGAAGGAATTTGGTGTATAAATTCCTCAGCTTCTTCCTTGACACACAGGTAAGGCTCCTCTGAGGCACATGTTCCACGTTGTTTGCCAGCGTTTCCCCACAGAATTGATCTCCAGTCCCCTCTGAGCTAGCATACCCTTTGGCTGCCTTCCCTTCCCTGTCTCGCTTCTTCACTCCCCTTCTGACCTTTCAAATACACTACTGGCACATGAATCCTTTTCTGCTTTTGGGTGATTACATACTAAAATAGAGTGGGATCATAAATGATGGAACTGGGTCCTACATGACCAGGGAGGAATGGGAATAAAAGCACAGATTGAGGGGCTTGTCCAGGGGAAGAAAAAGGACATCTTACAGGGTTAGAACTAGCTGTCTATTGACTGCCAAGCTAGCTCTCTTACCTATGTCATCCTGCCCTCTCATCATTTCTTGACATTCCAGGGCTGAGCAATATAATCTCAGAAGTCTCATCATAATGCCTACTGGGAAAATCCTGAATGGCCCAGTTCCTGGGCTGACCTTTCCTTTCCAAGACAATAATCTCCCTGGCTTCTTGATAGTAGAATGAGGAGGAGGAAGCCGCCAGTGCTAACATGCATCGTGATTCTGGGAACAAGGGTATTCCCAAACACAGACACCAATAACTGTCATTTTCAGAATTACTGTGATGGTGCTGATGATAAAGGCAGCCCAGAGCAGTTGCCTGTGTATCTGGAGGACAGTGAGTTTTCTGGAACTATGGAGATGGGCCTGAACTAGGACGAGGATTTTCTCTGAGACTGCATGAGCTTCGCCAACAGAAGTAGAGAACTCTTGCAGCTTAGCTTGACCCTTGCACCAAGGAGAGTGGTGCCTTGAATAGGGGAAGGCTGATCCTTGGCTCCTTGCCTAGTGGCTCCAGTTTCATGCATTCGTCTCCTAATCAGACCTTCTTTGTGCTACAAGGCAGAATCCAGAGGGGTTGCTGTGCACACAGGAGGAAGGGATATCTTTAGCAGACTCCCATAAAAATATCTTTTAAAAGTCTAGAGCACTAGGAAAATGAAACTAATTGATGTTCAAAGGACCTCCTAGTAGTCCAAGGAAACACAGACATTCAAGTTTCAGGGATGGTTAAAGCTAGACTTTCTTATGAGATTATCACTCATATTGGCTGTGTGGCCAGATGACAATGAAGCCTTTTCTTACAGTAAGCACCTGGACTACACAAATTATGTCAGAAATAGTTTTCTAACACTTTGAGGTTTGGAATGTAGCTTCTGTGTTTGAAATTTAAAATGGTGGTTTAAATATGGGTAAATGGAAGGTAGACAATTTTCTAAAAATCAATTGGTTGAAAATAATTGTTAAAATCAGGATATATGTCAAAAATAGATATTGCCAAGCTCTGCCACTTTTCACCTGGTAATGCTTACCACTTCATTGTAAAAATCATTTGTTCATAAAGGGGGCTAGTGCTAATCATGTATTGAGTATTTAGGGTGAATGGTACAATAATGTCAATGATTATTGGAAAACTAAATTAGAAAAAGTGATCCAAAAAGTGTTTCCAATCTCTTTGTTTCTCATTCCAATGTTAAAACAACACTCTGAATCAGGATGCTCTTTTCAAAAATATTTAAAGAAAAGAAAAAAGATAAGAATATCAGGCATTCATTTGCTCCTTTTGGAAGTTTTTCTTTATAAAGAATGGTTTTGTCACAATTCACTATGTTACAAAAAGAACATAGTAAATATCATCAAAAGTAAATATCATTAAAAGTTTAAATTACTCTACTTTTTAAAAAAATTAATAGTATACAAGCAAGAGGTTAGAGTCTTTAAATATTTACCAATTTATTTGGAGAAATTTATTTAGACAGAGAAATATTATTTCATAATTCCTTAAAATATTAACCCATACATTTAAAATAATTTTATAAGATTTGAAAAATAAATACAAATACTAAAATGTCAACTAACATTTGCAAATAACGGCAACAAAAATCATATCCAAACCAAGCACTTTCTGCAGAAAAGAGTTAAAATGAACTGTAGTATAAAAAACTGTAAAATGGTCTCATGATACACAGAAATTGCGTTGTTTCTTTTTTAAAAAAGCAGTGGCTGGAAAAATTTTTATTTTCAGGCAATTTGTGATTTTAACCAATTTGTTTTAGAGTGATTCACTTAGATGGAGAAATTTTAGTTACAAAAACTATACAGGGCTGTTGCTTGTTTTACCAGGTGTTGATTCAAGATCAAGTGACTTTCACGTGCATGATTTCCCAAGTGACTTAGTGGTATCTAAAAATAAAGGCCTTGAGGGCGGTGATTGACTGGTGGATAGATCTTCACTCTCTTCTCTGGTCTATTGTGCCTTTGGATGTTGCTGTGTTTTAGGGGAGCATATACAATATTGTAGTATGTGATTTGAGCTGTTGGACTGAGAGGGCCTGAGATATGGGCATCTGCATGGTGGAAAGATGTTCCTCAAAGGGAAGCTCTTCAAGGTGATTTCCTGCAGGGGATCTAACAAGCCTGAATGGACAGTGTAAAAGGCCATCATCTTACATGCTGTAGTACAAAAGATTTTGGTACTGTAGTCTGTGGGTTGCTCCCTGAAAGAGAATAAACTAAGCCGTAATACAGCACTCTCAGGAAAAAAATAGGGTCTGTACAAGCTGCAGAACAGACACGGTGTGTCATAAACACTATCACATGATTTGTATTCCAGATTCCCTTGGTGGAGACAAAGGTGAAAAGATAACTTAAAAAGAGAGACAGAGAAACAAGGAAAGACAGAGAGCTGGGATGTTTTGATCGATCATTATGATATCAGTTCTCCCAGGCTCGACAACACAAAAACTAAGAGAGGACACCTGGTCAAATTCTTTGCAAATTCTGAGTCATAAAAACTTGTGACTAGTACTGTACATTTCGTATTACTAAATTGGAGCCCATAGGAGGTTTTATATGACTAGTTCTTGGCAAAAAGATCAGAGAATGTCCTTTCATCTTCAGTGCTAACTGAAAAAGCAGTAGATTTTTTATAAGCAAAGGCAACGGGCTGAGCATGTGTATTTCCTGAAGGGTGCCTTTGACATTTGAAAGTGAAACTCAGCTTTAGAAGCCTAGATGTATCCGGTGAAAAACAATCTGTGAGCTGTGAAACTGCAAAACAATTTGTGGATCATTCAGTGAAGTCATTTCTAGATCTGGTCTCCTTCAATAGTGCTGTGATATTAACAACATTGCTCTATTTGGGTATTTTCTTTCTATTTTCTGTTCTTTTGAATGCTGAAGAATGGAAGGTTTCCATAAAATAAAACTTTTGGTGATAGGGATGTAATCATCATACCTTTTATATTTACTAAATTTTTCTACTTAAAAATAACTTATGAGGGTATGGAATGCTTGGCGTAGTAGTCAAACAAATACAAGTGAGCCAAATATTGTCTCCCCTGCTGATCCTCCCCCAAACCTGGCAGTATTACCACTGTTTCACGTATCCTTCCATGCCTTTATTGATATCAAGATGTATTAATTTGCAAAAAATGGCAAAACAGTCTTCTCACCCTTGTATGTACTCTTTTATTCAGTGTGAGTTTGTAGTTCCTCCCATCAAGAAGTAGAGTGTATTTCTCTACCCTTTGGACCTGGGCTTGACAGGGGTGAGTTCCTTTGGTCACCGAGACATGACAAATATGACGGTGGAATAGCAAAGCCCCAAGGGCAAGTCCGAATCACCATGTGAATTTTATCACATCTGTAGCTATGCATAGAGCCCCTCCAAATGATAAAACAAAGTAGTATGTAAAGAAAGGATTTCTGAAGTCTCTGGTTTAATGAGGCAGGTTTTTTAATCGAGTGTTGTATGACCTTAGGATTTATATGCAATAAATTTCTATCTGTGCATCTGTAAATACATACTTTATTTTTAAGAGGGCAATCATGAGAATACATGATCATTTTTCTTGCAAAGCTTTTGAATATCGCTGCAAAAACAAAGGCATCATCACTGTCATCTCTCACCTTTCTGTACTCTCCATCTTAGCCAGCACTTTCCTCCCTGAAAATTCCTGATGTTCCCATGTTTGCTTGGTCTTTCTATCCTGTAGGGATCATGTGGGAGAGTGAAGTTAATTTGCACTAACATGACAGGAATTTATTGGGTTATCCTTTTGATGTAGGTGTTGGCCTTTCAAAGAAACCTAGAGATAGACTAATTAGAGCCTATTCCGGAAACGTGAATTGATATGGTGGAATTTTAGGCCAGAAATACCTGATTGTTGGAAGTTCAAACTCAACCTCTTCCACCTCAGCCAACCTATCTATAATACCTCCTCAGATAAAACACTACTGTTCCTTACCCCAGGATTCAATTGTATATAGTTGGAGATAGAATATTTTCCCATTTTATCAATAAAGGTGATAAAAGAGTAGAAATAATTGTAGTAATATGTTTATGATTAGAATCAGGATCACTAAAATATAATCAAAAGAATTTTTTTCATAAGTGACAGGAGAAGGAAAAAACCAGCACGTGACTCAGCTAAAACTATATACAAATATTTTGGTAAATTGAAGCATGAGAACAAATCTGGTCATTTTTCAAGATGTATGAAACATTACAATAGCATCAACTCAGCAGTAATGACACTTTCAAGCCAATTGCTTCATTGCAAATCACCTTCAGCAATCATACACATATAAACACTTAGAGACCTGTAGTGTTATAGACAAGATGAGAGATATAGATAGACGACAGATAGACACATAGGTAGAGTCATGGATAGAGGTATAAATTTTACAAGAAATATTTTTATTTGCTGCTTTTATCTATTGGCTTCCTGTTATGACTGGCTCATAGTTTTCTTCTATTTGCCCATCCTGCTGTCATCTTTGGTGAATTCCATGTGTATGTGGGAGGACCATTTAACACTTTGGCCTCTCAAGTTCTTGATCTCCTCCACTCCAGTGGCCTTCGCCTATATTCCACATAAGCCACATGCTCCATTGATCACACACTGGACTTTGACATCACTCATCCGTGCTCTCCCTTGAAGTCTTAAATTCAAACACTCTAATCTGTGATCACAGACTCCACAGTCCTCCAATTCTGTCATTTTGCTGTATTCTATTCTTATACTTCATCAAGACCACCAGTCTCTTGATGCCTCCTAGTCCCCATGCATCGAGCCATTTCCTGTCCTCTTCCTTTTGTATGCAGCTTAAACTACATAATTCATCACTTTTAATACTCTCTTGCTATTTTGAGAAACACCTCCGCTTGTTGACCTTCCACCACAGCAGCTTAATAAGACTTCAACTATTTACAATATATATCAGTCTAACTGTTTTCTCTATTTTTATGTCCAGGCTGCTGAGTTCATTTGGTGTCATGATAAAAACATGGTCTTCGACCTTAACTTTGACCTCACTGCTGCCAAAACAATCAAATATTTCATCATTTATAGCTCCCATTTCTAAAAGTGACTACTTAAGAGCGTATCCACTCTCCCCAAGCCTCTTACCCGAACACATTCTACCACAGTCTCAACAGATTACCTCTCTGACCTTGTACTGCGCCAAAAAAGTAGAGATCTATCAGTAAGAACTCCTCATCTTCATGCAACCCCATCTGCAAGCTTACCTGCGTCTGCACATATCTTTACTTTCTTCCTTTGGACTCCAGCGAAACACCTGCTCCTCTTTGTGTAGTCAGGTTTGCCACCTATGTTCTCCATCCTACTCCATGCCTTTCTCTTTGGGCAGCTTAGATCAACTTTCCTTTTACTTTATCTTCAACTTTTCCTTCTCTACATGTTGTTTTCTACCAGCATTCTTTTTCTTTATGGTTAGTGCTTTTACTAACATTGTCAATAATTCTTTCTTTGCCCCAAAGTCACGAATATATGTGGAATTGATTTTTTTTTCTATGTAGTGTGAGGAAGGGGTCAAATTTCACATTTTGCCTATAGATATTTAATTGCTTTGACAGTATTTGTTGAAAACAATGTTTTCCCTCACTTGTTGTAATTCAAGTATCCATATATGCATTTATTAGCCCCATAATTCTTCACTGCCTTAGCTCTCTGATACCATCAAGAAGGGTTACTTTTGGAGGGTGGAGGGAGAGTCCAGTTTTTTGGTTGTCTTCTATGTTCTAGGGTTTATATAACTCTTTTTCAAATTTGCTACTTTAAAAAAAATAATTCCCAGTCACTACTGAAATTCTCAATGTTACCTTTTATCTCCCTGAATATAAGCAGAATTATTCTAAAGTTGTGTCTGATAACCATTTTAGTATCCCGAGCCCTTGTAGGTCTATTTCTGTATCTGTTGTTTCTGCTGGTTCTCACCTATGTTACCTTGTCTCCCCACGTCTATGATTAATTCTTGTCATTTGCTAGACTTTATATTTGACAAATTTCTTACAAACATAATTTGAGACCTAGGATAATGTCATCCTTCTCCACAGAGGTTTACTTCTATCAGCTCCTAGAGAATTTGCAACCTGGCTCCACTACAATCCAATATCAGGCACTGATCTGATTTGAATCTGGGGCGCATGCTCTGTAAGGACAGGTCTGCCTCTACTTCACCCTTATTCCTAGACTTCTCCTCCAAATCAGGGAATTTACAGACACTACTCCCTTGGTGAGCCCTGGACTAATAGTTAGATTTGAAAATCTATCCTCTCTCCGAAGAAATCATATTCCTCCACAACACCACCTTCAAAAAAACAGAAAGTAAATTTTAATGGGAAATTCCAAATATAAAATGGATAAAAGCAACAGCGCTGTGGTCAATGAAACTAGACAGTAGGGCGTGGAGCAGGGAATGACGTCTCCTTAGTCTTATCTTGGCTTCTATCATGGTTACTAAAGTACCTCTAATGAATCCATCTCTTCCAGAGTATCTTTTAAAAACCATGGAATTTTGGAAATAAACACTTGGAACAATTTTTATAAACCTAGGTTGGCTCAAAGAAAGACCTAAGCCATGTTTACAAGCCCCTTATAACTAATTAGCTTTGTTTACATCTATAGCCATAGGCTGCATCTTTAAACTCAGGCTTTTTTGAATAAAGTTTGAACCAAAGGTGACAGAACAAAAGGTAGTCAAATGACCCAAAATCTCGTGGACAGAATATTTCAATTATTTATTTATTTATTCATTTACGAAATACTTTTAGCGTACTTACAATGCTCTAGATTTTGAAGATATCACGACAAAAAAAAAGCAGACTGTGATTGTTATCTTCTAGCCCTCCGCTTAAATTATGTAAAAAGGCTATTTTTGTATTATGCTTTAATATTATGTGCAAGCACCAAGCTTTCAGTAAGTCTGTAGTGTTATCTCTTCAATTACACCTACGCTTAAATTTCCCCCCTTTTCCACCTTTTAGCTGGTTTCTTTATTCACCTCTTTTATCAGTGACATCACTTCCTTTGATGCCCTTCAGGCAGAAGCACTGATTCTATCATAGCCCCTTCTCTTGAGCCTGGGAGGCTGCTCTGCTTTCTTTGCTAACCCACAAATTCTTCCTAACTACACCCTTAGCTCAACAGCCTCTAGTCCACTGAAAGTCATGCCATCTAACTCTACCACTTTTTTCCCATCAGATTCACACAGCAGCAGTTCCATATCCTATGTGATCTAAGTAATATATTACTAGTTGCAGTTGAATTTCCCCCCTTTTCTCACCCTCTCTGTTGGCATTTTTCCAACTGAAGGTTACGCCCCAGAACTGGTGTAGAATCTAATAACTAGTCCACAGTTGGTACACAGCATCCCGTTCTAGTCTTTATCTTGATGCTTTATCTAATGCCCTCATAATTGCTTTATCTTTCTTCTCCAACTATCCCTTCATTTCTACT
Organism: Equus caballus; assembly: GCF_041296265.1. Taxonomy (NCBI): domain Eukaryota; kingdom Metazoa; phylum Chordata; class Mammalia; order Perissodactyla; family Equidae; genus Equus; species Equus caballus. The sequence continues at coordinate 8,815,677 of NC_091688.1, forward strand.
TCAGCAACACATTTACTTATATGGATATGCCATGGACTTTGTCAGTACCTGGAAGAGTGTGACCTTAAGTTTGAACTCTGAAATTTCCATTTTAGCCACAACCTCTTATTTTTCTATATCTCTCTCTCCCTCATACCCACTATACCTCCCCATTGAAATAATTTTGAATTCTAGCTGCCTTATCTGATTTATTAGATTTATTTTCTCAAGTCCTTATTGTCTTCACTTTCCTTTACTTTCAAGTACACCATCTCCATATCCCACAACTTTTCTCATCTTCCCATTATTCTGCCAAATGAAAACATCCAATTTATGACTTAATGTTCTGATTATTCTGTTCCTTTTTTTAGGCCTGTTGTAACCTCTTGGAGGAAAAGGGCATGATGCTGTTGATTAATTTCATTACAAATGTGTTACCTCTGATCTCAGTCAGCCTTGCTCAACAGCTTTTTTATTCTTTCTCAGAAACTTCTGTTCCTATTCCCCATAGAAAATACAGTAAATTTCTCTACTCTGCTCAAAGCCTCAGCAGATGACCCAGGTTTTATTTCATTGAGAAAAGAAACTCTATCAAGTAAAAATGTTCTTATATCACACCTATTATCTTTACCCATTTCTTTCTTTTATCAAAGTGGAAGAAATATTTCTTCTGAATTGCTAGGTTAATTCTTCTACCTATATTTTTGGTCCCATTTCCTCCTGCATCTTCAGGGGTTTTGTTCCATCAATCAGTTTCATTCTTTGTATCCCTCTCTCTCTCTCTCTGCATGAGTTCCAGTCAATCCATGGACATATTTACTCCTTCCCCTTTCTGAAAAACCCTGCACTACTCAACTTTCTCCTTCCTTTCACCACCATTTATTTTCTTTCCTACCCAATTTAGTGAAATAAGGCTTACTTGCCACCTCTACTTCTTTACCTTTCATACATTATTACCAACTAAAATTTGACTTTTGCCCCTTGTGATCTGACCTTCTCAAAGGTCACCAGTGAAAAAATCCTATTTCCCAAATCCAATGACTTCTTTGCTGTCCTCATTCTTTGAATCTGGCTATGGTATTTAACAATATTGACCACTTCTTCTTTCTTGAAAGTCTCTTCTCCTTCAACTTCAAGATAGCTTCTGTTTCTCTTATTTTCTTTTTGTCTCATTTACCCATTCTTTTGATCTTCTCTTCCTTTATCTGTCTCTTAATTGTTGCTCATCTTGCCTTTCACTCTTTCTTGGAGTGTTTCCAACAAATCTTTCTTCAGCTCTCACCCATGTGCCCTAAAACATGTCTTTACCCTTACCCTAGACTTCTCTTGAGCTACAGATCCACATTTCTAACTGCTTCCTAGAAATCTCTTCGCATTGTCTTGCTTCTGCAGATATACCTCGTCTAATTTAGAATTTATCACTTCTCTGCTTCTCACTACCCCAACAAAACCTAAAAAGTCCTGTTCTTCTTGCATTCTCTTTCTTTATTACTAATCCCTACATTTCCTCCATTATCTGAGTTGGAAATTCTGGAATTACCCTGACTCCTCCTTTTTCACTCTATTAAATCAGTTAGTCAAGTCCTCTCAATTCTAACTCCAAAGCATCTTTTTATTCGATGTGGCTCTCTATTTCCCCTTCTGACCCTCTTCATCAAGGCATCCCTGGCTCTTTCACAGATCTGTAGGTGACCTGTGAGTTCTGGCTTCACTAAAGAGCTCTCTTATTCATGCTCCCAATCCAACGCAACGACACTCAGTTACAATGTACTAGAAGGAATTTTTAACTGAACAGGGAGCGTTATTCCCTTCTACCAATAAATGAGTTACTGATGTGCAGGTGACACTTGCTTTTATTGGAATTATTACCTTTCAGAACATTTTTTAGACCTCTGGAATTAGTGGAGGATCCATTAAAGACAGCTGAATGTCTACAAGGTGCAGAGTAAGGATGTTTTATTATGAGTAAATAAAACTCTGAAATCATCTTTGATTCTTATTGTGACTATTTTTATCAGTCCTCTCTTCCATCAGAATTTTCCCAGTCACTTAAAAAAGAAAAGAAAAGCAAAAGAAGCATGCCTGCCACAAACTAGATGATCCAGACCTAACTCTTCTGAATCATTCCTGTTGGAAAGCTTTTAGAATATTTGCTCTTCTCTTCTTGCTTTGGAGACTTATAATCTCCATGTAATCATGAAAAACTTAGAAAATAAGTTGTAAAATGAATAGGAAAGATGAAACTTAGTCAACATTGCTGCTTTTTAGATGTTCTGATTGCAACACGTTATTGAGAAGAGGGCATAATAAATAAATCAAAGGACTTGGGATTTAAGTAGATGCTAATTTTATATAGATTCATTCACTATTAGTGCTAATGATTGAGAGCTGTAATTCTGATTCTCTGTCTTTGGTATATAGTCTGCATGCATAAAGCAAAGCACTAGAGTTGTAGTAGTGCTGGATTTTTCTAAAAGTATATTTCCAATGTAAAAAAAAAATACCAAACCCTGAATGCTTAACAATGCCTGAATTAATTAGAAAATCAGGATCAAATTCAGTGTTTTTCACTTTGAATTCTCTATTGAATCATGTAGCAATCAGCAATCTACACTATGGCAGCACCTTAGATCACAATAAAATTGCGGCAAAGACTGTAGTGAAAAGCGGGTTTTATTTTGAATGGGGAGATTTAACATCCAGACCTGGAACTACGTCAACTTGGTTATATTCACTAACATGCGTGTATTATAAGGTATGTATATGTCAAATTAGTGAATGGGAAAGTGATTTAAAATGATTTTTAAAATACAAAGAAGTATTTTCACAATGCTTTGAAATTTTGAACTGGTCCTGTAGGATTATAATGTAGATAACTGATGCCTTCTATAAAATATATGCTTGACATTCTTCAGCTGAGAAAGAAAGTAATTTCTGGACATTTCATAAACTACTACCAGTGTGTTGGGCTCAAAATCAGGTCATTTAGTTTCTTTTCTATTAAAATTAAATGTCATGATGAAAACGTGGTACAGCATTGACCTTACAACAGACTCAAAAGTACTATCCTTGTGGTAAAATTAAACAAACCTCTATTGTTTCTAACTGGTTTCAGAATGTACATTAGCCAGTTTTAAGATCCAGTGACTAACGCTGTTATTAATTTATATCTACCAGTGACATAGTTAGTCATTAGGTCTTCAGATGTGTCAGTGAAGAGATACCTAGAGAAATTGTAGAATTTTTGTGAAAACAAATGTGGCAATACCAGTATGTAACACAAAGCTTTTTCACAATTTAACATTCTGTATGATTTTCCTAATTGTTCAGCAGACTGAACCAGGGCAAATGCCAGGTCATTTTCTAACTGTGTAAACTTGGTTTTTATTAGATAATGGAGTAGAATTCATTTTTTATGGATTATATTTCAGAACAAATGAGATGGCAACCACTTTAGAAAATGACTAGATCATATAAGAAAATTTCATGTGATTCTCTGAACGCAAAATTTTCTAAAGATACTTCATAGTCAAGTCTTCTGAAGGTCACATAATAATGTTTGAGTTTTGGAAGGTAACACGAGTTCACTGCCACAGAACCTAAATAAAGTAAGCCCAAACTCAGAAATGCTGATTGGTGCAGTAATATTTGGAATGGAATTGAAAACTTGACTTATAGTTTTGTAAATGTAATATGTTGTACAAACATATGTAATACAGTAGGTTGAGCCAGAAAATATATTATGAGGTAGTACTTTTATGGGCTGATATATTTATTTTACTGTGTCTTTAACACTTTTAATTAAAATTCTGAACATCTCTTCATATATTCCTAAGAAGTGAGAGTTAAGGATAGGTCAAAGTGCATGACCCTTTAATTAGAAAGGAATGCATGCTCTCATGGCCATTGTTAAATGAACATATTATTTCCCTGCATAAAGTGCTTTAAGTTCACTTTTGTGGTTTTCATAAGAGCCCTTGAGGATCATTATTTTCCTTCTTCATTCCTTTAAATTTGAATATCTTGATCTCCAGTTAGGGAAAATTCATTTATTAAAACTGAAATGAGGAGTAAGATATTTAGTCACAACAAATGAGTCTTTTGCTGGAGAAAAATCTGGAGGGAAATTCACCATTGATTTTTAGGCCAGTCAAGTCACAACTCTTTAAACCCATGGGAATTCCATTACTGCTCTTTAGAAGTTTTTACCCAGTCCAATAACACGTCTTCATTCAGCATTGGTACGGTAGTCTTGGTTTTCTTCTTAAATGCCAGTCCAATTTTAGTCTTTCTGAATGAACCACTGGTTGTACATTCTTTGGATTACCTTAAAGCATATTTATTACTTTTCTTTCTGAAATGTCAGATGACGAGTGAGACAATGAAGCGTCATTCAATCTTTATGAACTGGAAGTAGGGGTTTTTTTTCCACATCCTCACTGTGACCCACACTAAAAGTGGTGTTCTTCCAGTTCTTAGAGTTTCAGACCTCAAAGGCTGACTTAGGATTTCAGAGCATTCCTAAGATCACTTTTGTCAGAAAAGTGGATCAAGATGAGGTGGATTTCTGCTCCCTTGAATGGAATCAGAGTGTTTCTAAATAATGCAAAATTAGTTCAAGTTGAAATTAAGTGATATGTGTTTATGGTTATTCATCCAAATGGCTGAACTGCTCGAGCCACCCAAGATGAAAAATTGATTGTTTATTGTTGTATATTTTAGGGAAATTTTGAATCAAAGAATTTGGAATTCTTAAAGAACATCAAAAGATGAGTCCTTTTGGGAGATTTTCCTCATGGTTGGAAAAACCTAGTTACCTTTCTTAAATTGGAGAATGTTTTTCTACTACCTCAAGTGCTTTGCATCTGCTGTTCTCTTGTTGTAGAATGCTATCTTTCATCTCCATTGCCCAGTTAACTTTTCTACTACTTACGATTCAGCTTATACACTCCTACCTCAGGGATGCTAACCCATGACCCCTCAGCCTGAGTATGAATTCTTGTTATATGCTCTCATGGATCTTTGCAAACATTCTTCAAGGCACTTACCACAAATAGGACTTACCCACTTTTTGCACACGTGACTAGCTTTTAATGTCTTCTCTACTAAACTCCAGGTTCTATCTGACTTGCAAATAGTTCCAAATGCCTAGCGGAATACTTTGCATATGTTGCAGATATTCAATGCATATTTGTGACTAAAATATAAGAACAAGTGTGGGGATGGAATACTCTCTCCCAGAAATTAATCGGTGCTTTCCTAATTGTAAACTATGAATTTCTAATGGCTAAATTTCTCCAGATCTGTCTGTATTCCAGTATGGATTTGTTCTAATTTTCTGCTTTTCTTGTTTTTCTGGTGACTTACTCACTGCTAAATTCAGTATAGCTTAAATCCCATTTTAACCTTTTTATCTCCAATATAGCTTTGCATACAGTGAACTACCATCAACACCCTTTTTAATATTGGCCTCTGTATATGTTTGTCTATACTTGACTTCTCCATTTCTAGTTACTCTTACATCTACTCACGTTAGAGATTATCTTAAGTTAGATTCTCAGATCTCAGTAAGGGATTAGGGAAAATAGGATATAGAGTGAATAGAGAGTCAAGCAAGGGTACAACTTCAGGCAAAGTTCCCTAGAGAGTAGCTGCAGTCTGATCCCAAAGGAAATTCCGGGTTATGAGTTATGTAAGAAAGTTAGACTTGTATGCTCCTGTACTGACCAATCATTGGCTAATGGTGGTGGGGGCAATGAACTTCCCAGGATTTCTTTGGCTTTCTAAGCTCTCAAGAAAAAAAGGTCTAGTAACTAGAGGAGTATCTAAGGGGAGTCTTATATGTGGGCACCAGAAACAAAAGCACATAGAAGCTAATGAGTTGTGTAAAAACACAAGAAAAGACTGGAAGGGATCTGGGAAGAATGCCAACAGTGTCTGCTATAGAGGTGCAACCTGAAACCTCATCTCCATCAAGGTAGGTGACCATTTCTATGCTCAATTGTATATTCTACAATTTTGGATCCAACTACCATCTATTCACAAAGACACGCAAACCTGCTCATCCATCCCTGAACATTATTGATTCGAACATATCTCTTCAAATATAAGCTGGGATGCCTAGAGGTGATCACCAAAAGTGAAAAATGTGAAATAAAAGAGAAAAATCAGGAAAAGATCCAGCATCAAAAACAATGAACTAAATTAAAAGGCCCAACTGTTCCTCTTGCATCACCCTGTCCACCTCATTAGATATCCATGAAGCTCAAACAGTTTGACTGGCCTCTGAGGAAAAGCTGTTTGACTGGGTCTTGAGAAAGAGAGGCTAAGAAATCCAGGAGTAACTAATGGGCATGTGCCTGATTAACTGGATTAGCCCATTAGAATGTTATATTTGGCAAGGAGAAGAGTACACAAGCATAATTATGGCATTTGACTAGCAATAGAAAACAGTCCCAAAGCCTAGAAAATAAAGACCTTAGATGAATCTCACACAAAAATATCAAGTGTTGGAGTGCAGCTAGACTGCAGCTTTCTAGAAAGGTAACTAAGTAGAAAAAGTATAACGAGTGGGTGGAACAGATGCAAACAAAGGAATCTAAAACCTTGATAATATTTATCTTGGCTCAGATATCTTAATTACCATCAAATAAAATTGTGTTTTATAAATTTACATTGGTTAAGCCATAAATTGGAAGGAAAGGGAATTCTAAAATTATGTAGAGGACTGTTTTCACGACAGTTTTACAAGGATTGTTTTTGACAAATGTCAAAACAAGTCAAGGTATATAGATAGGTAGATAGTGATGGAGTCTGGCAAATTCAGCAATGAATAGATCTGTGGGGTGACATCTCCATTTACATGAACTAGATACCATGGTAATGGAAAAATCACTTGTACATAGTTGCACACTCTTGGATCCTCAAGCCTCTGGTAAGCAAGCTAGTTTCTCCCCGTAGCTATAAGGCTCAAATGAGATACGTGAACACTATGCCCACTAAGTGTGCTGAGTTCCCTCTGTCTTAGCTCTTAAGTCCCTGCCGGTCTTCTCCGAGCACCACACCACCAGCGCCTACCCAGGAGGAAAGAGCAAATGTTGACTGCCTTCTGCTTAGGATGACTTAGTATCTGCAGGGCCAAAGTTCACCTATTTGTTATCAACATTCAGAAACTGTCATTTCTTTTTCTACCTGCAAGGCCTAATCATCACTTTTTAAACTATTGCTTCCTTTGTGTATTCACCACACATCCTGCTCTCAGATGTGGGCCTGAAAGCTTGCTGAGAACCTGCCTTCAATTTTCCTCCCTTGACTTTCACTGTGGAAAAACTCTGAAAGAAGTTGGCCACGGCTTTTGATGGAAGGACAAGGAACTAGGTAAATTGCTGCCCTTAATAAGCCTTCAGTTTTTTAACTGTACTTTCATCCTTGAAAGATAAAAATGCTCTCAGAGAATTTAACAAAGCATCTTACATCATTGAGGTTTTTTATATTTGCCGTAATCACTTTCCTTTAGATACTTAGAAAAATGTATGTGTTATGGCTCAGCAGATCTCCCGGATTTTCCTGTGGACTTTCTGTTCTGGCTTTCATCTGGTGGGAACTGATCCACTGGGGCTTTTGTCTCAAATCCAGATTACAAAATGTATGTAGAGCTGGGAAATGTGGGGGTGCCAGGCGAGGAGTGAGGGGTATGGCAAATAGAAACGGGGACTTCTACTCTTTCCTCATCACCTCAATTTGAATGTGAATTCAGTGGGTTTTATTACCAGTGGTACCAAAAAACTGGTTTTCACTGACAAGGAAAATCTTAAAGCTGTAATTCACTGAGGATTAACAAAACTTTTAATTCAGGCCAGGAGTGGTTCCTCATAAAAATGAATTTGTTCTGACTTGATCTAGTGGTGTTAGAAGAGCCAACGACTCAGGAATCCAGATTTGATTATTTTCATACAGAATAGTCCAAATGCCCTGTATACCAAGAAGAGGATAAGCGTGAGATAAAAGTGAGCATGTGCCCCTCTGGCCCTCTGAGGTTACAGGAAATAACTAACCCTGGCCTCTGCCCCAGGAGCCTAGAGGGATATTCAAAACACTCACAACTGAGTGCATTTGCCAGAGTTTGCAAGTCAGGTTGCACGGTTTATGCCAAAACTTCAATGCAACATCTCCTATCCTGAACTTCCATGGAAAATCCCTCTCATTGACCTTATGGTGAAAAAAACCTTTATTTAAGGGGGCAAAGGACAGAACATTTTCCTCACTCTTTTCATACTTTCCTTGGTGACTAAGTTCTCATTCAGTGCCAGAGAGAATGTTTATTCCAAAGCTGCTTGTGGTATAGAATGGCTCCAGGACATTCCACCTACATCTGTGCCAAGGGTAATGCGGCTGACCAACTGACTGGGGTGCAGCTATAGCTTTCATTGGAAAACACCAACAGGCACGCCTATTCCACTCAGCCCAGAGAAGGCTTACAGGCAGCTGGGGCTGAGTCCTTCTGCTTCTACTTGTCATCCCAGGTTATTATCGGCTGGCCTCTGAGCTATTCTTGGAGAAGCATGTTGCCACTGAGAATGCACCCAACGTAGAAGACATGTTGCTGTTTTTATCACTTTGGTATGAAGTCTAACCAAATCATCTACCTAACGGAGGCCACATGTCAGTTCTTGTCTGGGCGTGTTACCTATTCAGCTGCATCGTAGTTAACTTCATCCAAAGACAGGGACCGACAGACAGCAGTGCTCTGGAGGAGCAGATGAAGTTCTGAGCCTCTCAACCAAACAAAAATGAAGCAATTGATGACTAAAGCTTTCCTCTTGTTTCCTGAGGCACAGCCTTTATATCTCCTCATTCCTGCCCTTGCATCTTGCACTCAATCATTTTTTTCATTTTCTTGGCACTGTTAATGCTGCTCTTCTTGCTTCCCCGACTGTCCTACTCAGTTTCTGTTACAAATTCATCCAAATCCAATTTATCTTCCAAGCTTATCATGCTACTCTACTTAGTGTATGGTGAGTTTTTGGTTTGTTTAGTTTTGCTGAAGTTTTAAAATTCTTAATTTTATCATAAACGTTTTAGTTATTCTCCTTAGGTTTCTGGATCAGAAAGTCCTGCTCCTATGATAAAATTAACTTTTTATTTCCTTCTGCATCTGGAATTTATTTTGATATAAGGAGTGAGACAGCAACCTAGCTTTATTTGCTTTTTTTGTTTCTCTAAATGGCTAGCTAATTATCCCAACATTATTTATAGCATAATCCATCTTTCTCTACTGACTCAAGTATCATCTTTTTCTTACACTAATTTCCCATGCAAATCTGGGTAAGTCTCTAGATTCTCTCTGCTACTCCATGGATCTTTCTATCTCTATCAGCACCAAGTAGTTTTCATTGTTCTGGTTTAAATTCATTCTTTTGTGCCTTTATCCATCGTATTTATTGAGTGCCTACTATGTAACTGGCGTTCTTCTGTGTGTTAGGAATACAGTATTTTAGTTCCTAAGAGTACTACTCATCCCTCAATACTTTTGTGGATCAGAATTTTTCTTGTGGACCACTTTTTTTGTTTATTTTCATATAAATTTTATAATCAGTTTGCCATGTTAAAGAAAATCCTCCTGGAATGTTTACTGGGATTGTTATAAATTTCCACCTTAATTTAAAGAGAATTGGTACCATTTTAATATTATGTATTTCTTTAAAAAATTATTTTTTCCCTTGATTCAAGACTTCTTACACGTTCCTGTACAGACTTTAAAGCTTTGTTTAATATTTTTAAACAAATTTCTTGTTTATTTTATTTCTAGGCATTTATCTCTTTTGTTTTTATTGTAGGTGATATCTTTTTTCCATTATATTTTGTCATTTACTTTTGTTATGGAAAACTACTGATTGTTGAGAATTAATTATTTAACCAGTCACTATGCTGAATTTTCTTGTTATCAGTAATAATTTTTTAATCAGTCCTATGGTTCTCCAGGTATACATATCTATCTATTATTTGCAAAAAAAGAAATTTTACCTCTTTTGTTATGATTATTTTCTTTTTCTTTCCTAATCACATGAACTGGTAATTCCATAATAATCTTGAGTAATGATGTTGATAATAGCTGTCTTTATCCAGTTTCTGATTATAATGGGAACACTTTCAGTGCTGCATCATGATGGTGGGTCTTGAGTTAAGCTGAAAACCTTTTTTCACACAAAGAAGTAGTCTATCAATTTTTATTTTGAATTTTATTATCAGGAAGTTGATTGAATTATTGTTTTCTTTTGACTATGAATATAGTGGATTATATTCATAGATTCCTTGTACAAACCATCTCGTCCTCTCTCGATGATATGTTTTATGTTAAATCATCAGGAATTAGACTAGGTAGGGAGTTGCCACTCATCCTATTTTGGGTTTGTCAAAAACTGAGTCTGGGATGTTGACCAAGGAGTCTAATAGCTCCTCCTTTCCTCACTTCCTTTGTCTAAATGAAGAAAAAGACTATGTGTGTGTGTGTACATGTGTGTATATACACAAATATATGTGTGCAGATATATGTACATATACATATATATTCTTAAACTATCAAAAAAATTAAAAATTAAAATTCACAGTAAGAGATGTGCCATTTCATAAGCTTACCAGTTTAAAACATCCTATTCGAGAAAATTCTACTGTACACCTGGCTCAGACGACTCTCCTAAAACTCAGACTCCGCAATTGAGCACCAGTGTTTCAAGTGTGTGTTTGCTGCTCTCCTTGAGCTCACATCAAAAATAAACTTGGTTTGAATGATCATTTACTAAGTATCTAAACAGACCAGCTGGCTCTGGCCTTAAACCAAGTCACTATAGGGATCTCTTACAAAAAGTCATCCTCTGTTTCCTAAACCCTTGAAAATCTCGGATAGCTTTACGGGGTCTAAAAGGAAGCAGCAGAGAGCTTCTATGCAGGACGTCGTACAGCAAACTCCCCCAAATCTTCTTTAGTCATCTCTTTCTATCCCTCAAATTTCACTCATGGTGGTATCTCCAGAACAGTACTGTTTTCCACTCGGCTCCTCCTTGCCAGTCTGACCCAGCAGCCTCTTCATTGCACCTTTTGAAAAGCCTATCCCAAGAGAGGTGAAACTTCCCACCGCACTTGGAAAAGACAGTTTCTCAAGAGGGCTGGTTCTCGCCATAATTCTAGCAAATAAAGCCTCTCATCACTTTAAAATTATACTGCTGCTCTCCCAGCCACACTTCTCAGGACTTAATGATGAAACAGAGATTAATTTCCACCTCATAGGTGGAAGTTATCAAAGAGAAAGAAATACTGTGAGCCGTCAGAGGAAGGAGGAATTTGATGCAAATACCTACTCATGCTACCTCCTTCCTGGGAGCACCAAAAAGTTTTCAGAGGTGATGTTTCAATGGGTTATTTGTATAGAAATTACGTTGATCCCATAAAAGCATTGTTTCTATAGACCAGCCACTGAGGCAAAGATGTAGCTTTAGAACATAGCATTCTACTTATTGATTTTTTTCAACTCATTAAGGAATTTCTTGTAAATCAATGCTACTTTTACGCAAACCAATATATGATTGTCCTAGCATTTACGCACAGTGGAGTCCTCTGAATTTTAAAGGAAAGACAGTTTGTGAAATCATTTGAATCTTTGGGCATTTAATTAACTGACTTATTTTCCTAGCAGGAATTCATTATTGAAGATAAAAGAAGTTACAGAAGAGAGCCGACTTGGTTTTTTTGGGTCCTATCATACCCAAGCAGGAACAGAAAAAAAAGAGTATTTTTCTCCCAACACTTCCTCAGTTGAGGGTTTTCTACTGCAGAGCAGAAAGGATAACTAAGTTGGAAAAGATATGAGTTAGTGAGGAATTGGGCTGGAGGAGGTTATTTGAGTGGTGGAACTCAGCTCTTACTGCCCGTTTTAGAAAAATAATTTTCCTTCTCACTGAAGTTTGCTTGCTAAGGAAAAAGGCTTCCTAAGCAAGTTGTGCACCCACCCCTTCCCCATGAGAATGACTTCATTATAGGAAAGGCCTTATATCAAGACATGCTGGGGCTATCAGTCAAAGCAATGATGAGAAACGGGTTATTACTACAAAATGAAAACCAAGGTATTAAGAAGTAGAGAAAGGAACCTCTGAGTGCAAACTTGGCTGTTCTTCTAGACGTTTTGTTCATTCCCCAAACGGGGAACATCTATTTCTGTTGCTTCATCAAGGAAGTGAGAATCAGGTTTCACTTTAAATATTGCTGTTCTTACATCAGCTAAGTTTAAAAATAGAATCATAGGAATTGAAAGGACTTCCAGGGTTTTTTTTTTTCCCAGACATTCCCCTTATTTCACAGTGGCCCTTCCTAAGGCCCCAGGTGTATCCTGTTTGCCATGACCTGGAGGAAGAGACATCCCACAGTCTATTTCAGAGTCCAGCATTATCCAGGTCAGGAAACTGCTTCCCAGGCAATGCAAGAGCATTCAGTCCAAGCCTGTGTTTTTTCTACCCCAGCAGCACAATGTGAGAGTTAATAAACGAATCTGAAATCATAAAATATTAGAACAAGAACCCTTCAAATGTCATCTAGGTCAGTGATTCCCAGCCAGAATTATTTTCCAGGCTGGTAAAATAGTAGATTAACACCAGTGACGTTAAGCACATAGGAGAAGAAAGGTTTTGTGGGAGAGGGCAAGAGATGATAAAAATGAACCAAGTGGTCAGAAAGTAGACTTCTTTAAAACAGTGGTTCACACACGCCATGTTGAGTTCTGGTGCCTGGATAGCTGCGCATCAGACCACCTGGGCAGCTTGTCAACAATGCAGATTGCTTGGCTCACCGTCTCCCACCCTAGATCCTATTCAGTAGGTCCATCCTGTGAAAAGTACACCCCTGATTTCAGAATCTGTGCTAAACCAACATCCCCACCCTGACCAAGGGAGGAAGGCTTCCTGCATATCTAACCTAGCTCTGATTAAATGCCTCTAGTGAGGCGGAGGGCTGTGGGGTCGGGGCGGAAGGATGTCCATTACCTACTGAAGCAAACAATCTCTTTTTTAAGCAATGTTAGTTATTACAAAATTCTTCCGTGTACTAAATTGAAATCTACCTCTCCTTGGTTCTTATTCAGTGGTTTTAGTTCAACACTGTAGAACAAGAGAAAACACATGTAAGACTCTAACCGACTCACTCTTCAAATGTTTGTTGATCAGATGTCATGTTCCCGCTCTGTTTCCTTTATAAAACAAAACAGAAGAAAACAAACCATGATTCTCTGAAATCCAGGAAAAGGGCCCGAAACATTCAGTTGGGACTTCTAAGCTCCACATCTTGACACAAGTCCCAATTAAATAGCCAACTCGTAGTTCATTTTGAATTAAAACTTCCTTGCTCAGAATGACTTTGTAAATGCCTTCCCTGTCCTACCCTACTGTGTAATTAAAATCTTCTGGGAAGCCTCAGATGACGTGGCTCATACTCTCCTATGCTGTACTTTGCTACTTGTCAAACCTCTTGGGTAAAATTAAGAGGGAACTTCCCTTGAGAGGTTTTGTGGCTGTTAATGATGCACAATCAACATTGCCCCTACTCAGCCGGTGTAAGAAACCCAGGGGGAATCTAAGAAAGAATAAAGACACTGCTTAGGATGAGAGCTGGAGAAGATAAGGGGCCCTGCTGTATCCTTTACAAAGGCTTAGTCATTTCATAGCTTCAAAATCTGGACTGTGCTTTTCAACGGTAATTGCCATCTTTACGAATATCTCATCTACTGTCAGGGGGTACTCTTAGATGATCAAACATCACTAAGTTGCACCTAAAAGAAAATTCCATCAAAGTAACATGCATCTAATTGAGTGCTATTACTTTAAAGAAGTTGCCTTTGGAGAAATGTACTCATTCTAAGAAGATACTGTTTCTGAAAGCGTATTAGGAATTTTTTTTGTTTTTGGATGGCCTTCAGAGAGAGCTTATAATAAAAGAACGTTTATCTTATTATTTCATAACTTAAATTTTGTTTTGGATTTTAAAAGGCTCTTCTAGACTATTCACCTGCTTTGTTGATTAGTTTGGGTTCCAAATGACTTTTAGCTACTTTCAATAATCATCTTCATAGACCAAATATTTGCCACCTTTGGGGATACTCCAAGTAATATTTCACAAATTTGGGCCAGCTTACTAGGCCTTACTTAGTCTTCCCCTCCCTAACTCCTTGCCTCATCTCGCCAAGCGCTTCCCCTGTGCTCCATACCACACCATGTTCTCTACCTTGGCATGGGCCATTTGCTCTGCTTGGAATGTTCTTCTCTGTTCTTTTTCCCACCTAATTTTATTCATCCTTTAGCTCCTGGCCTAAAAGCCACTTTTCAAGGGTAGAATTTTACCATATGGCTGTAGCTTTCATCACTTAACTTTTATCTCAGCTTATCTTCTGAAAACCAGTTACATCACCTACCTTCCTGTAGATCACTAACGCCACGGCTTTAGGTCTGAATGGATGCTACAGCCTCAAGAAGACCCTTGCTCCTGCAGAGCCCGCTGGGACCTGAGCTGAGTTACAAGCCCAGCAGCTGTAGATTTTACCCAGGAATGAAAAGCACATCCTTGTTTTCTACCAAAATTCCTCTTTCTCTTTTCGCCTTTGCCTATCTCCTACTTCTTTCACATCTCATCGTGGATATTACCTTCTTAAAGACAACTACCCTGACTCCCCACAATGGGTGAGGTTGCCTACCCCATCATGTGTCTCCATAGTACCTGTGCTAATTCTATCATAACAGCTACCACATAGACGAAAATTGCCCCTGTAGTTTTCTGGTGACTTGCTATTACATTATAAATGAGCTCCTTGAGGACAGGAACTATGTGTTATTGATCTGTGACTCCCAGTTAGATGTCTGATAACTACCTCAGTGAAGGATTGCTAAATAATTAACTAAATGGATGGATAGATGGATGGATGGATTGGGAAAGTTTAGTTTCTCACCCTTGAGACTGAAAGATGTCCTATTTCTCAGTTGGTAGGTAGGTTTGGAAATTTTTAAAGCTTATCCAAACCTTACTCTTGGTATTACTGGCTTTAATGAAGTATTAGAAAGGCTCCTATCTCCTGGGAATTCTAGTTTTCTGGAAGCCACATCACACTCCTAATACGGAGATGGGTATGCGATATTCCTTCCACTCCTGCGTTGCCTAAAAAATCCCAAACTGCGTAAAAAATCTGATATTTTCTTGTTGGCAAGTATTCTCTCATCAGTCATCCTCTTCCTAGGGATTTGCATTCTCCTTTTATGAACCCAGCCTTCTTTCAATCATGTTCTGCCAGTGAGTCATTGGGACCCAATGCTGTATAGAGAGGAGACACAGAACTGAGGTTAAGCATGTGGTCCTAAATACTTGGATTTACATTTTATGCTGTGATTAAATGGGCTCAGGGCACATTCCAGCAGAAGGCACTTCTGCATTCTATTATGGGCAACTTTCCATCACCTCCACCCAGAAAAATGAAATGGAGCTTGGGTCTTTCCCATTTATTCATACCTGGTATCTCTCTTCCAAAGTGACTTCCACACAACATTTCTCATACTTAAATGACAGTGCATGGTAAATTACAGTTTAAAGTTAATTCAAGAGAAGGACTATACACAAGCAGGAAAATGACATATATAGAGAGATTATGAATATGTGGTAATGAGGTAATTTCTTGGGTGGCTTTTGGAGGTCAGCCTCATTATTTCACGTCACCTCAATCAGTCATTAATTAATTCAGAAAATAATCAAACCTTAACATCTACCTCTAGTTTTATTTCCTAGCTCTCCTTTTGGGGCTAGACAATATAGTATACTCAAAAGAATATAGGAAAATCAAATTCCATAAAGTACTGTGTTACATAATCCTGTTGCACCCTGTTCTTTGGCTTTATAGTAATTGGAACAATTAGCTATTGTGGGTTTTTTTGTTTATTTATCTTAAGTGTCTGTCTTCCACCACACCATAAAGTCCAGGAGAACAGAGACCATGTTTGGTCACCCAGAGTCTAGAGCAGCTCCCCATACATTGTAGGCATCCATAAATAATTGATAAATGAATAAAACTGATTATTGGTTAGCATTTTCTTGATTGAAAGCAAGCCAATAGACTTTCTTTTAAACCTCAACAGTTGTCCAATGGCAGAATTAAGGGAGGCTGACAGAGGTCTGCATGCTTCTGTGGAGACCCTCCCCAGTCTCCCAAGTTCTACATTCAATACACCTCTTTACCTCACCACTGCAAGCTGCCTGAGGACTAATCTCGAGAAAGCACGTTCCTTACTTGGATTCTATTTCCATTTCTTCCCAAACCCTTCTCCTGGTCTGTGTTCCCACAATCAAGCCTCAGCAAAGTCTCCTATGAACAACCTCTTTTCTCTTGACTTGCATTAGTTTGTCCTAACTGAAACACAAATCTACTTTAAAGACACCACTTCTCTCACAGCCTTCTTAAGTGAAAGCAATTTTTTTCCCTCACCTGGAGGTGGGGTGCATGTCTTTGATTCTTATTCTTCTTCCAAAGGTTGTTAGCCACCTCTTTTAAAGAATTCCCTGAAAACACCTGCCATTAGATTCTATGCACATCATCCACCTCTCTCCTAAGCTCTGGGTCTCCATCTATCTTCAGTAAAGACTTTACTTTCTAGCTCACTCAGTTTTTCCCCACCCAAAACTCTCATCAGAATTTTTGGAGCCTCAATATCCAGAGAGGTAATCCATCCTGTACTTGGTCTCTCAGTTCCTTAATCTCATTTCCAATACTCTTGACCTCCACCCGCCTCACCTCAGTCATTTACTCCCACAGTTATACCCCAGTCCATATAATTTTCAAGAAGTGAACCTCCCTCAAAACTCTCTGATGACCACTCTTACGTCTCCACTTCAGTTCCTCTAATAACCCCCCTCCACTCCCCGTGGAACCTTCTCCCACTCTCCTTCTCCCAGTTTCACTGCCTATTATCTCCTCCACAGCCTGTCTTCCCTCTAAGGAGGGAAGCTTACTTCATTGGTTCATCCTCATAATTACTCCCTCAGATATACTTTCAACTCCCTTGCCCCTTTAGATGCTTATTATATTTACTTGGTTAATCCCAATTCTTCGCCCATTTTTGTTTGCATTTGAGCAGCTGAATAGAGCTGGAGAAAATATACAGCTAGGCAGACTGGTACATTTGAAATTCATGGGCACTAACCTCAAATGACATCAATCATCCTGCACTTACTAGCAAATCCGTCTCCCACTTTCTGGGGAGCTTCAGTTCACAACTTTTCCTCTCTCTTCAAACTTCCAACGACCCAACTCTTCCTCCCTCTCAGCTGATTACTTTGCTTGATATTTCACTGAGGAAATAGAACAATCAGAAAAGAACCTCCTTATCCTTCTCCACCAAACCTCCCATCTCCCTGCACCTGTACCTATAAATTCTGCCTCCCTTCCCATTGAAATGGTTGCATTTCCTGTGTCCCTATGTGAGGTCAACCCCTTGACCTGTGCCCTGGATCCTGTTGGTTTCATTCACACTGTGTCATACTGATTGATGCTTTGCTATCATTAGAGGGAATGGCCTTCCTTATGAGACCAAGACATCAAATCCTGAAGGTTTTAGCAAAGATGAATTCTAGAAGTAAATGCCCCATGGAGGTAGCGATAGCTATTTAAGCAGAGCTGACTCTGACAATACAAGTTTCATCTCCCCCTTTAGATTTTGTCATGTTTATTCTTGCAGCCACTACCTTGTTCTGCACTCAGAGGTACACTCTTCGCCTAAGACATTGATCCAAGCACTGCCACCACCAAAATCAATTTTGGTCGTTTCTTTAGCATAGCTGAAGTAGCCTAGATTTTCCCAAAGGCAATTTACTAGAAACTAAAGAAAAATACTTTGCTATGTTGGGGATTACCTTGCGTATAGACAAGATGTGCCTGTTTATTTGTTTATTCATTAATTATTCAATTATCTATTAAGTGTCTCCTGTTTGTATTACACTTGGTACTGAGGATAAGGTCAGAGATTATAGCACATGGTCTGTGTTCTCAGATAGGTAGAATGTAGCAGTATATAAATTAGGTGTAGTGGTAGGACACATATGGGAGTGATTTTCTCTACTGGAAAAAGTTTGGAAGGTGTATAGAGACGAGAGTACTTGAGTCTGGGGAGTGTAAGCAGTTCAGGGTAGCTGGAGTAGTGATGTGAGGGAAGAGAGAGATGAGGAAGAGATTAGGAAGGTAGATGGGCCCAATCTTAGAGGATGTTAAGTGTAATACTAAAGAGTTTAGACTTTATCCTGCATGCAGTTAGGAGATTTTGAAGTTTTTTAAGCACTAAAGTTTATATTTTAGACCATTTTCTCTGGGAGGGAGACCATTTAGGAAGTTCAGGACAGAGAGAAGGTGAGGATCTAAACTTAGGCAGTGAGATAAAGAGTGGAAATGGGGATTTCTGTAAGTAGGTGTTAAGAAGGATGAATCATTAGGTCTTAACGAACAATTGGATAGAGTAAGGCACGGAGTCAAGGATGACTTACATGTCTGTAATTTGACTAGATGGATGGGGGAAGAAAACAGTGTTGAAAGGAATGAGCAATTTCCAGTGGGAAGTGTTTTGACTACATCCTTTTCGAGATCAACGCTAGAGGTTAATTTTTGCTACAAAATAATCCTTTGTCACTGTTTCTCTGAACTGCATTAATGATTAATATCACCTAAAATTCATTGTGTGTATTTTGTGATTATGATTTTTAAAAACTAAACAAAACTATTTGCAGGGGGACAAATCCATCCCCACCACACCCTAGCACTTAGTGAAGATTTCTGAAGAATCGTTACAGAGCCCACATCCAGACAAAATGCTTTGAAAAATTCTATTCAAATTCTTTCCTACGAACGTTAGCTTAATAATATTGACTGTTTAACTCATTACTCCAGTAAAGACATCATAGCCAGCTTTATGCAAACATGGTGAAACATGCCAAAAAAAGGTCAGTCTTTCTGAGCTACCCATTAGGCAATTCTATGATCTCAGGACCATTGTTTCAATGAAGTAAATCAGGTCACCTGAAAGATTTTAGTCGTGTCTACCATGATTGAGTAGATTTGGCCCGTATAATTTGTCCCATAACTATTGATCTTAAATCACATAACTTGGATCTGATAAACAAGTGTACGTTATCTTTCTATCCATTTATGCCATTGCCCTTTATTAGGGAGGTAGAGGGTAATAGATAAATGATAAACTCCTTAGGAACTGGTTAGAGACATGAATAAAAATGAGAAAATGAAGCAGGTATGAAGTTCTTTGAGATTTCCACACAGTGAAACTAGGATAACAATGTTAACAATAGTGCTTACTCTATTCCAGGCGGTGTCCAGCACTGTGCATCTATGATCTCATTTAATCCTCACCATGATCCCATGAGCTAAGCATTGTAACATTAGCTCTACACATGAAGCTGCCAGGTTTAGAGAGGTTAAGTAACTTATCCAAGGAAACAGAGCTAGGAAATGGCAGAACTGGGATTTGACTAAAAGGTCAGTGGAAACCCTAAGAGTACAAAAAATGTGGACTTGAACCTAGGTCTTTTTTCCAGGTTTCTAGTGATGAGTTATACCTGAAGCTAATCTTAAAGGAATGAAGTTAAGCCCCAGAAAGCACAGCAGAGACAAAAGACATGGAGACGAGACTTTTCACTTAGCACACTTTAAGAAGTACACACACACATGAAAATAGCATGATGGAGTTTCTCCTATAAAATCTAGCAACCCCAAATGCTGGCCACTTGTCATGCCTCAGCATGAAAGATGCTGGTCCTAATATACGAAAAGACAAGATGCTTTGGTACAATGGTCTTCAAAGATTTTGTTCACATAATCTCTAAAAGACTTTTGTAAAATGATCTAAACCTACATAGTTGCCTCTCACACTTTGAAAAGATTTTACCAGATAAAATTTTTCTTTGTAAGTTTAATTCCCACAGAATTTTATCCTAAGGTAATCTATTTTAGCCTTGAAAGTCTTTCATTGATTATCATTTTTTATAGCAAATATATGTATATAAATTTAAATTTCACTATTTTAAAATTTTCCTGGGTTGCATTACCATTCCATTTATTAGTATAGAATGGATCAAACATGAATATATAACGTGTGGAATGTAACATAATTGGATAAAATTTTAAACTTAAAAAACATAAATGGGAATGTTTTTACTTTGTCTAATTATTTCAGATATCCTGTTCATGAATGAATATCTTCTTACTAGAATGAGATAAAGTTCACCAACTGTACTCATTTTTCATTTGTATGCATATAAGCCCTGAGAAGTCTTGTTCACGTGATTAAGTAGATGGGAGTGGGAATGGAGTGTTACAGAAATGTTACTCAATTCATCATCCTCCTTTTGTGTTAAATCCCAACACTCACATTAGAAGATTGAATAATAATTTATTTAGTGATCTGTTAACTGACAGATTTATTGAAATTTATAAATAAATAAATAAACAAAAATAAATGTATTCAAATTTATTGAAGTCAAACTGCTGAAAACCACCTGACTTGCAAAGAATCTCCAAATAACGGTCATTTGTCTTCTCAGCACCAACATCAGTATTTTTAAGTGTCCCCTTTTTTGTCACCAAATAGGTTGTTACATTCTTGAGCAAGGAACCAGAACACCTTTAGGACAGGTGGGAGCTGGTCCTTTGTTTTGTAAAGTAGGATAATAGTTATTGTGAAGAGGCAGTTGGGGAAGAAAAACCTATGCTTTATCTCAAGCATCTTCTCAGGCATTTTCTGGAAGCTGTGGACCCAAAAATTTAGTCCCTTAAAGCCATCTGTGTCTGCACATGCCTCAGAAAGCCTTCACATTCCGCAGGGATACACACAACACTTTGAACACCACTGCTTTAGTGCCCTTGCTTGTATTCAGGGAAATCACAGCATTTTTGGTCATCTGGGTTTTCTTTATTCCTAAATGATAGTTAAATACCTAATTAATGTAGCTCAAAGGGCACCAGAATGTTTTTCTGGATTCCAAATTTCTTCCAAAGTAGTAGTTACCGTTACTCATCCAAACGAAGACCTCTAAAGTGTCTAACTGGTAGTATTGACTGAAAGGAGTAATAGCTCACGTTTACTGAGCATGTATTATGTGCCAGATAGTTTTTAAAGAATTTTACACTGGTTTAATACTACGAACAACCCTATGAAGGAAATATTATAAACACTATTTTACAGATAAGAAAACAGGGGCTCAGCAGGGGTGAATAATTTGTCCATGGTTTCACTAGTGGGTGGGAGAGCTGGCTTTCAAACTTAGGCATTTTGGCTCTGAACACTAGTATGCTTAACCACTAGGTGAACAAGCTATCAGTATTATTCCTATCTTAACACAACTAGATTTCTTGGATTAGTTTTCCAGATATATTTTGGGGCCCTGAAAGTAAGAAGCACAGGAAGGTGTGAGTTGGGAGTTTTTTGTTTGTTTTTTGGAGGGGACGGTGGGTAATGCTGTAGAATGCAAGTCTGAGTGGGCTCTTATAGCAAGGGCCGTGGACAACTGAAAATACAACCACTGAAGGCACTGAATCTCAGGAAGGGAAGACCGAGGCCCAGAAACAGGGAAGGCAGACTTCAAAGAGGAAAAAGATATGACTTTTTCATAATGGCTCTCTGCTCAGTCCCTCCAGGGATTTGATGGGCAAAGCAGAGAATTGGTCCATTTGGTCAGTGATAGATCTTGAATAGCCTGCGCATCGAGGTGTATACGGGAGACCTAGAGGAAGATGTATAATACCAGCCACTTCCTTCGTTGGACATATGTTTATTGATTGCATCCTGTGTGGATAGACAGTGGCGTGCTAAAGACGTGCAAAAATGATCAGGATTATAAATGCCTTAGATCTTGAAGTGCGATAATCACAGTATGTTCCTGCATCAGGAATGTTGCAGCCTTAGTTTCACACTATTTTCCATTCTACTTGCCAATAGCAGGTGTAAAGTAAGGCAGGAAAGACCTAGATAGATTAGATTATCTAATAATTTGGGATGAATACTGAAAACCATAAACCTTAGTGAATGTCTCATAAGTCAGAAAGTCAGTACTTGTTAGAACAGGAGAGGAAGGGAATTCCCAAGATCTTGGCAGAAAATACATTTGGCCATTGAAAGCCACAATTCTGGTGTTTGCAGCATTACATTCCACCCTGTATTAAAGCGGGGATATTGTTTAGAAGGAAAAAAAAAGATAGGTAGGATAATTAGCACCCAAACCAGGGAGACTTGTGAGTTAGCATCTGCAATTGTACCTGGAAAGAAGCAAGAGGTGCAAGAAACTGCTCTCAGGTTCAACTGCCATTTGCTCCTGGAAATCTCTTTCTGAGCCAGAACCTTGTAAGAAGGTCTGCTGATAAAGAACCATCAAACAAAGTCATACCTCTGGAGCCTACATCTTAGGAAGGACACTGATCAATTGGAGCAGGTACAAAGGAAAACAACCAGAATGATCAGGGACTTGGAAACAATTCATAAAGGAAACAACTGAAGACAATGCGAAAGCTTAGCCTCTAAAGAGAAAAAAGGAAGAAATGACATGACTCCATATTTGAAGGAATGCCATGTGGTAAAGGGAACAGACACATTTTGTGTTGGTCTGTAAGGCAGATGCACAGCGGAAGTTTTAGAAAGGCAGATTTAAGCACATGATTGGAAAGAATTACCCAATAATTCAGATTTTTCAATTGCAGAATGGGTTTTCTTATGAAGTAATGGGCTGGAAATGATCAAGAAAAAGCTGTCACGGATGTTACAGGGGGTGATGCGTCTGCTTTGGGTGCAGATTTGGCCTGGGTGACTCATACAGTTCTATCTCTTGAGTTCTCGAAACTTTTCCCTCAAACCACTCAACTCTGACACAGATTTTTAAAACGAAAATTGCCCTTGGAAATTCTCTTCATTTTCTTCCTTTACTTTAAGGATATTCCCGCTTGTAAGCCAAGCAAATCCACCTGCTTGTTGGGTTACGTTTATTTATTAGAGAATATAAATGTGGTTTGCAAAACAGCCTTCCATGAAGACATTTTTTGGTAGGGTGGTCTGAACTTGAATTGTGCTCTCATGCTACATTCCAGGTCCCCAAGGCTTCACTGTGGATGAAAGGAAGAAGTCAATGCCTTTGCTCAAAGAGAAAAAATGTTTTTCTGTTTGATTGTTGATGAGCATTCCTGCCTTGAGAAAAAGGTATGACTAAATAAACTTTTAATACCCCTTTGCACTCCAATATTCTTTATTGAAAATATGCCTAGACTTCCCCTAACTGATGCAGATTTTGTAACATGATACTACCTAATGATTTTGGTTACTTTTCTAGAGTATTATAAATGACTAATTAGCCATTTTTTAAAAGAAATTTACGTACTACTATTCTTCATAATATTCTATGTGAGATATGCATTTATTCACTTATATATTTAGACAATATTTATTATTCTATTATGTCTTGGAATACAGGAGTGAACATGGCAGAAAATCCCCATTTTCATGGAACTTAGATTCAAACTGAAAGAAGTCAGGGAAGAAAAAAGTACTTAACAACACACAAAGAGTGAGTGGATGGATAGATAGATAGATGGATAGAAAGACAGACAAACTTGCTCAGCTAGTTGAAAGTGCTGCCTGAAAGGGAGTAATGCAGTGATGGTGCAGGGATTGCTGATGTAGGGTAGTTGCTCATGTTTCCTCGAGAAGGTAATATTTGACTTGAGACTTGAACGACCAAAAGAGGGGCCAGCCATGTGAAAATAAGAAGATCCCTCTGAGTAAGAGAACAATGGGTGCAAAGGCCCCACGGTGAGAAACAAACTGACTTGTGCAAGACAAGCAGCACTTTGAGGACCAGAGCCCACTGAGCTCAGAAGCGGAAAACAGTGGTGGTGGAGGTAGGAAAGCACATGGGGCCAAATCATGAAGACACTTGCAGGCTACAGAAAGAAATTTAGATTTTATCTCAAGTGCATTGGAAGCCATTGGGTAGTTTTAAGGAAGTAAGTAATACAATAAGATGTTCTTTTGGAAAGAAACTTGAGGTTTCTGCGTAGCAAGTAGATTGGAAGGAGGCAAGTGAGAGCCAGGAGAAGGGTTAGTAGGCCACTGCAGGACACAGACATGTAAAAATAAAAATAAATCAAAATACCCTAATGAGCATGTTAGGGCAGTTGTTAACAAGATCTACTGTAATACTGTATTCATAGAACAAATAAATATTTGTGGTGAATTAAGTGTCTGGGACTGAAGCCAAGCTCCTTGTCCTTTTCATGAATTATGCTCTTATTTGGCTCCGGGTAATGAAATTGCACTATGTACACATTCGTATTTTGGAAGACTCAAGAGAGATAGTTGCTGCCTTGTGAGAGGAGTAATGTTCCAAATAGAGACATATGTACCCCAACAGGTGGCTATTCAACAGAAAGAAAATCTGTGGACACAGAGGAGACAGAAGGGGTCGGTGGGAATCAGCAGAAAGAGACTCAAGGGCTATGATCCCTGAAGTCCCCTGCTACTAACACTTCCTATGTTGCTATAGTTATTTGACCTAAAGGTGGCTTCTGTGTTCCAACTCAACATCACCTCCAGGTCCTCTGCACCCCTTCTAAAGGTTCCCACTTTTCCTAATTGTTATGATGGAGGTTTTGTCTTTCCTTGATCTACCACATTATTCTCAGAAGCAAAAGTTCTCAGTTCATTTTTGAGACAGTATTGGTTTGTCTCATGTGCAATAATCCATGGTCTAGGAGAGTTTGCATTTAAAATATAAATATGCTCTCTGATTGGCTCTGAGTTACACAGCAGAAGCATAAACTGCTATCTCATGGATGTCTTGAGCAGTGGTTTTCAAGCTTTAACATGCACCCAAATCACCTGGAGGACTTGTTAAAACACAGATTGCTGGACTCCATCCCAGAATTCCTGATTCAGTCCGGGGGCTCAAGAATCTGCATTTCTATGTGTTCCCAGGCGATGCTGATTTCCAGGTCTGGCAACCATGCTTAGAGAATCACTGACTTGTAGAAATAGAGTCACAGATGTGTGAGGAGAGGAGATGGTAGTCATTAAAGCAAACTCCTGCTCACCTTCAGATCCTTGAGTGAGTCTGTATCTGAAAGGGGAAGTTCGACGTAAGAAACTTTGCTCCTAAATGGAGATAATTACCAGGCCTCCCACATGGAGTACCTGGAAGGGAAGGATTGCTTTGTGTATGTCCCCTGGCACTGGAGCATCCAGATGGTCAGTAATAGGTGGGAGAAAAGCACAGTTACAAAGGAGACAGAATCAATGATAAATTCAGAGGTCCAGGAATGGTTATTCTGGGCCATCATCATCATCATTGAGTGAACAAGCAAAGGATCCACAGCAAGAATTGCTCAATTTCTAGAAGTGGAGTTCTCAAATGTTGGTTGTGCCTAAGAGTCTCCTGGGATGCTTCTAACAAAGGCAGATTCCCTGTTTGGATGTACAGTCCTGGAATCTGCATTTCTGAAAGACTCTCTCCCCCAGCAATTTTGATACACTTGGAAAAACATTGCCTTGGATAACATTTACTTCTGGACTTAGTCATTGAACATGTTGAAAATCATAATGTCTACAATGTGGAAACGTAGAGTTAAAATTTATGCTGGAAATGACTCGTTTATACAGTAGAGGACAAAGGTATGAATGGGAAGAAAAGAAGAAAGGAGAAACACACTGAAATCAACAGAAGAGTAATTTTAAGGTAGCTGGAGAACGTGCGCTTTCTGAGACCCACAGATCACCATGCTGTGAAGCTTCAAATCTCACGTCTCTGTCCAACATGTCTCAGCAACGCATCAGGTGTATTGCTCTGCTATGGAAAAACTAGATAATTTAGACTGCTCTTGATTTTTTTTAAATGAGATTCACAAACCATAAGAATAAGTTTTAATTGGCACAATTAAATAGTGTTTAGTATATTCTCAAAGTTGTGTAAATATCAGTGCAATAATTCCAGAATATTTTTATCACCCACTAAAGAACCCTCTTACACATTAGCAATCACTCCCATCCTCTGTTCACCCTAATTCCTGGAAACAACAAATTGTGGGGATGTTATATAATTAGGAGTGTACAATGCGTGGCCTTTTGTAAATGGCTTCTCTCATTTAGCATGGTGTTTTCAAAGATCATCCGTGTTGTAGCATTTATCAGTCCTCCATTTCTTTTTATGGCTAAGTAATATTTCATTGTATGGATAGACCACATTTTATTTATTCATTCATCAGTTGATGGCCATTTGGATTATTTCCACTTTTGGCTATTATGAATAATCCTACTTAGAATATTTGTACACACATTTTTGTGAGGATATTTGTTTTCATTTCTCTTGGATATATACTAGAAGTGGAATTGCAGGGTCATATCATCACTCTATGTATATCTTTTGAGGAACTGACTATTTTCCAAGGTGGCTTCACCACTTTACACTCCATCAACAATGTGTCAGAGTTCCACTTTCTCCATATCCTTTCAAACACTTGCTATTTTCTGTCTTTCTGATTATAGCCAACCTAGCAGATGTGAAGTGGCAGCTAATTGTGGTTTTGACTTGCATTTCTCTAATGACAAATGATGTTGAGCTTTTTGGCCATTTGTGTATCTTCTTTAGAGAAATGTCTGTTCAAATCTTTTGTCCATTTTTAAATTGGGTTATTTTTTTATTGTTGAATTATAAGTGTTCTTTACATGTTCTGGCTACAGGTCCCTTATCATATATTACTTGCAAATATTTCTCTCATTCTGTGGATTGTACTTTCAAGTTTTTGATGGCAATATTTTAAGCATGAAGTCTTTTAATTTTGATGTAGTTTATTTTCTCTCTTTATTCCTTAGTCACTTATGATTTTGATGTTATATCTAAGAAACTATTTCCTAACCCAAAGTTATGAAGATTTACTCCTATTTTTCTTCTAAGAATTTTGTTGTTTTAGCTCTTACATGTGAGTCTGTGATCCACTTTGAGTTAATTTTAGTGTATAGTGTGAGTTAGAGGTCCAGCGTCATGCTTTTGCATGTGAATATCCAGTTTCCCAGCACCATTTGTTGGAAGGACTATTATCTCCTCACTCAATTGTCGTGGTGCACTTGGTGAAAATCAATTGACCATAAGTGTATAGAATTATATCTGGGTCCTTTGCATTTCCATACAAATTTTAAGATCAGCTTGTCAATTTAAGTGAAAAGATGCCGCTGAGAGGTTGGTCCTGTGACCTAGTGGTTAAGTTTGGCACACTCTGCTTCAGCAGCCTGGGTTCAGTTTCTGGGTTCAGACCTACACCACTCACCAGCAGCCATGCTGTGGCGATGACCCACATACAAAATAGAGGAAGATTGGCACAATGTTAGCTCAGGGTGAATCTTCCTCAAGCAAAAAGAGGAAATTGGCAACAGATGTCAGCTCGGGGCAAATCTTCTTCAACAACAACAACAACAAAAGCAGCTGGAAGTTTAATAATACTTTTCTTTTCCTCTGCTTTCACATGCCCTTGATACTTTTAAAATGATTTTTTGTAATATATCCCACTTTTCCTAATTGTTATGATGGAGGTTTTGTCTTTCCTTGATCTACCACATTATTCTCAGAAGCAAAAGTTCTCAGTTCATTTTTGAGACAGTATTGGTTTGTCTCATGTGCAATAATCCATGGTCTAGGAGAGTTTGCATTTAAAATATAAATATGCCCTATATTTAAGTCATGTGTCTTTATACTGGCTATGAAAAATGTGTCTCTTCTACATTTGCTTTTTGTAGGCGAGACTTTTCTTTTACTGCTTTTTCCTGAGAGATATAGACATAGCTGACACCCCCTCTCCTCACTTAAAGACATATGGTTTAATCTTTTCTCATTTTTTTGTGTTCCTTGGGCAGTGAAATCCATATCCTTTTGGCTGTTCAAGAACAATTTTTTTTTTTCTCAGTAGAAGAAAGAAGCTAAAGAAAATTAATTTTTGCAAGGGGAGCAGTTGCTGGTTTCAAGCTTTGAATGTCATTTTCATTCTGAGAGTAAGATTTCTCCAGCCCTAGGTTTTCTTCCATTCTTTCCCCCGTGAGAGAGTCACAACTCAGCAGGCAGCTTTGCATGATGCGATTTCATGTGGAGGTGCACAGTGCGCTAAGTATCAGTGAGTCCTTTCATCCATCTGATCACCCTCAAACATATTTTTAAGTAGGATAAATTTTGGGAAACTCCACAGAAGGAACAATCTCCCAATTAATTTCTACTGTTCTTTTTATTTGAGCTTCACTTTTGAGTTCAAGTATTTACCCCACAATTTCTCTAATAATGTGAAGTATCAAATACAGATAATATATTTAATCAGTGGGCTTGTTAATTTATTAAATTATCTTCAAATTGATTCACTTATTCACTCACAGACACATGCATGCATTCTTTCAACAAATATTTATTGAGCTCCAGACACTGAGCTAGATACTTGTGACTCAAAGATGAATAAAATGTAGATCATGCCTATAAGGAGTTCAGAATTTAGTGGCAGTGGGTAGGACTAGACATAAAAATATGCAATTTAAAATAACATAGTGAAGTCAACGATAGCACAAGATGTTGTGGATCACTGATGAGAGGCAGGAGTACTAAGGAGAAAAATTGAACCACGAGGCAACAGGACATAGAAAGGTAAGTTTTGATGGAGGAGAAGGAAAGGGAACAGAAGCAAGGGAGAAAGGGGCAGAATGACTTTAAAGGTAGAACTTAAAGGAAAGCAGATTTTGTTATCATTGGATGCCTGGTGAAGGATAAGTAACGGAAAAAGGGAGAATCACTCATTATTTTGTCTTATTATTTTGTCACCTACTTCATAAAGTTGTCCTAGACCTATGGTCAGAAACCCTGGTCAGGTTTCTCTTTTTTTGACCAAATCTTTCCCAACACAGTTACAAACTCTCTGATGCAGGGCATTCTTTATCTGTAGCAATGCTTAGCTTGTGATTGGCAATCAATTATTATATTCAAATAAAAGGAAAAAGAAAGGACGCCTCTTTTTGCTGAAGCATTCCGATCTTACATTATTCTCCTCAGTGAGTATTATTTTCTTTCTGCCACTAGAGGGAAATGTCAACATTTAAAAAATTTCCTATAACAAGAGGAAATCTTCCTCAAGAAAAGGCCCTGCTCCCGTCTAGCTAGAGCCTATTTCTTATGAAGAACATTCAGCATGAATCACATTTTCACACTTCTTCCCACTTGTCTCCTGAAAAAATAAAACATCTTATTAATATGCAAAATATCATAAAATAACATAGCTCTGTTTTGACAGTTCTCAATATTTTTCTCTTTAGTCTTTAGAAACCAAATCCTATTATGGCTGTACTCAAACACACACACACACATGCAGACACACACTCATGCATGCACACATACCCCACATTATAGGCTAGCAAGAAGCTATTTCCTCCTTTTGTGCTTTATGCTCTTTTCAAATACAAGACTGGGAAATCTGAGGAGAATGGACATTTTATTTCTCAGGTATTCATACTTAAAATGAACAGATTTTAAAATACATCAAACTAAGTTTTGAGAATGTATAAGTCAGGGTTCTCTAAAGAAACAGAACTAATAGGAGATGTGTGTGTGTACGTGTGTTTGCACGTGTGTATAAAATAAAGAATAGGCTCATGTAATTATGCAGGCTGAGAAGTCCCAAGAACTGCAATCAACAAGCTGGTGACCCAAGAAAGTCAACGGTTTAAGTTTCAGTCCAAAAGCTGGCAGACTCAAGACCCAAGAAGAACGATGTTTTGGTTGGAGTCCGAAGGGTAGAAAAGACTGATGTCCCAGCTCAAAGTAATCAGGCAGGAGGAGGTCCTCCAGTCATGGGAGAGTCAGCCTTTTTGTTATATTCAAGCCTTCAACAGATTGGATGAGAGACATTCCCAAGAGGGAGGACAATCTACTTTACTTAGTCTGCCAATAAATGTGAATCTCATCCCAAAACATTTTCACAGAGACACCCAGAATAATGTTAGACCAATTATCTGGTCACCCATGGCCCAGTCAAGTTGATACATAAAATTAACCATCATGAAGAGTTTAATTCCTTAAGAATTACCCTGTGCTGTCCTGGGGCAGTATTTGCAGGGATGATAGAAAGAGAAATGATATTTCTCAAGCAAAGGGATGCCTACTCTTTGAAATTGAGTTCTGTCATCTGGACCCTTTCCCCAATCTTAGCATCATTAGGCCTTCTGTAGGCAACAGTAGCCTTTCCTCTTTCAGTATAGTGGTGATTGTCTTGGAAGCAAACTGCGGAAGACGTCTCCCCACTTTGTTAGATCTGTTGTGTATTAAGAGGAACATCTGGTCACCTTATATATAATACCAGGTAATATTAAATAAACCATAAATTAAGCAATGAGGAACTGTCATCTTAGTAGAAAACAGGAATCCGAATGGAGCTAGACAAAAAAGAAGATCATATTGATGGTAAGTCAACATTACACTAGAGACCTGAAGGAAGGGAAATGCAAGAAATGTCAACATGTTCACTTTTTTCCTACCATCGGTGAACACTTACTCTTTGCTATAGACACTGGTCTAATTTTATATGCATTATTTTAACTTCAACAACCACCACATGAAATAAGTGCTACAGTTAACCCTTGAGGACTGAGTCTCAGCTATATTAAGGAAACCTAGGTCGAAGTTTCCACAGCTAGTAATTTGGAGACCTGAGACTGAGCTCAGTTTAGCTAACTCCAATAGCTATCTTCTTATCTCTATGGTATATTGATATTGCCTTCTACTTACAAAGAAAATTTCTGAACCTAAATCAAAGGGATCTCTACTGTACTGCCAAAGTGCTCCCAACAGAATCCCTTTGGAGAGGCACTATTTTTACTCCAATAGACAGAGGTAGAGGATGGGGAGGTAAGGCCAATATTTCCAGTGTTGTTCCATCCTATAACTTTCTTGTCAAACTCTTACTCTTTGCCTATGATATGGTCAAAACAATTAGTTACTTGAGTTCTGGGCCTCCATTATCTAATCCTTAGACAGGCTTAACGACTACCAGTAACAGGATTGCTGTTAGGTGCAAATGAGAAAATTAATGCAAAATTTTAATACAATTCCTTTCTTTACTGTCCCATATGCCCCCGAATATATACTCCTTCAGACAAGCTACATTAGACGACCTCCAAGTAGGTTGTATAGAGTTTCTATGCTACCCAATCAAAACTCAGATTTCTGAGAGTCTAAGTAAAGTTCCAAGGGCTCTCCATTGAGGTTCAGATGCTTCCCAGGAGAGGACCAGGACACTAGAAATTGGGATAGAATCCTACTAGTCTCTTAAAACACTGTTTTGTCCTTCCCTGCCTATATTACCTACTATTGGTTGGTCTCTCACAACTACAAGGTCCTTCATTTTAAAATTTGGTGGTGATTTTTTAAGGACCTAGATCTCAAGATGAAAATTCCCAAGTTTGAAGGTGTCATCATTTCCTATTATTGCTGGTTTAATTTTATAGTGCCTTGAATCTTCACATGAAAAATTAAATTAATCTTGTCTAAAAACGGAATCTTTGAAAACTTTATGGCAACCTGCCCCATTTCTAATATCTGAAAACACCTTAGTTTATTGCAACAACATTGGAATCCATAGCTTTGGAGGCTCAACCAAACAAGGTCTCTCACATTTCTGCATGGTGACATGATGCTTAACTTTTAGTAGGCAAGAAAAATACATGTCAGCAATGAATTATTAACTAGACTCTTAGTCATAGGCTACAAATGATGTTCTGAATGATGCAAAAATTTATAGAATCAGCTTTTCTTTAACTAATGATTAAAGGAACTTCTCATTATTTTGACCTTTATGGGAATATTTCCCTCTGTCTCACTCTCTGTGTTTTCCTTATTTCATCTAGAAGTGAGAAGTGGACTTTTTAGTAGGTTATTTCTTCTAGGAACCTATGAGGAAATCTGTATTTGGTGGGATGGGCGTAGTATTATATGTTTGACTTGAATGGGGTTGCTGTATCTTGATCTGAGGGTATATCTGGCAAGTCCACAGCAGAATGAATTTATAATGGGAGGGTGCAAGTCACGGGGTCTCCTTGAACAGGACCCAGACACAAACGTGTTAGGCTGGACAGAGTCCTGCCTTCTTCAAATGACATCACAGTATTTGAACCCCCCTAGTCCTTACAGTGGGAACCAGATGGGTTTACTAAGGTGATTAAGTGTCTTAGGTCAGGTTCTCCAGAAATGGACCCTGAGGTAGATTTTTATGAAGGGAATTTATTGAAGAAGTGCTCTCAGGAGAAGGGAAGTGAAGGAAGTGGGATAGGGCAGGTGAAAAAAGTAAGGATATGATGTCAGCTGAGACTAACTTCAGCTTGTGTCCTATAAGGAGTTCTGCGGCATGAATTACACCACAGTTAGTCCCACTTTGAGGCAAAGGAGCCAGTACTGTATATTCCCTATCTATCAGTCATTGATGACTGAGCACCTGAAGGGACGTGGCCTCTCTCAGAGGGCAGTTCTCTGGAGAAGGGGCAGCTGTGAGCCCTTAGTGGGGATGCCTAATGCTGTCGGGGGATGGGTGCACCCACTCACTAAAGGGGATCTGGGCAGGGTAGCAACGGCATCCACTATAGTAAGAAATGTCTTTCTCTTTCCATCCCATTTTAAGAATTAAAAAGAAAAAAAAGCAGACCAGTTCCCTTGATACTTTGAATGAACTGTTTTCTAAGTGATCGGTCACAGAAAGCCTTTGCTCTCAATTGCAGTTGGAATTTTTTGGTTTGCTAGTAATTTGTGGTGGCATACACTTAAGAATTCCCAAAGCTTTAATTTAGGCTGATTTCCACCAAACCACAGTAAGAATTAGTTATATGCCAAAAATGTTTTCCTTGTTCACTCTCCACTCCTGCCAAGACAAGTTTTCCCATGTAAAATTCAACTTTGACTTAGACAAGTCTGCACTTTTCACTTATGACCATTCATTTCTCTCCCATTTGAGCAGCATATTATTCTCATAAAAGCTTGGTTCAGAGAGGCCAGGAGATAATCCACATGTGGAACTGGCCTGGATTGAGATGCTAACCAGCAGCAACAGATACTCAGAGAATGATCAGCTGTGTAGTCAGCTGCCCATCTAAGAAGAGGCTATCACTAAGCTTTAGTCCAATGTTGCCAAGAAAGAATGCAAAGCAGGGATGCCAATTTATTCAGTTTTTCAAGAGTAGATGGAAATTTGGGTTTTCTATATAAATAACCCAATTTTAAAATGTTGGAATAAATTCAAATTTAAAATACTGTGTAGGCCTACTCTGTAGAGGCCAACACCATTGCAAGTCACTGGTTTTCCTTTGGAGGTCTGTATGCCTGCACTTTGCTACTAGACTTTAAGCTCCTAGAATGGAAAACATTTATCTTATGTATCATTGTGCACATGCACTAAAGGGAGCTTTGCATTTAATACACACTCAAATATTTACTAAGTTGAAAAATTGTGGAGGCTATCAGCATTAGTCATTTATCAACATTTAGGAAGATATACAATTGATCTAAGATCACTGTGCTAGGGCTGGAGATAGAGGGATAAAAGACAGCATTCTCACCCTCCAGCAGTTCACAGTGTACTTGACTAGATAAACGAGCATGGAGAAGATAGTGACAGTTTATGGGGCTTGAAAATTTTTTAAAAAGTGAACAATTTCAAGATCCATGAGAGAGGCAAACACAGTGGAGGGTCACCTAATTAATCAGGGTAAATTCACCAGAGGAGATAAGAGCAGAATGGAGTTTTGAATGAGAAGTTGTAGTTAGCCTGTCACTGAGCATGGTGGAAGAAAAGAAGGGCTTTACAAACAGAAGAAACAGTATACAGAAAGCCATGAGATTAATTGAACAATGATAGTTCAGGGAGATGCACATTTACTGGTACCTAGGGTGAAGAATGAAACATGAAGAGATGAGACATCAGAGGTGAATCAGCAGCCAGTTTGGTTGAGAAGTGGAGCTGGTATGTCATACTAGAAAACTTGGCTTATAGCATAAGAGTAATGAGAAGCCACTGAAAAATCACAAAAGCAAGAAGATAAGCACATTTTGAGAAAGGCACATGAGTAACTGCATGTGGTCTCAGCCTCACACTCAACTAGGACCTGGCAAATAGTAGTGCCTCCTGACCTCCTACATGACTGGGCCCCTGAAGATGACATGTCTGTCTTTGCATCACCAGGCACTTCCAGTCAGTGAGGGCCCATGACATGGTTTGTGACGTCATTCGAGTACCCTCGGTGAAAAAAGAGCACTCCTCACACCTCAGTTTCCTAGAGCGTGGTATAGCATCTCACGCAGTCCACCTCAGTGAGATGATCTTGTGGTTATTGCAAGCAGGGAGCAGGAAAAGGACTATTGTGAAGTTTTTCAGAAGCAACATCTCTGGAAACTTTGACATCCTTGGGGATGGCTAGGAGACCATGGCAGTGAACTGAATAGCTGGGGAATTAAGCTAAAAGCAAACCACTCCTCACTATCTTACACCATATGCAAAAAACCAAATCAAAATGGATTGAAGACTTGAGTGTAAGACCTAAAACCACAAAACTCCTTGAAGAAAACATAGGGGGTAAGCCCCTTGACATCAGTTTTGGCAATGATTTTTTGGGGGGATTTGACATCAAAAGAAAATGCAACAAAAGCAAAAATAAACAAGTGAAATTACATCAAACTTAAAAGCTTCTGTACAGGTAAGGACACCACTAACAAAATGAAAAGGCAAACTATGAAATGGGAGAAAACATTTGCAAATCATATATATGATAAGGGGTTAATATCCAAAATATTTAGAGAACTCATACAACTCAATAGAAAAAAAACCCCAAGCAATCTGATTTAAAAATTGGCAGAAGGGGCCGGCCTGGTGGCGTAGCGGTTAAGTTCACTTTGGCGGCCTGGGGTTTACTGGTTTGGATCCGGGGTGCAGTCCTACACACACTGTGGTAGGCATCCCACATATAAAGTAGAAGAAGATGGGCACAGATGTTAGCTCAGGTCCAATCTTCCTCAAAAAAAAAAAAATGGCAGAAGACATTTTTCCAAAGTAGTCTATTTTCAGTAGACATTTTTCCAAAAAGGATATACAAATGGCCAATAGACACATGAAAAGGTGCTCAAATCGCCAATCATCAGGGAAATGCAAATCAAAACCACAATGAGATATCACCTCACAGCTGGTTAGAATGGCTATTATCAAAAAGACAAGAAATAACAAATGATGGTGAGGATGTGGAGAAAAAGGAACCCTTTTGCATTGTTGGTAGAAATGTAAATTTGTGAAGCCAAAATTGTTTGTTATAGAAAACAATAAGAAATTGCCTCAAAAAATTAAAAATAGAGCTACCATATGATCAACAATTCTATTTCTGGGTATTTATCTGAAGAGAACGAAATCACTGTCTCAAAAAGTTATGTGCACCCCTATGTTCGTTGCGGCATTATTTATAATAGCCAAGACATGGAAACAACCTAATATATCAACAGAATATTATTCAGTCATAAAAAGAAGAAAATCCTGCCATTTGCGACAACGTGGATGGACCTTGAAGGTATTAGGCTAAGTGAAGTAAGTCAGACAGCGAAAGACAAATACCATATATCTCACTTATGTGTGGAATCTAAAAAAGAAAAACCCAAAACTCCTGAATGCATAGATACAGAGAATAGATAGGTGGCTGCCAGAGGCAAAGTGTGGGGGGTGGGGGAAATGAGTGAAGATGGTCAAAAGGTACAAACTTTCAGTTATAAGATAAATAAGTCCTGGAGAAGTAATGTACAGCATACTGACTATAGTTAACAATGCTGTATTGTCTATTTAAGAGTTGCTAAGATAGTAGATCTTAAAAGTTCTCATCCTAAGGAAAAGAAAATCTAACTATGTGTCATGACGTTAACGAAACTTACTGTGTGAAAGCAATTTTTTTTTAAATGAGCTGTTATTAAAGGACTGGCAAGTTAGAATCTTCATGTCTGGTTTATGTTAAAGTCCTGAACTATCTCACAATACCAGTCTTGTTGTAGTGTTTTAATTCATTGCCTGCCATGTTTCAAAAACCACTTCAGCTATAGAGCTTAGTGTTCTTGTAGCAGCTAGAGAGCACATCCTCAGTAAGAGGCGCACTGACACAATTCATTTGTTGTATGCACACGTTGAAACAAATAAAAACGTGTCAACAAAAATCTCTGGAATATAAGAATTTAGCTAGGAAAGCGTTATTGCTTGTACAGTTTGCAAACTGGGGAGATGTAGTCTTTGGCAGCAAACTGAAAGTGTGCTCTGGGAGAACAAAGGAAGGGGGTGTCTTTTGTAGAAAAAGTTCCTGCCCAAGTTCCCACTCAGTTCTGCTTATGCAAATGAGGGATTCAAGCCTGCTTAGTCCCCACTAGTTGGTGCAGGTCACAGTTTTATCAGTTGGGTCCAGGTGGCTCTTAGGGACTTTTGTAAAATCAGGAACTTTGGCAGAGTCAAAAGCTTAAGAGCGCATTCTGTGGTTTTTCCAAGAACACAGTATGTGACTGCATCCTGGTCCCATCGTGGCCACTTGACTCCATTTTGTTTTTAGTTCCCCGTTAGCTACACAGAGTCCATCTTGTTCTCAGGGGTCGTTTTGATTTCATTTTATTCCACATTTTCCCCTTTTGATCAAAATCTGCCACAGGGAGCATTGATGATCAATTTCGTGTTTTCCCCAATTTGGTGCTAGGGTGGTCTCTGCCTGCCTCTGGTCCATCCAGTTGCATGGAAGGACTTGCAAGCATGGTGTGACTCAGTCACCCAGTCAAGTCACTTGGGCCATGCAAGAAAGGGGTCTAGCCAGGTGCCTGTTAAAGGTCACTTAAGGTCTCAGAGTGAAAATTTGCAGAGGTTCTGGCAATGGTCACATTGAGGGCCCAAAGATACTGAGTAATGACACTTCAGATAGGAGTTTCCAAGAGGCATTCATGGAAGAAAGCCAGAAGTATTTTAAGAAGCAACCATACGCTTAGTCCTAAAACCAATAATACTGTGAGGACCTAGAGTCCTGGTCTTAAAAATGACCCCAGACCTGAGGATAACAAATTGAAAAGATCTGAAAAGCTTAAGTCAAACCAGCGTGGGAGGCAGAATCTGAGTGGCCTTTTAAAGATCTGGCAAGTTTGAAGAGCTTGATAGTTTCTAATATGACCTGTGACAAAGTGTTGATCCAAGTGCAACAAGAGGTGTTAGCAACAGTACAGACCCCTCCTTGAGCAGCAAAAAGGTATTCTAAGATAATGCAGTTGTCAAGTACAACCCTGGCAAGGAAGTCTAAAGACCTTTGTTGAGTCTGTATGGCCCTTACTATGGCCTGGGCAATTCTGTTAATTGTCTCAGTCAAATTTTGGATCATTATATCATATTTGGCAGTCCCCAATCCCAGCCAAAAGCAAAGTACTCTAAATGCATAGTAGACAAAGGTCCTGGAGTATCCTGCAGGAAAAGCACAGCTATAACGTTGACCACAACTACCCTCCTGATATTCAGAGGTGTCTTCATCAGCATAGTCATCTATAATGCTCAGAGCTCTTTTTATTCTAGAAGGAGGGGAGGTTCCTTGAGCGACAACTTTAAGAATACTAAAAGGGATAGTTAGTTGACCCAAAAGTTATTGTCCAATCATACTCCAGCTATCTACACAGTCAAATGCCCAGGCTGTGCCTTTAAAACCACACACAAATATATAAATTGCCGTTTGTTGAAGAGTTAGTGGGTAATGAGAATACAACAGTGTGAAACCAGGGGTCAAGTTCATCCCAGGTTTTGTTTTTGTTGCAGACAGACATTTGAGAGCCAGTATGCCCAGTTAATCTTCCAAGATATAGGAGGTAAAGTTTTCACAGTGGGATTAATGAATTTCAGTTTTAAATAAGGCACCTGTTTTTCAACCATGGTTCTGACAGAGGAGGTTGTATGGAGATGGATGTTATGGTAGAATTGTTATCAGTTATGATTTTTTTAGTACATAGAGTTATCCAAAAATATGGAGTAGCTGAAAAGGCAAAGTGTTGTACTCCATAAGTAAGATTTCGGGGGCCATGGGTTTTATCTACTGTGCGGTTTGGAACACTAGTAAAACTAGTTGTGGGTGTGACTATAGGATCATTATTTCTTGCAAATGATCCAACAGGAGAGTGATGAAAAATTCAGCAGTCAGAAAGATTGCCAGCAGAGGCTAGGGATTGAGACATCAGAACAATGGCATTGCCCTGCCAAGGATTAATTGTAGTTCCAAGAAGGGGTGGGGGGAAAGAGGCAGAGGAGATGAAACAAGAGGAAAAACATTATTCAGGTTGTAAATACCAGTCAAAGGAAATGTAGGGACCTAACAAAAAGCTTTGAATTATGCCGTTAGTGGTTAGGGTGTAATCTCTAGGCCATTTGGGGTTGTCTTTAATCAAATCTAGAATAAAAAAGTGTAATGGCTCGTGAATGTTACCACCAGTGGAGGAGACCAACTTGGTGAAGTAAAGCAAACAGCATAAGAAAGCCTACAGCTAAGGACAGAAGTCCAAATATTTCAGCTGTAGTGGGCTTGTACGTGAGGATATACTGGCCTGGTCCTACTGTCTACTCAGGTGTCATCGCCTTCTCTTCCTGGAAGTCGTTATTGTGAGTCAGCTTTATCTTGGTATCCAAGAATGGAGCAGATTTCCAGTCATGTGAAGGAGCTGGAGCCTTTTTTAAGCAAGAAACATGAATCCAAGAATCAATACCTTCTAATTTGGCTACCCAAGGGTTAGTTAATAGTACCTTGTAAGGCCTTTTCCAGTGAGACTGTAGAGAGTCCTTGAGTTGGTGTCATTTCCAATAAATAAAATCTCCAGGAGGTGGATTATGCCTTGATTCTTCATCTCCAAGGAGTTTGCTGAGGAAGGAATCTTTGACAAATTTAGTATTGACCTGCAGTGTGCTAAGAAGACTTTAGCAATAATGGAGAGGATTTCCTTTCAGGAAGGGATGGGAAATTCCTTCATCTAATCTCATGGACAGCCCATAACAATTTCAAAGGGCAACAACTTATGCTTTCCTTGTTGGAGTGGATCTGAAGTTAAGCAATACCAAGGGTACAACCTCTACCCAAGGCAGGCCAAAAGCTATACTAATTTTTGCCAATTGATTTTTGATTATTCCGTTGATTCTTTCCATCCATCTAGATGACTGTGGATGGTAGATGCAATGGAAAAGGCAGAATGGAATTTGGTAGATGGTCCAAATTTTGCAGATATTTTAGACTATTTGTCCTATAAAGTGGGTTCTTCGATTGCTGTGAAGCCCTAGATGCACCCCCAAGTCAGAATGATTCTCTCTAAGAGAAACTTAACCACGGTCATGGCAGTCGCTTCTCAGCAGGGAAAAACCTCTACCCAGCAGGAAAACATAAAGATCAGGACTAACTCATACTTATAGCTTTGTGATGGGGGGAGTTGGATAAAATCCATCTGCCAAACTTCAAAGAGGATACCAAGAAGGGGAAATTTTCCCATAGCAGTATGTAAGGATTTTCCAGGGGTAAACTGAAGACAAATCCTGTAACATTTGTAAACCTGGTGAGCAACTGTTGGGGAGGGTTTCCAATAGTTTTATTGTACCCATTGAATCATTTTATCTGTGTTCCAGTGGGTTAGGTCATGGACGTAGGTTAAAAACAGTCTTTGGAGGCTATTGAGAAGGACTGGGCAGCAGTTCAGCCCCACCCAAAGGCCATTTGGGGGTGTACCTGACAATTTTGTCAACTCCGTTTTCCCCTTTCAGATTCTGGCATATCAGTTTGCACCTCTGTGAGTCATTCCCACATGGAAGAAGGCAGGTCGGGGTTGGTGACAGACATAAAGGGGAGAGGAGTTTGGAGGGCAGCTGACTTTGCCGTCATGTCTACCAATTGATTTCCTTTGGTCTCTTGTGTATCAGCAGAAGAATGTCTTTGGATTTTAATTATAAACAAAGCCTGAGGGGCCTGTATGGTGTCTAAGAGTGCCAGAACATGGTCTTTATTTTTAATTTTTTGCCTTGATGAGGTCAGGAACCCTCTTTGTTTTGAGAGCATGCCAAAATCATGGGCTACTCTGAAGGTATAGTGACTATCAGTGAAAATGTTGGCATTCTTCCCTGTGGCCACTATACATGCTCGGGTGAGAGCATGAAATTCAGCCTGTTGGGCAGAAGTGGCCTCTTGTAAGAGGGCAGATTCAAGAATTTGTTCTAAGGACACGCCAGCATAGCTTGTAGGGTATCAGCCCTCAGAGTCCTTGAGATAAGACCCATCAGTAAACCAGCTGAAATCAGCATTGGGCAAGGGGGGCTTTTATGTAAGTTGGCATGAAGTGTCAGGAGATGGTTTGTCAGCGAGAAGTGATCATGGGGTGCATCATCTTGGTTAGGTGAGAGTAACAGGATAGCAGGATTGGGGAATTTGCCACACGCGATGGGGAGAAAACAGGAATTGTAGTTCATAGGTTGTAAAGTGACTAGCTGAAAGTTGTTGAGTATGATGAGAATTGAGGAGGGGCTTAACAGAAAGAGGAATGAAAATAGTCAGAGAGAAGTCCAATATTATCTTTTCGGTGGCTTTGATAAGGGCAGAGGCAGCAGCAAGTGCAAGTAGGCAAGGGGCAAGCCTTGAGCCACAGGGTCTAATTGGGTGCTATAGTACCCTAGAGGGTGACAAAGTCGCCCATGGTGCTGGGTGAGAACTCCAAGGGCATTTTCCTCACATTCATGAACAAAAAGCTGAAAGAGAAGGTCATAACCAGGGTGTCCTAGGGTGGCTGCCTGCATTGGTTGAGCTTTAATATTTTTAAAGGTAGGAAGCCTTTATTGCTCATCAGGGGTGTCCCAAATGAGTGGATCAGGGGTGGAATTTTTCAGCATTTTGTAGAGAGGCTGAGTTTGTAATGAGAAATTTGATATCTGGTTATGGTAGTGTTCAACAAGTCCCAAGAACCCTTGGAACTGTCTTTTGGTTTTGAGGAGGGAGAAGGTAAGTATTCCTGCGACATAAGAGGGATCTATGTTAAATTCCTCGAGGGTAAAAAGATGTCCTAGAAATTGAGTGGAAGGCTTGCAAAATTGTAACTTGTCTTTAGACATCTTGTGACCCTTAGAGGCTAGACTTCAGAGAATATATAGGGAATGAGCAAAGCAGGCTTCCTGAGAAGGAGAGCAGAGAAGTAGATCATCTACGTATTGGAGTAGGGTAGAACCTTGAGGGAAAGTTACATTGGTTAGATCTTCCTAGGGAAATTGGGAAAAGTAAGTAGGACTTTCTGTATACCCTTGGGGTAGCTCAGTCCCGATATATTGTTGACCTTTCCACGTAAAGGTGAGAAGAAATTGGCTCTCAGG
The DNA here is from genome assembly GCF_041296265.1 of Equus caballus. Lineage (NCBI taxonomy): Eukaryota > Metazoa > Chordata > Mammalia > Perissodactyla > Equidae > Equus > Equus caballus. The sequence goes on from NC_091688.1 coordinate 8,857,132, forward strand.
GGAAACTGAGATACTCAAAAAAACACTGTAAAGATCTACTATAGAGAAGTAAGTTGAGTCAGAGGGAACATTAGAGAGAAGGATGTGGGAATCAGGAACAACAGACTATCTGGGAATAACTATGTAATTTACAGCTTGGAGATCTTGGACATATCTCCATCCTTTTCCATTTGGCTTTTGTACAGGAAGGATGGGTGTGTTACAAAGGCTGTTGCAGGGAATAATTAGTCCCTTATGTATGAAGTCCTCCATGATGGGTCAGATGCCTTTAAGGGCCTCAGGACTTACAGGATACTGTTTGATGTTTGAGAGAGGCTTGTTATTATCTATCTGAATTGTTATGGGCAGGGCCAAATGCGTATGCCTTACATCTGTGTTGGATTTGGTCTAAAGACTATCTGCTAGGTCCTCTAATTCTGGAGGGCTGGGAGAAGCATACTCAGTGAGACTATGTATGGGTATGGAAGTATCTAGGGGCTCAGTTAGACTGGAAGAATGGCTGGAGACTTTAAACATTAATCCCCCTTTTCTGAAAAGAAATGTGTGCCTGATGCTTCCAGAGGAAGTCTCTTCCAAAGAGATGAATTGGGGCTGAGGGTACTAAAAGAAATGAGTGTTGTGCAGAGAGGGGACCCAAATGGAAGGACATAGGCAGGAACTTAAAAATTGTCATAAGTTTGTTTGAAACCCTGACCAGTTGGATTGTCTTGATATTCTGACGAAGAGACATAGATAAAAAGTCAGGATTGAGGACAGACAAGGTAGCTCCAGTATCAGTGAGAGCTGTGATTAAGTCTTCCCCTATTCTTAGACTGATCTTTCCTAGGGGGTTAGCAGTGAGGAGAAGGAATGCCCTCTTTAAGTCTCCGGAGCCACCCTAATCTTGATGTAATGGAGGCACCAAAGGGTGGGAAGACTTGTCGGGGTTCTGTTGGAGCCATGTTTTGATTTCTGGCAATCCTTTTTGAAATGCCCTGGTCTCTTACAAAAAAAAAGTATTTTCTTGATTGGGTGGCACCAGGGGTTGTTTGAGGGAGGCCAAGGAGTGTTTTTGGAGTTGCTGCAATTGTAAAGCCATTAGTTTTGCCATTTTTTCTTGACGATCAAGGGCATGTAAGACTGTCTATATTTTTCTAGAGTTTTAGATAATTGCTTTGTCAAGGAAGCAAGTTCATGCGGACCTTCAGCAGGCAATTAAGTTCTTGATGTTTGAAAAGAGTAGCTAGGGTGTCTTGCAGGCCAGCAAAAAAAAAGGGGGGGGGATTAAACAGGCTTAAGGTTTCATCAGTGAGATCCTTTATGCCAGAGTTCTGCTGGAAATTTTTCTTGAATCTATCATAGAAATTCAGGACCAGTTCATCCTTTTTCTAGATGCAACAGTGAATGGCCTTTCAGTTTACTTGGAGGGGAAAGATGAAAGGAATGGCTTTGGTCAATTTGGCCACCTGTTTTTGGTCCTGTTTGAGGGCCAAGACTCCAGTTAGATTAAAATTGTCTAAGGTGTTCTCCCATTTGGCTGCTTGTATCCATTCTTGGGCAAGGACATTTCCAACCAACATGTGAACCAACTGGGAAATGTTGGAGAAGCCAGGTTGGTAAACACTAACTATAAGGCTAAAGTGGCTTTGGAATTCGAGGGAATCAACCTTAGGATTGGGTAAATTTTTAACTAAGTCTAGCAACTCAGATTTAGTCTAGGGAAAATAAATGACCTGTCAGCCCCCATTTCCCGCAGTGATAGTTTGAATCTTGAAGGGTGTATTAGGGAGGGAGGTGAATTGAGCTCTGGCAAGGAGGGTGGGAGAGGGATTTTTCTGGGAGTTGAAGTATGAGATCTCAGCAAGAGATGGGTAGAGGGGTGGTGTAGATACGGGAGTGGAAGGAGAAGGACAAAAGGCCTGAGCGGCAGGTGGAGCAGCAGATTTGGTCTCATTTTTGCTAGCATGGTCCCTGGCACAGTTGTCATTCTCCTAATTTGGCAAGTCTCTCAATTAATTTAGAATTACTTTCTTTTGAAGAGGCAGTAAGGCATTCCTGATTTCATTTAGAAGCCACAAAATACCAATTAAAATAGGCTTCCCATTGGAAAGCTTGATATTTCCTTGACTTTAATTGCACGCAGAACTAAGCTAATTTAGTGATTTCAAAAGAACCCTGAGTTGGCCAGGGAAATTTGAGATCATCCCTGGTGATCTTAATTCGGAGAACAAGATACTTACAGGATTCAGGGCCATAATTATTAAACATAAGCCCAACCAGGGTACTGGAGTGCAGCTGATCAGCAGAGGCTGTTTTTGGGCAAGAATTTCCCATGTTGAGCTCAAGCGAATCTTATCTTTCTGAAAAGGAGCTTCCCATTCAGAACATTACCTTAATAAACATAAAAAGAAACAGGAATGGGCATCCAAACAACTGGATAGGAAACTTTCCCATTCCTAAAAGCTTAGTGAGGGACCCCTCAGCCAAAAAGCTTTCTGGGATTCCTACCTGAAAGATGAGAGGTCTTGGATCTGAAAGGACTTACCCAGAAGTCTCTCAACACTGCCAAAGAGCAACTGAGCTCACGGGGCTCTTGTAGGTGCTGATGCGATGGTCCAAGACAGTGCAGGGAAGGGTCCGGGGGTTACTTCGGGTCCCACTTCTGACACCAATGTCAACAAAAACCTTTGGAATATAGTAATTTAGTTAGGAAAGCCTTATTGCTTACAGTTTGCAAACCAGGGAGACTTAGCCTTTGGCATCAAACTGAAAGTGTGCTCTGGGAGAACAAAGGAAGGGGGTGTCTTTTGTAGAAAAAGTTCCTGCCCAGGTTCCCACTCAGGTCTGCTTATGCAAATAAAGGATGCAAGCCTGCTTAGTCCCAGCTGGTTGGTGCAGGTCACAGTTTTATCAGATAGGTCCAGGTGGCTCTTAGGGACTTTTGTAAAATCAGGAACTTTGAAAGAGTCAAAAGTTTAAGAGTGCATTCTGTGGTTTTTCCAAGAACAGAATATATGACTGCATTCTGGTTCCATCGTGGCCACTTGACTCCATTTTGTTTTCAGGTCCTGGATAGCCATACAGAGTCCATCTTGTTCTCAGGGGTCGTTTTGATTTCATTTTATTCCACGTGTGTGTAAATAATGGAGTGAACCATAAGAAAACTGAAGTTCTAACCTTCTTGCAGAGTTGTTCATCACCTAGAATGTCATTGAGATAAAAATATTTGCCCCTCCCAAATTCAGCTTTCCTGTATATAACTCCTTGTGTGTTAACTTTTTTTGGTAATATAAGCTTTGTTTAGGGTTAATTTGATTTACAGATCAAACAAAATAAAACTTTATCTTATTCTTTAAAAATCAAAGGTATTTACATAATTCACATGCAAAATATGTGATTCATGTGTCTAGGACAATAGAATACAATTTAAGGCAGCAATATGAATTTGGGAATTATGTAGAATGAAAAAGCCAATTATGAAAGGGAATAACTTCTCATCAAGGCTTAATTTATGACTAAATGTCACGCTGTTGTGAAATGTATCATTGATGTACTAAGTAAAAAGAATTTTCCTTCAGAAGTGTTTGCAGATGACAATTTTATGAAAGTGTGTCCATTGTATGAGCAGAAATGATGTGTACTAATCAAGAAGGGCCACTTGAAAATGGAAGTCTAACCAGACATAATGCTGTTTATCATTTGGAAGACATAGCTGAGAAACTACAATAAAAGTTTTGTGGACAAGTAAAATCTTTTGGAGTAATTTTTATTACAGCTGATGGAAATACACATTTAAATAATACCATCCTATTTTTGCAGCGTTGATGAATATTTACCATTACTAAATGGCAATATTTTACCATTTACTAAATAACATTTGGAAGAGACACAGGAGGCTCAGGAGAGACACTATCCCAGGAACTGATTTTTTAATGTATTGAGAATAGTCTTGAAAGATTTAAAGCAGACTACTCAAAAGTACTAAATGTGACTTTATTTTTTTTCAAAGATTTGTACCTGAGCTAACATCTGTTGCCAATCTTCTTTTTTTATTTCCTTCTTCTTCTCCCCAAGGCCTCTTAGTACATAGTTGTGTATTCTAGTTGCCTCTAGCTGTGCTATGTGGGACGTTGCCTTATCATGGCCTGACAAGTGGTGCCATGTCTGTGCCCAGGATCTGAACTGGTGAAACCCTGGACCCCCAAAGTGGAGCGTGGGAACTTAACCACTTGGCCATGGGGCCGGCCCCTAAATGTGGCTGTAAATGATACTCTTGTGAGTACCATTGTGTATTTGGTACTTGGTGTTAATATTAGATTATAGTGAAACTTAGATTCAGGGTGGCATTATTTTACAAGGACTTGGAACTCAAATCTGCCTCCTACATCGCTCATGGAAATCATTTTGTGCTAGACAGTTTAAAATCTCACCCATCGTGGATGTGGTTATTAGCTCCATGAACGGACATACTCCTGTGCTGGAGCCACAGACGATGCAACGCTTTGCTTAGTGAAAATAATGTTTGATACCTAATCTTCTGTAGAACATACCAATTAGGTGGCTTGGTCATTCGTTACTTGGAGCTGAAAACAGTTTTTGATTTCTTGGAGAAAAAAACTGACTTGTTCATGTTATTCAAAGGGAAATTATAGAAATACTTACAGGAGAGGTTAGATCAAAATGTGGCCCTTTAAATCCTATTTCTTACTCTGAAATATCATAGGTCTTTATAAATTATTGACATATACCGTGACTACAAAAAGTTGTTTCTTGTCCTTTCCTATTTCTATACTCAAAAATAAAGAGTTTCCCACACCATTTCCCTAAAAAAGAGAAAAACAAAACTTGGCCCTTTTGACTGTTATTGCAAACAATGCAAATATTTTAAATGTTTTCCTACAGGGACATTTATTAATGGTACCCAAATATGTTATTTAATTTGTTCTTTCCTAACAAAACTATGTCTTTAGGAAACTCATTTGCCAAGGAAGAGTATGACCCTCTTTCATATATTGAAATTGGTCTCTGCCCCCACAAATGAGAATGATGGCCAAAACTACTGTCCCAAAGTTAGAGATTTAAACACTAAATTTCAAAAATAGTTTTCTGATATCAGATTTTTTGAAAATGAACTAAAACTGTCCAAGTTTTTATTCACAAATTAATGTTATTGGTGTGAGTGTAGACCTCAGGAAGAGTGCCCTGAACATAAAGACCAGTGTGGGGGGCTGGCCCCGTGGCCGAGTGGTTAAGTTCGCGCGCTCTGCTGCAGGCGGCCCAGTGTTTCGTTGGTTCGAATCCTGGGCGCGGACATGGCACTGCTCATCAAAACCAGGCTGAGGCAGCGTCCCACATACCACAACTAGAAGAATCCACAACGAAGAATATACAACTATGTACCGGGGGGCTTTGGGGAGAAAAAGGAAATAATAAAATCTTTAAAAAAAAAAAAAAAAAAGACCAGTGTGAAAATTCTCTCTGTTTGGAAGAACTTATGTTTGTGACCAGCTATTATCATAATGAATAAAGTGAAACTTCATTCTCACTTTAAAAATACGAAGCTGAATTCTATATAATGCACACCACAAAGTGCAATACAAGATCTGACATTGTCAGGTTTCTGGCTCCTAATCAAACCACTCAGTTACAAAATTTAGAATGCAATAATTAAAAATTGCACACATGCACACATACGTGTGTGTGTGTATATGTATATATATATATATAATCTTAAACAGGATGTTCAGTATCACGGAACACACACTGTAGGTTAGTAAAAATAGATACAGTTTAGGCAAAGGATTTAGCTTACTCTGAAATGCTTTATTTGTGTTGGTTGCCTGGTCCCTCTAGGCTTCTGAGTTTCAATGTCTCGTCCAACTCATGCATCTATTATGGCAGCACTAAGATTCTTTCATTGGTCATATAGACTTTTAAAGTGCTTTAGGCTCTTTTCGCAAAAAGATGGATGGATGAGTGGATGGAGAGAGAGAGAGAGAGAGATGAATAAATAGCAAAAATAGATTTCCATTCACACTTAGATTTGCAGGACGTACAAATTGTTTATGTTTTTATATCTCCACTTAATTACTACTCTGAACTCACAATGACATAGAAAGGGATACTTAAGCTCAGTCGATTTAAGATTTTTTTCCACTTTTCTGCATCATTGTGCATTGTTCCGGAAGATCCACAACTTACGTAGAACCAGACATTGCGTGCAGGAAAACATCATTTGTCCCCACAGACTTTTACTGAGACTCCATGGTTCAGCCTGGTCCTCAGTTATTAGTCCATTCAAGTCACTGCTGGACTGCCCCTTCCTCTTGTGTACAGGCTAGTGAATCTCCTCAGATTCTGGGACTCATTATGAATTGTGAGAGCATTATTCTGCTGCCATATCATCCCAAGACATGATGATCTTATCGATTGTCTGTGGCGCTCTCTTGTCTTCTCCATTTCAAAGCCCTTTACCAGACTACAAACAACTTGTTCACTCTGGCTCCACATCTGGTCCTACTCCACTTCTGTCAGGGACTATGTTGCACCATTAGTTTGAATTATTGAGCGTTCCCTTTGAGTCAGCATCACCCAGGGTGCCTCATCCTTACTTATAGACAATGTTGAACAAAATTTTGTGGATTTCATTGAAAAGGATGTCATCATTCCATTACTCCAAATGCAAATCTTTCATTTTGCTTATCATCAGTGAGCTCATTATTTATCTCATTTTTTATACTTGACCAGAAATGCTGTCTCTAGGTCATTTACATTTTTTTCATGGTGTCTGTGCAAGCTAGGTCTAATTTTTTTCTTCCTCAGGGATCTAAGAACCTATTAAGAATATTGCATTCTGCTATGTATATTTACCAGTTTCTACAAACATGACATTTTCCAGGATTGTCTCTGATTCTAAGATTCTGTCTAAGCTTTACAGACATATTCTTATTTAGAGGTCCCACTTTGAGGTTTGGAAAATAAGGTTCTCAGAATCTGATCCCAGCTTTCAAGCTACCTTCCATTCTGTGGTTCTAGGCAGAACCACAAAACAAAAACTAGAAAACTGTAAATGGAAAGTGTCAGGCTGATTAATACAGATAAGAAGATTGCATCATTTCAGAGCAATTTAGCACCTGGAAGGCAGGGAAATCTCACTTCGAAGTGACATCACAGTCATAGCCTTAGCAGAGTATTCCACCCATTCACATTTTTAAAGTAATAAACTTGTTAATATCTTAAGAAAGATGTTGTTTTGGAGTTGGGAAGACTTGATGGGTCTGGAGAAGGATATTCTCAGCATGGTGAGTCTACTTTCTGCAGGCCTGCAGGCTGAGTTATTTCTGGCTGGTGTAGTTCCATGTGGCCTACATGCAGATGCACAGAGTATAATCAGTAGCAAGTTGTGTGTTTCCAGCCCGCATCGAGCCTGGAGTGGAGCAGAAGCAATGACAGAAGTGGTAAAACTTCTAAGATGGCTTACTCATTGGGAGCATGAAAACTAAGGTCAGTCAGCTTTCTTTATCCCAACACCCCGATCCCCACTTCCTCTTAGCTAACAAATCACACAACATGCAGGGCTTGAGTGGGGAAAGGACTGGAAGAGCACTGGAAAGGGGTTAAAAGGCCTAGGTTCTGATTCTGCTTCTGATACACACTGAGGTTCCTGGGAAATCCATTTATTTCACTGGGCCTTTGCTTTGCTAGCTGCCAAAGAAGGAGATTGGAGTAGATGGGTGGCTTTTTATGCTTTTTAAAAATGGTGGTAGCTTTTTATCGCTAAAATCTTACACACAGCAATGGTGTATAAAAGAGTCAAAGGAGAACCATGCTGGTAGGGGTGGGCAGAGAAGTCTGTTTTGCTTCTCCTCCACAGAGCCTGAGGGCAAAGTGTGAAAGAACCTGCAACTGCTGGCCTCCACCTTTCCAAGGTGACTTCGGCTCTGACAGTCTAGGAGGAAAAAAATGTTCTCAATTTTCTTTTTTACAAGGAAATTAATTTTGTTCTGCCTTTCGGATGTGAGTAAAAGGAAAGGAATTATGGACTAGGGCATGGTCTTGTGTTAAGGAGCCTCACGTTGTTCTTATGGCTTCATGAGGATATGAAAGCAGACAAGAGGTAAAGGGGAGTTCTGTACCTCCAAATAATTGTCCCTCCACCCCTCCATTAAGAACAAAACAAAACAAAACAAATGAACCTAAGGAAAGAAGACAACAATATGTCTTCTGACAAGGTGCTTGTCCCTTTTCCCCCATCGCCACCTCCCTGAAGGAGTTAAGGGAGTCCATGAGCTCCTCTTTAAACCCCGTTTCTAAACTCTGGAAGAGTTAAGGCAGAAGACTGAGTGTGGTCTGAAGGGGAGAAGGAAGAGGAAACTTTGGTGCACGAGATGAGGCACTTCTAAGAGGGCAGACCTGGGTGTGGACTTTGGAAAGTGAGCCTCTGCATTCTTGGACACCTTCCTCCGGGCCCTGGTAGTGACAGTTTTCTCATCCTCCCCACTATAAGGGTGTGATATTCGAATTAATGAAATAATCTTGGGCTTATCAGATTCCAGGCTATTTGCTGCCAAAAGTATGTGATGTCCTATAAATCACTAATTCTCACAGACCCATAAATGAGGATTCTACTATCTACTTCACAGGTAGTGCACCTTTTTTTGGGTTCACAGTGAAGTGAAAATGTAAATGTGCTCTCTGGGATGCCCTCCCACACCAGCCCCTCTCTTCTCACCTTCTGTTATTTGCTTTTCCTTCTCTTCTTATCCAGAGATTGAAAAAAGGAAAAGGGTCATCTGAATTTCTGGAAAAAATGTAGGTAAAAGGAGAGAAGGAGAATAACCATTCTCTTTTTAACATGCCCACCGCCCCTCCACTCAAGGCCTGTTTCTCTCCATTTGAGGTGATATTCAGGGCTTCCTCACTTCCTTCCCTCTTTCCTAGAGACCTACTAGAAAAGCATTTTGTCTGGAGGTTTCTAAGCATTAGACAAAGTGTAAAGTATAAATGTTACTTAGATCAGAGAGGAGTCAATTTAGTCAACGAAAACAAAGAAACCAGGATATATTGTGGGTTCCATTCAACTAAATTCTTAGGAATGCATATAGCCCCACACTGAATACAAGTTAAAAAAAGTTAAAAAGAAAAAATGTTTACTCAATGCTGAGAGTTACTTGTCTAATCTGGGAAGTTCTACCAAAGGCTCTTATTACAATGATGAATCTGTTGGAGAAATCAGGCCATTGTGTATAAACACCTAATAAGGATTGGCTCTCGTCTTAAAACCAGGAAATTAGCCATAAAAAAAGTATAGACTCACAGAAGAATTTTAGAGGAAAAGGAAGCTTAAATGTATAACAAACTATGTCAAACCCAGCGGCTTAAAACAACAATCATTTATGTAACTCATGAATCTGCAATTGGGACGGGCCTTGGTGGGGAAGCTGCATCTCTGCTCCATGTGTCATCAGCTGAGGCTGTTTACTGGGAGCTGGAGGATCCATTCCAAGGTTGCTCAGTTGCAGGGCTGGCAAGTTGGTGCTGGCTGTTAGCTCAGTGGGAGCAGAAGGCTGGGAATCTCTGTTCCTTTCCACTTGAGTTGCTCTATGGACTGTGGAGTGACTGGATTCCAAAACTCAGAATCCCAAGAGATAAGAAGTGAAAGTTGTCAATTTCCTAAGGCCTGGATCTGGAAACAGTCACAGCATCACATCCACTGAATCCTATTGGTAAAGCAGTCTCAGAAACCAGATTCAAAGGAAAGACATATACCTTACCTCTCAATGAAAAGAATATCAAAGAATTTTAGGACTATATTTTAAACCTGCCACAACATGAGATACAGAGTTGGAGGGAGGGGATCTTAGAGGAGGGATAATAAAATCTGAAAGCAACAATGGGGAGACATGAGGACACATAGCCTGCTTCCTTGCCCAGTGGTATGAAAGCTACAAGACATAAGATAGCCACCACTTGAGTGGGCTTCAGGGAAGCAGTGTCCTTAGGGTGAGCCAGAGTCCTCTTAGAAAACGAAGATGAAAGGAATATTCAGAGAAGAGTTTAAGAATATAAGGAACTTTGCTGATCCTGACCATGAATTGCATAGGGTACAGTGGGAGGGTTTTGAGAATTGGGGAGGGGTAGGAAAATGAGACAGATAAAGTGATATGTGTGACCTAATGGGGTTTAGAGTACAGGAGCAGTGGAGTGATCTAAGAGTCTGGTAATTGTGTTAGCAGGCCCTAAGAGCATGAGATTAGACCCTACGGATTCAAGGCAAATAGCAGCAGAAAGATAAATGATATTTGAACACCTACTTAACAAGCATTACCCATTAGGTGTGTTGCACAGTATATGGGGACTAAAGATTATATCCAGAGTATGTGAAGGACTCCCATAAATCAGGGCAAAAGAGAAAACTCAAGAAGAAAACCGGCAAAAGATGGACGAAGCAAGGGCACTTCACAGAGGAGATATGTCTCAACGGCCAATGAACATAAGACATTCATTCTTACCAGAAATCAGGAAAATACAAATTAAGACATGGCAACATATTCTTTTACTTCCATCAGCTTGGAAAAAAAGTCTAAAAGCCTGGCAGTATCAAGTATTGGTAAGAGTGTGAGGCAAATAATAACTTTCACATATTGCTGGTGGAAGTGTAGATCGGCACACCAATTTAGCAATGTGCTGTACGGCTGAGCAATTTCAGTTGGAGGTATATTGCCCTAGAGAAACTGTTGCACATATGCAAGAGCATATACATTCAAGAATTCTCCTTGACAACATTTTTTTGTGATAGTGAAAAATTATAAAACCACTACAGGGCCAAGAACAGGAGAATAGATAAATGTAATGTGGAAAAGCCATATGCTGTAATATTGTGTGGCAATTTAAATGAATGAATGAGAGCTATGCATATTAACATGAATAAATCTCAAAAACCGAATAAGTTACAAAGCAAGTTATGAAAGGTACATTCAGCATGATCCCATTTGCATAACTTTAAAAACATATAAAACATGACTATATATATTTTTAGAGATTCTGGCTCTCCTACTTATCATGTGACCTTGGGCAAATTACTGAACTTCTCTGAACTTCAGTTTCCTCATTAATAAAATGGGAATGACAGTGATACCTACCCTGTAGGGTGGTGAGATTATAGGAGTGAATACATAGAAAGTGTTTAGAATAGCGTTGGCCACATTGTAAGTACTGCACGTGTTAGTTATTATTGCTATTACTATTGTTGGTAAATAGAAGAATTTGCTCAGAAATGATAAAATCCTATCAATCTATATCATGATTGTGATTACCATTGGAGAGGACTGCACAGCAGATTTCACCTCTATCTATAATTTTTTTTTTCTTAAAAAAAAGGTTTGGATCTATCATAGTGAATCTCAACAGAGGATATGTGGATGATGTGGATACTCCTAGTAGTCTATGCTAACGTTTGGACACCCTCCAGTGTCAACCCCAGGACTTGCCATGTTTTCTTAAGACATGCCTTGAGATGACTTCACATCCCTCTTCTTACTTTCCAGGAATAAGAGGAGTAATTATTCACATGGTTGACTTATTGGTGAATAAAGAACAGGGACTGTTTTGAGTGACAGACTTCCAGGTTAATGGAAATTAGAAAATTCACCTAAACCACACACAAAAAAGTAAGATTCATCACAATAATCATAGGGACTATAGGGACATAGATCACTCCGTTATTAAAAGAATATTCTCTAAACTCACTTTCTGGATCTTCCTCCCAAGGACAGATGTTGAACTCATGGTGGTCTGGGTAGCACTGTTCAGAAGTGGATGCTGTGAAGTGGCTATTTGACAGAGAAATGGTGCCCCAAGCTGGGACCATCTCTGAGGAAGTCTATAGTATTCCTGCTATGATGAGAATCTTTTTGCTTAAGAGTATTGAAGTTCCTCTGGGTTGGAATTGAAACATCCACTTTTAGAAATCCCATCAGAGAAAAGGTGAACTCTCATAGTTTGATAGGAGAGATTTGGTTAAATGCTAATATTTGAACTTAATCCCCTACCTGCCGCATTACTAACAGATATCCTCCCCATTCTCCTCAGGGCTGTATAGAACCTGCCTTGTTGGTAGAGGAGAGTCTTAGGACTGAAGAGACCAAGACGTTGAGGATCAGGTGAAAAGCTTGGGAAGCCAGAGGTTCAACAGAGACAAATTCCTCTCATTTTACATTTGTGTGCAAGGCCTGCTCTGTGCCAAGCTTGAGTCCTGATCAGCTGACCAGCATCAGTCATTGATCCAGCCACACTGAGAGGATGAGCACTGTCAACAGACATAGGCTTGGTTGTCAAGTGAGCCAGCCTTGTAACCATTCCAAAGCCTTTTCTAAAGGGCCCACAGATATGCTGTTGTTGTCATAATCCTAGGGTAAGACCTGGACCAAGGCAGAGAAACAGGGAGTCACGGCAAAATTTAGAGAAGCTTCCTACACAGTTTCCCCTCCCACACCAGCTTCACTCTTCCCCAGGTGGCATGATTCATTTCCGCTCCTTCCCACTTGAGAGAGTGGAAGAGGCTCTGTTCATGCAGCTGTTATCCAAAGGCACTCCTGCTTCCTTGCAGTGAAAGGCAAACCATTAGGTTCACTCTGATCAAAAGTGTATTCTATATCCCAGAATTGCTTTCCTGCTCACCTGCAGTTCCCCCTACCTGTCACAATTCTCTTCATCCTCCAAAAAGTATTAACCTTTATGGAGCACTGAAACATGTGCTTTGTATGTTTTAGCTCACTTAGTCCTCACAATAACCCACTGTGGTAGGTATTATTATTTCCATTTTAGAGGTGGGAAATCAAGTCTTAAAGAGAGTCCGTAAATTTCCAAAGTTACACAGTACGTGGCAGAACGAGTGTTTGAAGTTGAGTTTGTTAGTCTAATTCGAAAAAAGTGCTTTTAACAACTATATAACGCTATTTGTACCCAACCATCCCATGAAGCTTTTTCTACTGACTTTGAGGAGTGGCAATTAGAAGAAGCACAAACAGAGGAAAACACCCCACAAGCACATAATTAGACTCATTCCATTTAGTGGAATGAGTAGAGAATCTACAGAAAAAATTATTATCAGAAGCTACATATCTTGCCAGGGAGAGATGAATAAAACAGAAGTGAGTAAGATCAGGAGGAAAATAAACTAAGGCCTGCTTTACTTCCTCAGGCTCCTAAAATATTTTTATATTATTTCCCAATCTTCCCCAAAAGTTACCACTTGTCTTGCCCACTCGTCTATGATAACTGTCGGGATGGGACTTCCAAGCTATGACATTGAGAATTCCTGAAAAGCACGGAGTAACAGTTTGATTGGCGGGGGGGGGGGGGGGGGGGGGGGGGGGGGGGGGGAGTGGGGGAGGGGTGGGGGGCGTTTCTGGCAATAGTAACTACTAAGATAAACACACTAGTTACACAGAAAATGGATCACGAAGGTGACAGAACTAATGTTTCCCAAACTGAGTCTTGAAAGACAATTAAGAGTGAGATAAAAGGTAAAGAGCATTCTAGACTTAGTGAACAGCATGAACAAAGCAATGGAAGCAAGAAACAGCATGGGATTAGGCATAATTACAAAGAATTTGTTTTTTCCTGCATCATAAAGTATAAGGTGGTAAGTGAAAAACTTGAGGCTGAAAAGACAGGCAGGATCCAGAAGATGGAGTCCATTTGGGGCATGTGAAAGAGTTTGGGCTTTAGCCTGTAGATAGTGGAAACCATCAAATACTCTTAAGCAGATAAGTGATATGATCATGTTTGCATTTTTAGGCAGATGACTCTGATAGATGGGTAAGACTTTGGGGTAGAAACCCAGTAAAGAGTCTATTGTAATTGTCCGGGTAAGAAATAATGAGAGATTGACTCAAATCAATGACAGTGAGATTGAAAGCAAGGAAAAATACAGGAGCTATTTGGAGGTTGAAATCAGAAAGACTTGGTGTCTTACAGAATATAAAAGTTCTGTAAGAAAAAGAGAATGGTTCAGGTCATATTCTAGGGGCTGCCGTATTGGCTATTTCAAGGACAGAGAACTGCCTTTTCCCTTTCTCTTGTCTGCTGCAGCACCAGGACTAACCCACTGAATCTTCTCTATTTCTGTTCACGGCAACTTTTTAACGGTCTTGTCACTCTTTGCCACAAGGCCTGGATAGGGCACCATTCTGGCTCACTCCAGTAGATCTTCCTAACTCAAAATCTCAGGAATAGGGCTTGGAGTTGTTCACTCTTTCTCACGTGGAAGGATCCTCAGGGGTCTTTAGATAGGTTGTCTCATCTTCTACCCAGATCTCTGCATCCCATGAGACTGCATAGCTTCAGTAAGTCAATAAAAAGTGGCACGACACCTTCTCCAGGACAGGAAACTGCCTACTGTATATCTTTGCACCCAAGATTAGACACAAGGTGACGTTTTATCACTGCCAGCACAAACTGTACTTTACCAAAGAAGGGGGAAAATATCTACATTAACTACATCAGCCTCTCAGTAACAGTTAACATCATGGAAGTGGAGGAGATCATTCAAGGAGAAATGTAGAATGAGAAAAATGGCATGAGGATAGATCCCAGGGAAACACCAACTTTTGAAGTATATGTGGACAAGAAAGCTAACATTGAGACTGAAATAACAGAAAAATCAACAGAATATTGTACTACAAAAATCAAGGCTAAGGCATTTTAAGAAGGTAGTGGTAATGAATTGTCAAAGTTCTACTAAGATAAAGTCAATGTGAAGTGTCCATTAGAATTGGATACTGATATGCTTAACAAGAGCTGTTTCCGTGGATTTGTTGGGGTAGCAGTTAGATTATAGTAAGAGGAGGTTCAAAGAGCGGGTAAAGGAGTGGCTGAGAAGAAAATAAATCATGAGGTAAATAGAGGGGAGAAGTTCTGTATAAGCACGGATATACACTGAAGGAAAGGAGCCAATGGAGACAGCAGGCTGCAGATGGAGGAGAGAGACAGTGATTGATGGAGCTGGGTCCTGCAGCAGACAGGAGGAGCTGGGATCCAAAGGACAGAGTGTTCGCTTTGAATCAGAGAAAGGACAATTCATTTTGCTCTACAAATGAAGAAAAGGAGGAGGACCAAAAGTATGAATGCAGACAATTATGTAGGTAAAGAGACAGGAAGTTCAGATATTTCATGCCTGATTACCTCAAATTTCTCAGAGAAGTAAGTATCAAAGAATCTGCTGAAATGGGCTGCAGAGAAATGGAGCTTTGAGATAGTGTGTAAGGATACCAGATCCAGGACGAATAAGAGTCAGTATCTGGTGTTAACTCTCTCACTGATATTGTAAACAACTAGCATGACAGCGACCCTAATCCACAGGTTGGGGTGATTCTCTCCGATGGTGCCCAGACCCCTGGTGCAGGAACAAAGGTGACCTAGAGCCTTGACCCAGGCTTGGTTGAGTAGGTGTAGCAGCAGATATGGGGACACCATAATTTTGCACTACATTTAAATTGCTCAAATCTGCACCATCACATGGTAGCCCACCATTTACATTATTTACTCTACCTACACTCCATATGTCAGTATTTTTATTTGCATGTAGCTTTCTTTCAGCCTGGAAAAAGAACCAGAGGTTTTTTTTATTGTTCTTCTTAGAGTAAGAAAGGAAAGGAAATACAGCTCTTTTGACAAGTTGTTTTCTTTTGACGAGTTGATCTAAAGTTGATCGCATGTGTTTTATTGGTTAATATTTCCTCAGAGTCTGAGGTTTTCAAGAGTCACTGTCAAGCTATATCAGAGGCCAAATGTCACCATTTTATAGGTTCCCCATTTAAATAAAATGGATTATGATCAACTTGATAAAAGATAATATATTGATTCAATCCTTACATCTTTCTTAGAATTTTAAGAGCTTCTACAAACATTAGGAGGAGTTTATGATATAAGAAAGTGACACAAGTTACACTTATTATGGAATAGAAGCTTATTAGTAAAGAGGCTAATTTTTTAAATGCCACTAGATAAACCTCTATACAGTTCTGGGACTGAGAACAGGTTGGGTAAAAGAAAAGGGAGAAAAATGGGAACTAAAACATTATGGAAACTTGGTTCTTAATCTCAAGTAATTATTATGGAAATTGGGAGGGTAAAACTTATTCTTTTATACATGGTGAACAATCAGTCAGTCAACAAACACTTTTTAATAGACTTCCTAGTCTGCTAAGTTTCATGCAGAGGTCTTGCTACAAATTTGTAAAACTAGAATTATACATCCATTTAAAGGGGAGTTGGTCTCTGAATGAAATATTCCTTTGGCTAAGTTAATTTCAAGCTAATTAATTTCAATTCAAGATTAATTGAGTCAATGACAACATCTAATTAAAGCACTAGCCTGATTAAAAAACAAAATCTTATAAGTAAAAGTCAGTTTTCATCCTCTTCACATGGCATGCAGAGGTACTGTATTGATTTGAATTTACATAAGAGGAACATTATTTAAATCCATGTTAGGCTATATATAAGCCTTTTGTGTCCATTTCTGCTGTCATAGGCCATAAATGCAAGGGTATTTATTTCCAGATGTTTCCATGTGAAAACAAAACAAAACAAAGCAAGAAAAAATATATAAAGAAAATTGAAAAACAAAGAAGAGGATCTGAGAGTCTCAATTTTAATTTTAAATAAGTTTATACTTGTTCCTCAGTTTCATAAAGCTAATTTAAAACTATAGGATATGTAAACATGCACTGCTTTTAATGTACAGCCATATCTAGGTCAAAGACCAACTTATAAAAGAGGAATTGGAAACCTCTAGGAAGCGACACTTGAGTTTTGACTCTTGCCCTTCCCGGGTATTAGAAGAGTTATGAGGAGGATGATGTGCTGAGCCAAGCCCTGCGAGGGAAGAAGGTGAAGAGAGTGCCTGGTGACTTGTTTAGGCACTCATTCGTTCAAGCCCAGGTGAGGAGATGGTTACCTTGGTCTGATGGAGAGCAGGAGCAGGAAGAAGCAGCAACACGAGGGGAGTGCTGCCAGATGTACTTTGTTAGTGAACAAAGTACCTGGCAATAAATGCAAGGATATTTATTTCCAGACGTCTCCTTATCAAAACAAAACAAAACAAAGCGAGAAAAAATATATAAAGAAAATTGAAATATAAATTTCAACAGTCTAGCTGGCATCATTTTCTGTCCCTCATTTTAAACAGACATCTGCTTAGATTGGGCTGGGTGTTAACTTGTCTAGCAACAACAGCTGAACCAAGGACCAGACATCTTTCGAGTGTTTTCCTTCTCTGAGCTTTATTCCATGATTTTCTGCCAGTGGAAACCACGGTATGAGTGCACAGATCATCTTCTAGACATTAAAATAAGCATACCAAGGAGAATACTTGTGGTTATAAGCAATCAGCAGAATGGAATTTGAGGAATGTTGTAGAACTGAAACATGAAGTTAGGAATACTGCTTTGGCTCAGTCAGAGAAAAAAGTTGTTTAAATACTTGAAGGTTTAGAATACCTAAGAGGGTATGTGCCTAAGTGTCAGGTTGGGGGAAATTAGTTTCAGCTGAATTCAAATCCGGTCAGGCATCTCCAGATGAAGTGGGAAATACCAAAAGCCATAGTGAAGATAGGGAACTGGTTAGCAGTCAGTTTCCGCTCTTCCTGGGGTGAAGCTTTCTCTGTGCTCCTCTGCTGGGAGACAACCTGGCAGATCTGGAGAATACATGGGTATGAACCATCAGGGCAAAGGGAATGCATGTAAACCTGCTCCAACTTCCCTGCCCTGACTGTTACTTCCCTCAAAGCAGCAGATTTTCCTCTGTAGCCTCCACACAGCTCCATCTAAATTCACTCTCCCAGCCTTGACTCTCTCTCTCTCTCTCTCCTGCAGCTTGCCCTTCTACAACATATGTTCAAACCATTTCTCTTGGGTCCACTTCCCTTGGGCTCTTTGGAACATGACCTTGCCAAGGGAATACCCTAAGTAAATGCTTTTTATAGAAAAATCCATCAGGCTTTTTTAATTCAATTAAAATGGGCATACACGAAA
This sequence comes from Equus caballus, assembly GCF_041296265.1. Lineage (NCBI taxonomy): Eukaryota > Metazoa > Chordata > Mammalia > Perissodactyla > Equidae > Equus > Equus caballus. The sequence goes on from NC_091688.1 coordinate 8,875,149, forward strand.
CCATGCCTCAGTAAATCTGGTTCTTCTCAAGCAAGATAAATCCCACAGTCTCTTTCTTTCTTCAAAATTAATGATTTACATCTTCCTGACTCTCCTTTGATTGCAACAATGATGACAAGTTTCATTTGCCAAATCTCCAGAGCGCCTGTGGGCATCAACACAGCCTACTGTTGACTTTCAGTTTCCATAATCTTCAGGGCAGATTGGGGAAATTGTTATGGTTGAAAAGAAATTAAAGAGAATTATACAATTTCCTTCCAGATGTGTATGAATCTAAGCATTCCCTGAAATAAAAAGAGCAAGCACCTAATATCATTCCCACTTGGATAAACAGGAGTGTCTTGAACTTTGGGCATATCATCCTCTAATTCTTGCCCTTACTAATTCACTTAAGACAATAGGGCCGGCCTGGCGGCGCAGCAAAGTACGCATGTTCCACTTCTGTGGCCCGGGGTTTGCCTGTTCGGATCCCGGGTGCGGACTTGGTAATGTTTGGCAAGCCATGCTGTGGTAGGCATCGTACATATAAAGTAGAGGAGGATGGGCACAGATGCTAGCTCAGGGCCAGTCTTCCTCAGCAAAAAGAGGAGGACTGGCAGCAGATGTTAGGTCAGGACTAATCTCCCCCCCCACCCCCCAAAAAAAGACAATAGGAGAGTATATACTCCCTTCAGGGGAAGTCCCTCTGAGCACTGATTTCACACTAGGTGTGTACCTCATTTAAATGATTATGAAGATACACAGATAAGTGGGGTTGTAATCAATATAAATTAATTACATGGGTCTCTGGAATTTACGGTGAGTTGCTCCCAGAAGGAAATAGCTATTCATTCCACCAAAATAAACTCCAATTTTGGCTTTCCTTTGCTCTTTAAAGGTTTTACCTCCCAAAACTTTGTTTTTAAAAAAATTTATATTGTTAAAGAAAATAAAAAAGCAAACACTTTTTTTAAAGATTAGCACCTGAGCTAACAGCTGTTGCCAATCTTCTTTTTTCTTCTTCTCCCCAAAGCCCCCCGGTAGATAGTTGCATATTCTAGGTGTGAGTGCCTCTGGTTGTGCTATGTGGGATGCCACCTCAGCATGGCCTGATGAGCGGTGCCATGTCCGAGCCCAGGATCCGAACTGGCGAAACCCTGGGCTGCCAAAGCGGAGCTCGCAAACTTAACCACTCAGACATGGGGCCGGCCCCCAGCAAACACTTTTCTTAATCAAGTCTTTCATTCCTCAGGACTGAAAACCTCTGTGAGTATGCGGCAGCAAAACCTAGTGAAATTTGGATTATTACTATTAATATTGTTAACACTATTGACATGGAGAAATGTGGGTTATATCAGTGCCCACAACTCGGTGTCTGGCATTTTAGTCTGGCATTTTAGTAAATGCTTGTCAAAAGCAGTTTGAATAAGTTAGATATACCATCAGTGAAATAAGAGTATGCAACTTTTTTTGTGGTGATGACCTGTGGGACTCCAGAAACTATTGTTTTTTGGGGGCTCTATTTGTCCTCCCTTCTTTCCATCTTTAAAGTGGGCTAAGTTATAAGACCATGTTCTAAGTTTTTTTGGATCTTAATTTATTGTTTATTGTTAAATTTTCTTTCTTTGGGGGAGAGGGAGGGACTGGATAGAAAAGTAATATCAAATATTATATGAAGGGCTGACCCCGTGCCCGAGGGGTTAAATTCACTGCTCCACTTCAGGGGCCCAGGATTTTGATGGTTTGGATCCTGGGCACAGACCCACCACCACTCATCAGGCCATGCTGAGGCAACGTCCCACATACCACAACCAGAAGGACCTACAACTAAAATATACAACTACCTACTCGGAGGGCTTTGGGGAGGAGAAGAATAAAATGATTGGCAACAGATGTTAGCTCAGGTACCAATAAAAATATATATATATATATTATATCGTATTACAGAAAGGCATGATTTAAGATACTTTGGGTCAGGCACTTATAATCTTGCAAAAAGATAAAGTTTTAACTTGGCTTAGCAGTGGCCTGATGTGAATACCGAAGTGACTCCTGGACGTTGTGTGGGCTCTAGAGCAAACCACTGGGTTCAAATCCTCACTCTAAACATACTAGCACCACAGACAAGTTAAGTTTTTTAAATCTTAATTTTCTTCTCTGTAAAACTGGATAATATCAGCACTTCCTCTAAGGTTGCTGGGAGTCTTACTACATGGGAAAGCTAAAAATGGTGCCTGAATAGAGTACCTACTCAAAAACAGTGAGCTATGCACAATCTTTCCTCAATTTTCCAGAAAATTCAGAGAGTTCTCCTGAATTCTGCAGATAATTGTGGCTGTTGAGCTGTGAATACAGACTGTAGGAAGGGGAGAGTCATGCAAAGAAGTGAGACACTGGAGAGAATGATATTCTCAGGATTCCTTTGTAGATTCTTCATAAGAGGAGGTACAAAGATTTAAAAGCAACCCAAGTCTTTGGGGTCAAGGTGAAGGGCTTGGTTTGTACCAGCTGTTGGTCTTTTTGATGAAAGGAACTTCCATAGTAAAAAACACTCCCTGGTGGCCTGGAAAAGTTGAGAATAGCACCGACTGAAGAACTTTCTTGAATAGAGGAAGCAACACTTTGCTACAAGGAGGCACCACCTTTAAGGAGCACAAAAGCTGTCTTCCCAATGCCTCCTTGACCACCGTTTCTTTGAATTGCAGTTCTTACCTCCTTTCTATCACCCCCTGCACTCTCAATCCCTTGGTCCTTGTTGTATTTTTTTTTTCTCCATAGTACTTATTGTCTTCTAACCTATTCTATACTTTACTTACCCATGTATTCATTATTTAGGATCAGTCTATCTTCGCTTGAAGTTAAGTTACAGGATGACAGAGAAGTGCATCTGGTTTGTTCACTGATGTATCTCTAAAGCCTAGAACAGTGCCTGGCACATAGTAGGGGCTCCCTAAATATTTGTTGAACACACGGAGGAATGAATGAATGAATGATTCATTGGATGAATGGAACGGGGGGAAGTAGAGGGGTTTACCACGGTCCCTCACTTTTTAGTTACTTGGACCACTCATGCTTCCAAGGCCCCCTCTGACACAGTAGGTCATAGAGAGAGAAAGGAGAGAACTGAAACAAACAAACAGAAACAGTGGGTAAGTAGAAGCTGGGCTCTGTAATGCTTTTAGTCTCAGCAGAAAGCTGCTGGTTGGATTGAGGCCCTCAGGGAGAAGCCTTGCATGTCAGCTTTCCTTTTCCCCAGTCCCTGGACCAGGCAATGTAAAAATTTCTGTTTGCTGCCAGCACCCAAAGAGGTGTATGAGAATCTATGGGAAGCAAACCTGAGGGCAAAATTCCTCTCAGCCACACCTCTTCCTCTGGGTGGGGATTGGCAGACACGGTGTAAGGCACTGCATGAATGGAGGTGTGTGAGCACCTCTTTAGGACGTGCTTGGATTCTCAGAGTCCTGTCTTAGCACGCTTTATTCATTGACTCTATCAACCTATCAATGAGTTTCAACTATAGTTTCCTCTGTGGTAAGTGTTGATGAGAAAGCCTAGGATAGTTCAGTCTAGTTGTTTCCAGAAGAAGGGGCCTACCCACCACTCACCAGTGGAAAACCCATAGCCAGGAAACAGTCCTTTATAAGGTATGTGGCTCTAAAGTAACCAACTAACTGACTAACTAACTAACCCTTCATGTATCCAGCTAGATGACTAATAAATAAACCACTTATGATAGCCAGAATAGAGCCGTAGAGGGTAAAAATTCAAAGCTATGTATGTTTTTTGAATGTTGTTAACTTAAGAGCCATATACCAACTAGCCCCTGATTATCTCTGCAGCCCTGTTTCCTCCTGTCCCTACATCACCACCAGCACCCACCCAGCAATTTGTCTGTGCCGTTCACTGTTTCACCTCTGCTTAGAACGCCTTCTTTTCCTGTCAGCCTATCTAACAATCCTTGGATATTTTTATGACCCAGCCTAATTCCTCCCTGATCCATGGTTTCATTCTAGCTAACTCTGGTTTCTCTTACCTCACCCTCCTCTGAACAACACTTTTGCCCATATCCTACAACCTTAAACTCAATAGCCTTGCCCTGCTCCAGTTTGTAGTAACGGTATGATGACTGGCTAGCCCTGTGAGGTGGGACAATTCACTGTATCTCTCTCCATTTCTTTTTTCTTCTTCATTTCTCTTCCTTGACAGCAGTTTCCTCCATTTCAGTCCTATACTAGAATAATTGTGCTGAAAAAATAAAAGTGATCATGTCATTCCTTATCTTAAAAAGCTTCTGTTTTCCCTCTACTGCCTATGGGATAGAATTCAAACAGTTTTAGCTTGGCAGTCAAGACTCTTCAAAATCTAAGCCCAACCCACCTTTCTACATTCTCCCCCTGATAACCTGTCCCTTATATTTTGCTCTTTACAATGTCATTTTGTTCTCTGGAAACCATGGGCCACTTTACATGCAGTTCGCTCTCCGGTGATATCCTTCCCTTTGTCTTTATCTATTCATCTTTTTAGAACTCCAATTCAAAAGTTGCCTTCTCAATATTTCTACACCACTTTGTTCATATCTCTATAATTATGGCTAACACATTTTTCTCTAAGAACACTTAACACATAACACTTCATTTATCAGGCATTTATTGGACATTTACTATCAAATATCTATCATTATTTCAGGAACCAATGCTAGGAGCTAGAGACCCTGAGGTAAAAAAACACCTCAAAAAACTCAAGGAACTCTCAGTCTAGTAGAGAAAAGCAAAACATACTGAATAATCACAAAGCTGTAAGACAAACTCAATGCTGGGCATGTGTATAGAATGCTGTAGGAACATGGAGAAAGTCTTTTTTTGAATGCAAAATGAGAAAGTAAGGAAACTTTTCATGAATGAAATGATAATTATTAACACGTCTGTTTCCCAATTCAACTTTGAGTTTAACAAGGGCAGGAACTTTCTCTTAATCATTTTCTATCCCTCTTGACTATCAGTGTACCTGGAACACAGGCCTATTGAATTAGTTAATTGATTGATATGTAAATGAGGCTGGACTAAAGGGACTTGAAATAATTTCAAACTCTAGGACCATAAAAACTGTCTTCATGGAAGCCACTAATATATTACAAAGACAATGTTTTAAGCTTTGGACATTAAAATCAAAGAATAGTTAATGAAAATAAAGCTCCTAGAGTACATTTTCTCTCCAATGTCAAAGCAGCCCTGAAAATAAGGGTAATATGGCTTTAACACAGGGCTGCAGAACTGAAAGTCAGGAGAGACCTGGAGAAGACCAATGAGCCTAGAAAGTGACTTAGTAAGAAAGGTAAAGGAAGAGAGAGAGGAGAAAAAGATATTTAGTAAAACTAACTAAGTTCTTCTCCAGTTGTTTTAATGAAACAGAGTGACATGAGACCTCAGGGTTATATAGTCCTAACTTTCAGTTTACAGGAAATACAGGATTAGAGCAACAAGTTAAAACATCACCACAAGGAAACACACAGATGGATCTAGAATGTAGGATGTTCTGCAAGTCAGCTTAGCCAGTCCCATCTAAAAATCAACTTCATACAAAGAAAAGCAAAATAAATGCTACGGGACTTCCCCAAATTTAAAGAAATTGAGTTCTAGTCAAAAGGCATTTTAGAGACAACTGGGGAAATTTGAATATTGATCAGATATAAGATGATACTAGGGAATAACAGTTAATGTTTTGGGTGTGCTCATGCTATTGTTTATGTAGAAGAATGTTCTTATTCGGGGGAAATACCAGTGGAATAATTTAGGATAAAGTGTCATGACGAATTTACTTTCAAATGGATTCAGGAAAGAGAGAGAGAAAGAAACAGATAAGCAAATATTCCAAAATGTGAACCGTTGTTGTATCTAGATTGTATGTAAAACAGTGTTTACTAAACCAGTCTCTCATCTTCCTGGTATATTTGAAATTTTTTCAACTAAAATATAAGGTAAAAAGAAAAAAGTTAATAAAGGAAATTTCTTCATGCGAAAAAGAAAAACCAACAAACAAAAAGACAAGTAGCCAACCCACAGCCCCAGACTGAGACGTTGTTTTAGATCAGCACAGTGAGCCTGCCAGCCGAAGTTTCAGTCTCTGGGAATCCTTCTGGCACTAAGTAGAAACGATAGTTTTGTGGTGAGGACTAAATTGAGCAAGTTCTGTGGAGTCCCAAAGAGGTAAACTGTGAGGCCTAAATTACAAAGACACACACATCTCCAACTCTGACTTATGTCAAAAGTAAATAAGTTTTATAGGCTAGGGCTACGAAGGAACTTTCCATGTGTGTGTCCGGTTTTACACAAACTGCATGTTGCAGTCATGTGTTTTATAGTATTTTCTATTAATTCAACTTGTTAATATAACGTTGTGAAAGAGGGCTTACCCTAAAATTTAGAAATCCTAAGGAGCCCTGAAAAATTAGTGAGGTAAAATAAGCCAGTCAGCAATATTCTTGAGAAAAACTTGGAAAATTTTATAACTTGGAAAAGTTATAAAAGTATATTTGAATGTTACTTAATCTCTGCTTCCAGAACCTAAGAAAAATTAAGTACACTTAATGGGGATTAAGTGGTAGGCCCTAAAATTCCTTTTTTATATTCTTTCATTCTTTTTTTTTGTTTTCCCTCCAGAAGGCTAATTGTGTATGCTGGCAAAGCATGTGTATGCTCATGACTGCTAGGAATCAAGAGCCATGAATACGAACTTCCCATTGCTCCCCGTTGCATGCCAGAAGATGTTTCACTTTGGAATGCTCCTCCATCTGACCCTGGGACTGGCTTTACTAAAATGAGTGTTGGAATGTCTACCCCCATAAGAAAGCATCCAGACTCACCACTTACTGGACATATCCTGCAGAATTGAGGCTTTCTAGGCCTGCCCAGCTTGGTCAATTTTTCCATCAAGCCAGAGACATGTGCTCAATTTGGAAAGAATCAGGTAAATTACCAGGGAGGGTTTCTCACACCACAAATACATATGTCCCTCATTGCTATGCTGTCTTGAGAAAGCAGGAGATCAACACATCTCTTTGAAATTAGAATGTTCAAGGAAAGAGATTAATGCCCTTGCAAGCTAATCCAACTCAGGAAGTTAATTCTTTCCCATGCAATCTAGCTAATCCCACTTCCATTTAGAACTTACTCTCAAGGTCCAATGTTTGGAGTTCTACGTACGTAGAAAAGTCATATACTTAAACTTCTGGTGCTCAAGGATTTTTGTCTCTTAAAGCTCTTCTGGCCCCCAATTGTTTAACTAGTTGACAAGTAAGATTGCTGCACATTTCGAACAACTCACTTATCCTTAGTCCCTAGAACAGGGAGCAGACCACATGGGAGACCATGTGTCTGGCACACTTACATTAGTTGTTGTGATGGTTATTAGCCTGGCCTGCCATTTGTCTCTGATAGCCAGCTCCCTAATTTAAAATTCAAGAGCTGGCCAGATTTCCAAGGACTTTCCTGGGGCCTAGGGCAGGGGAAACAAAATCCCTATTTTCCAAATAGCTTCATTTGACTACACATTGGGTGAGTAAGAACAAAGGCCATCATGGAGGCTCCTCAGTTTTGCCATGATCAGATAAGAAAGGGTGAATAACTAAATCTAAGTGACTGAGGGCTTGTCCTCCAATAAAATGTCTTTTTTAAAATATTTCTATTTCTTTTTTTTTAATTGAGATAACGTTGGTTTATAACATATAAATGTCAGGTATACATCATTATTATCATTTTTTTGGTGAGGAAGTTTGGCCCTGAACTAACATCTATTGCCAATATTCTTCTTTTTGCTTAAGGAAGACTGTTGCTAGGCCAAAATCTGTCCCAATCTTACTCTATTTTGCATGTAGGATGCCGCCACAGCATGGCTTAATGAGCAGTGTGTAGATCCGCACCCAGGATCCGAACTGGTGAACCCTGGGCCACCAAAGCAGAGTGTGCGACCCCAACCATTCTTCCACAGGGCCAGCTGCTGCATCGTTATATTTTGACTTCTATATAGACTACATCATGTTCACCACCAAAAGTCTAGTTTCCATCTGTTGCTGTTCAAATATGCCCCTTTACCCTTTCCACCCTGTAACCATCAGTCTATCCTTTGTGGCTATGAGTTTGCTTGTTGTTGTTTTCACCTTCCACATATGAGTGAGATTATATGATATTTGTCTTTCTCTGTATGACTTATTTTTCCTAGCATGATACCCTCAAGTTCTATCCATGTTGTCACAAATGACAAGATTTAATCTTTTTAATGGCCTATTAGTATTCCACTGTGTGTGTGTGTGTGTGTGTGTGTGTGTGTGTGTATACCATATTGTCTTTATGCATTCATCCATTGATGGACAACTTAGGTTATTTCCAAGCCTTGGCTATTGTAAATAATTCTGCCATGAACATAGGCGTGTATATATCTTTTCAAAATAGTATTTTTGTGTTCTTTGGATAAATACCCAGATGTGGAATAGCTGGATCATATGGTATTTCTATTTTTAATTTTTTGAGGACTCTCCATACTCTTTTCCATACTGGTTGCACCAATTTACATTCCCACCATCAGTGCATGAGGATTCCCTTTTCTCCACATTCTCTCCAACACTTGTTATTTTTTGTCTTTCTAATGGGTTATTTTTTGTATTTCTAATGGGTGTGAGGTGATATCTCATTGTAGTTTTGATTTGCATTTCCCTAATAATTAGTGATGTTGAACATTTTTTCATGTGGCTGTTGGCCATCTTTATATCTTCTTTGGAAGAATGTGTTTTCAGATCCTCCTCCCATTTTTTGATCAGGTTGTTTGTTTTTTTCTTGGAAATAGAACAGAGAATCCTAAAATGTATATGGAACAAAAAAAGACCTTGAATAGCTAAAACAATCCTGAGGAAAAAGAACAAAGCTTGGGAGGCATCACGCTCACTGATTTCAAAGTGTACTACAAACAGCATGGTACTAGCAAAAACACACACACACACGACAATGGAACAGAATTGAGAGCTCAAAAGTGAATGTACACATTTATGGACAGCCAATTTTGACAAAGGAGCCAAGAACATAAAGTGACAGAAGGAAAGCCTCTTCAATAAATGGTATTGGGAAAACTAGACAGCCACACGCAAAAGAATGAAAGTAGACCATTATCTTACACCACACACAAAAATTAACTCAAAATCAGTTAAAGACTTGAATGTAAGACCTAAAACTATAAATCTCCTAGAAGAAAACATAGGTGGTTCACTCTTTTACATCAGTATTAGCAGTATCTTTTTGAATATCATCTCTCCTTAAGCAAGGGAAACAACAGAAAAAATAAACAAATAGGACTACATCAAACTAAAAAGATTCTGCACAGCAAAGGAAACCATCAAGAAAACAAAAGGACAACCTACTAATTAGGAGAAGATATTTGCAAACCATATATCCCATAAGGGGTTAATATCTAAAATACATTAAAAAAAACTCATACAAGTCAACACCAAAAAAACAAACAACCCAATCAAAATGGTCTTTTTCTTTTTTTGCTGGGAAGGATTCACCCTGAGCTAACATCTGTTGCCAATCTTCTTTTTTTTCTCCCTCCCTGAAGCCCCAGTACACAGTTATATATCTTAGTTGTAAGTCCTTCTAGTTCTGCTATGTGAGCTGCCACCACAGCATGGCTACTGACAGATGAGTGGTGTGGTTCCATGCCCAGGAACCAGGCCTAGGCCCCCGAAGTGGTGAGCTAGAACTTTAATGGCTAGGCCTTCAGGGCTGGCTCCAAAATGTTTTTTAATTCCGCCTCTTCCCCAAACCTTTGCTAGATCTCAATTCGCTACCTTTGAGCAGCCCAGACAGTTTGTGTTTATTCATTTTCACAGCTTCCTAATTCCTTTATTCTCTTTTCCTGCTTCCCAAGGGATAGATTGACTTTTCTTCTACTACTTTAAATATTGTATTTCTATTTTTTTCTTATAAGATCCATATATGTTCATATACCTTTATTGGTTGCTTAATGTGTTGATACTTTTATCTTGCCTTCAGAAATACTTCACTGTGTTTTATCTCTCTATTCATGTATTCATGTTATCTAAATTTTAGTTCTGGATTAGATAATTCCCCTTCTGCTTTTCTGTGGTTCCAGATTTTTTAAATAGAGAACAATACTTCACCAAATATTTGATCACCCTTTTTTCTCATTTCTTATAGTAGCTCCTGGATATGTTTCTCTTATTTAGAACTTTCTTCAAAAGTCTATTCAGCATGATATCTTTATGACATAAACCTGAGGCTATATATGCCTAAGAATATTTTTAAGCCATCTTTTGAATGAAAATGTAACTTGAAATAAAATTCTGTGTCCAAAGTTCTTTTCCCTCAATCCTTTAAAAACAGTGTTTCGTTATTGTTTTGCATACACTATTGCTGTTGACAAGTCTGACCACTTCCTCACAGGAGAACTCATGTTCTTCCTGTGGAGTATGGTACATCCACAGACACCTTGTTCCCTCAACTGGACGAGGCTGCCACTATGATCCAAGTCATTGGCTTCTTAGGCCAAAGTTTTGCTCTCATGCGAATCCCTCCACATACATTAAACACCTATTTTGACTTCAGCGAAGTACTGTTTTAGGCTCTTGGTATGTGAAAGTTTAAGCTTGTCAAAACAAGCTCAGATGAGAGAAACTGATGGGCAGAGCCTGTTAATATGATGCCAGAAAGCAGTAAATGGTTCGTGTCCAATTCACTGTGGCAAAGCTAGTGTGTACATGCTAATAGAGTCAGAATCATAGCTAAGCAAAACACGTGACTCCTAGTTCAGTTTTCTCCCTCAAACCAATCTCAAGACTCAGACTATGGTGATACACAAGAGACGCAACTACTTTTCAGAATGTCTTGTTGCCCTTCCTACAAGGTTATACGGGCCTTGAACAAGGGATGTGGATGATGTGATGCAAGTCAATGACTACTGTCAACAACTTAAACAGTAGGAAGTCCTGGCCAAACTACTACTATGTAGCCAAACTACTATTCATTCATTCATTTATCCAATCCCTCATTAAAAGCATTCTCGAGCCCTTGCTATATGTGAAGCCCTGTGCTGTATACCAGGGATACAAAGGAAAGTTTGGCCATGTGGAGCTGAGCAAATGGTGGGGGAAATAGGTCTTAGTCAAGGAGTCTCACAGATAAAAGCAAGATCATACCTGGGAGGAGTGCTCTGAAGGAGAGACTATTGTGCTCTTTAAATATATAAAAGAAGGGTATGAACCAGTCAGAGGGGTCAGGGAATGTTGCCTTGTGGTAGGTGATGATTGAACTGAGATTTAAAGGATGAGCAGGAATTAAATAGACAAGATGAGGAGGGGAAGGTGTTCTAGGCAGAGGGCACAGCATGTGAAAAGAGTCTGTGGCAGGAGGAATGGTTGGGAGTCCATGGGACAGAAGGAAAGCCAATGTGGCCAAAGCAAGAACTCACCAGAGAACATCATGTGACACAAGAGTGAGGAAACAGCCTGGGGTCAGAATGTTGGGGCATCCTAAGCCATGTTGGGGATTTTGATCTTTAGCCTGTGGGTAATGGAAAACCTTGATGTTTTTAAGCCTGGGTGTGGAGATAGTATGATTAGTGTTGCATGTGGAAAATTTCCCTTTGGCTGTAACATGGAAGTTGTATTACTGCGGGAAAGGATCATCAACTGTGGTAACTGATGAAAGTATCACTTTCAGGAATTGGAAACACATAATCATGTGCTTAAGTGGAAGCAAAGCTTTCTCACGTGTGTCGGTTTAGCCCCTTACTTCTTCAAGGCTCCCACTGTGGGAAAGGTAGGCAGAGGCTACATCCCAAGGACAGGGGAAGGAGTGAGCAGCCTCTGATTTCCTGTGTCAAGCTCGAGGGTCAACCAGTGGTCACATTCTTTTGATTACCTCCTTCAACACATGTAGAGCTCTGAGCAGGCCTTTTTAAAAATAGGTTTCTTGTGGTTGATCATCTGAAAACTGATGGCATTGTTTCTAATGATTCCCTGACATGGTGTTTCTCATACTTTAGCTTGAATCAAAATAACTCAGAGGACTTGTTAAACCAGAGACTCCTGGGACCCACTGCTAGAGATTCTGATTCAGTAGGTCTAGGGTGGGGACCAATAATTTGCCTTTTTGATAAGTTCCCAAATAATGCTGGTGATGCTGGTCTGGGAAGCACACTTTGAAAACCACTGCCTCTAATGCAGAAGATCCAAATTGTGGCTGCACATTGAGATCACCTGAGAATCTTTAACAATACCAGCTTAGGAGGGCCCCAGACCAAATAAACCAACTATCCTCAGTAATTCTAATGTCTGCTCATTAGACCGAGAAACACTGGTCGGCGCCTTAGACATTTAATATTAAGACTTAAGTTGCATTACTTTGTATTTCATTTTCCTTTATTTCCAGCTGAAATTTGGAGCTTTTCAACAGAAATAATTTTGAAATGCATACTACTTATAAAAAAGTTCATCTGAATTTTTTGTGTGTGCAACTGTTTACAGATTTATTCACAAGATAGGATCATGTTGTTTACAGTGTGTTTTAATGTCTTTTAATATGCTTTTCCCGCTCATTAGTTTACCTTGAGCAAATTTCCACATTTCCATATCGAGGAATATATTCTTAAAAACATCATTTTTAACACCAACATATTATCCCATTGTGTGAATAGCACAGTCTTTGAAATCAGTTCTAATGATATCCTTAAAAATTCCTAGAATTAGAATTAGTGGGTAAATAAAATTCATCTTTTAAGAACTTTGGTCCATATTTCCAAATTGCTCCACAGCAAAACGTATACAAATTTATGCTCTCATATATGAGTCTCTATTTCCCTACACTTTAGCCAAACTTTTTAAATTATCATTAAATTTATTTTCCAATTTAGTACTTGAAAAATTAAAATATATTATTTAAAGAAATTTGAGTTTTAGTTTATCTGAGTTTACCTTTAAAAGGCCTACTAGGCAATATCCATTCACGTCTCAATCCATGTAGTTAATGAAATATATGCTGCATGTGAGCATCATTTTGATCTCTAAATTACCATTTTTGTGCAAGTATTGTGGCACTGGTTGTTTTGAAGGCCATATACCCCTTTAATTGTCACTATCATCCTCCTATCTTCTAATATCAGAATGAATATCTTGAAATTTATAGTTCCCCAAAGATATTATCATGTAGATTGTTGTGTGTGTATGTGTTTAAGTGTGACTCATGTCCTAGGAGGTGAACAATGTTGGCTTCAGCAACCCAGATGCTGATGAAACTTCAATTACATAACTTCCTACAGTGCAGATTGCAGTACTGGGGTAGGGTTTCCCTGACTCTCCTCTCTACTCCCTGCTCCAACTCCTCCCCACAAAGTGAACAGCTTTTTCCCTACCGTGCCAGCTGCTCCAACAGCCAGTTTCCACCCTCTGAATTTGTGCCTCCTGCAGAGAAGAGAAGACTTCCCTTCCTACATGGCCCTGGCATGACCAAGAGAGAAGGCAGGAGGAAAATTATCTCTAGTCCAGCAATCTCCTTCTTCCAATTCATGAGCTCTAGTCCATACTGCTATTGCCACATAGCACTGTTGAGGACCGCTAAGGAAGCTTCACGTGGCTCAGGTTTCACTGTTTGGCGAGGAAAGGTGTAGGTCCGGAAGTTTGGCTTGGCTTCAAAGAAGAGAGGGCTTGGTCTTGCTGAGTCACTAGCGATTTCCAAATCAGCACAAAGGGAAAGGTTCCTCACCAGCACAAACTGAAATGTGGCCTCAGAACAAGTTGAGTGGTTGACATTGGGTGTATGACATTACTTTGAGCATTCTTGTGTGTGTTATCTTTATACCAGCTCACCTAAAAACATTGAAGTGATGCCATTCAAACAAAAAAGATTTTAATATTTCTTTCATATGTGGAGAAACTCCCAGGTTAGAATAATCCAGGATTTCCATTGGCACACCCCTTGCCTTCTACCAGAAATACATATACCTTCTCAACTCAGAGATGGTGCTTCTTTTCACAAAATATCACAGAGGAGTTGGTCATCATTTCCCATCTCCATGTGGAGCACATGTTTCAGTGCCTTTGAGCCTTAAGAAAGTCATTCCTTAAGTTTACTCTAAGTCTATTTTATTATACTTTGGCTCTTGACTTCAACACCACCATAATTGAAAGAGTCAACCAAAATTATGTGTAGACCTCTAGAAAAGTGATCAATACCCAAAGCCACACATCCACACTCCGGTCTGCAGGAAAGCAGCACGCCTCACAGGCTCCCATGGAAGGAGTTTGGACAGGATCATCTTTAAATCCTCTCCCACTCTAAGATTCTATATGCTTTGAACTTCATGTCCATGTTAGAGGAAGAAATGAAAAAGCTGTGCCTATTCCCTTTTTCCAATTCTACTTCTAAAATCTTTTTTTTATCGATGTATGACTTACAATGACGTGCACAGATCTTAAGTGTATAACATTTAAGCATGACTCTGAACAAAATTGGAATAATACTGGTCCTCAAGAGAAGCTCCCTCATGCCCCTTTCCAGTCACTATCTCCCCATAGGTAATATCTATTTTCTATTCTATCACCATAGATTAATTTTGCCTGTTTTTGAATTTCATATTAATCGAATTATACAGTATACACTCTTTTGTGTCTAGCTTTTTTCATGCAATGCTATTTCTGTGAGATTCATCTGTATTGTTGTGTGTAGCAATAGTTCCATTCTTTTTCATTTCTTATATTTCATTGTATGAACATATAACAATTTATTTGTCCATTTTATGGATGGATATTGGATTGTTTCCAGTTTTTTTCTATCATAAATAAAGCTGCTAGGAACATCCTTATATGTGTTTGTTACACATAAGCATTCGTTTCTACTGGGTATATGGCCAGGAGTGGAATTGTTGGGTCATAGGGTCATGTTTAGCTCAGTAGATACTGCCAGTTAATTTTCCAAGGTGGTTTTACTAATTTACATAGCTGCTAACAACGCAAATCTCCATATACTCAACACTTGATGCTGTTGTCCTTCTAATTTAATCCAATCTGGTGGGATATACTGGTATCTCATTATGGTGCTAATTTTCATGTTCTTGAAGACTAATGATGTTGAACTTTTTCATATGCTTCTTCCATTATTTCCTAAATAACTGTAATCAGGCTTTAACCTCCATCATTCCGGTGGAACTGTTCTTGTCAAGTAACAAAAGGCCTCCATGTTGGTAAACCAGTTCTTAGTTCTTATCTCATCCTCTTGAGCTCCAAAACCACATATCCCTTCTTCTCCTCCTACCTCACTTGCCAGTCTTTCTCAATCTATTTTTTTGCCAGTTCTTCCTAATCTCCAAGCATTTTAACATAGAAGTGCCCTATTGAACCCCTCCCCTCCTTTGGCCCCAGCTTCCTTATCCCCTTCCCCTACTTTATTTTTTATACCAATTATGACCATTTATAATATATATACTATGTCGATGTATTTGTTATTTCACCTCTACTATAACAAGGACTGAAAGCTCCATGAGGGCAGGAATTTTTATCTCTTTTTTTCCCCTGATTTATTCTCTATACCTAGAACATTCCCTATCATATAGCAAGAACTCAATAAATATTTGATGAATAACTGAGTGATTGATTGAATGAATAAAACAATAGGGAAAGAATGGTAAGAAGCAGTGGAGAAAAATCTAATCACAAGAAATATTTAATGAATGACTATTACAGACATAGCCTTATTTATTCCTAGACACTGCAGGCTTTATATGACTTGCATCACCAGAGTTCAAGTTCCAAAGATATGTGCCATTAATTTTATGAGTGACACATAGATGGGTGGAGAGGAATCAAATCCTTTAAAACATCTGGCTTTGTTTTTTTGTGGCAAGTGTCAAGGTTTCTCAAAGGAAAGCACCAAAAATAATTTTGTAATCAGTTTACATTGCAATGTAAACTGAGGAAGGGTGTGGTTTGGTAGCACTGACATCACATCACTTTGTCCAGTTCTACTGGAAGCTTGCTCAGAACTCAACAGCTGTTGAACTAGTAGCTAAAGTATAGCTGGAGCCAGCTACCAATCTGGACTAAAGTCCATATTATATAACAAAAGTAGTTGATAAGATAGACTAAAATCGCTGTGGCCAGAGCAAACCTTCAAACTGAAAAATTAGCACAAGGAAAGGCCAAAGTCAGCAAGTTCGATCCTTTCTGTCAAAAAATGCAAGGGTCTCTGGGTTTTGGCCCAGGGAAGACCAAGGGGGTGGACATTAGATGAGAGATACAGTTCCCATGTCAGGTCAAGAACAGGCGAAAGGCACAGAGAATGTTTGGTGGTGTTTAATATCCATTTTGAGTTATGGGATCTACAGCCTGTATCTCCTAAAGGCATTTGTGCTCTTAGGTGCTGTGTTGGCTGGATGTCACCTATAGAAGCATATTTCTTTTTTTCTTTTTTTCAAGGAAGAGTAGCCCTGAGCTAACATCTGTTGCCCATCTTCCTCTTCTTGGTGAGGAAGATTGGCTCTGAGCTAACGTCTGTGCCCTTCTTCCTCTATTTCGTATGTGGGATGCCACCACAGCATGACTTGATGAGCAGTGTGTAGGTCTGTGCCCAGGATCCGAACCTGTGAACCCTGGGCTGCCACAGCAGAGCATGCAGCTTAACAACTACGCCACCAGCTGGCCCCTAGAAGCATATTTCTAACTTCTCAATGGAGACCTAAATCTGAAGACTGAGAACAGAATCAAGTCATGGTGAAGGATTTGCTGTCAGAGCTGGAGACTATTTACAAAATAGGCTGAGTATCTTCTTCAGATTCTTGGGCATTGGGCAAATTCTTCAAAGGTAGTAGCTGTCTGCTGGCTGCCCCAACCCTCTTTCTCTAAAAGTACAAAAAGACATTTTGGCCAATAAATCACTAGATGAATGTTTCTATTCTTGGGCTGCTGACTATATTTTGCCTTGTATGATGGCTATATATGTACTCCTTTTATTCTTCCTTCTAGATTATAATTACAAGAAGAATAGAGGTTATAGTTTACCAATTTCTAAATCTTTTCTCCTATTACTACCTCCATCTACTCCAGTGCCTTGAGCATGGCAGAAACTCAGTAAATACTGTCAAATTAAATAGAATTTCCTTCAAATGTGTGAGAAGTCATATTATCCTTAGGGCATATTGAAACTCTCCTGTAGTGTGATATATATATAGACATATAGATAGATGTAGATACAGATATACACACACACATACCTTTTATGAGTTCTGTTTCTTTGGAGAATGCTGACTAATACAAATACATAACTTTGGGCTTTTGGAGGCCAATAATAGAGGTGTTCAATGTGAGTCAAAGACTGAATAACCTTGAGATCGCTCAGAAGCCATTATCTTAATTCTGACAGGAAATCTTACCTATTGAGTATTGTTTCCTGAAATGGCACTTTCCCTGAAGAAGTTTCATTTGGAGCCTTTTACTTCAGAGAAACAATTTCTCATATTGCTTTACAGGTAGATCTACACTGACCAGAATTCAATCTACAATAATAGTTACTACATATTGATACCTGTTACTTTCCATACATTCACCCTTATTCTAACAATAACCCTGCAAGAATATATTGTTCTACTCATTTTATAGATGACAAAATTGCCCAATCAAGCACCTCAATCTTGTCGTTAAGCGATGCTTCAACCAACATTGAAAGGTTAAAGACTACAAATCTTTATGGTATGGTAAACTACTAATTAATCACTTAATCTGTAAGCATTCATTGGACATATTATGTACATTGAATACATACTGCATTGTATTATAAAAGTCTAAGATAGGTAAGTGGAAATATATTTTAGAAGGATTTTCTAGAAGCCAGAAAGATGTTTTGTCAACTCCCAATTCTTCAGAAAAATTAGTTCATCAGCGCACCCCTCTCCCTAAGCATTCTAGTTAAGTTACAATTATTTTTCCAACTCTCACCTCACCAAAGACCTCCAGTCTCTTACATCCAACTGCCTAGTTGACATCTTCATTTGATTACATAACATATTAAACTCAGAATTGACTTGTTTCTTTCCTTCCTTACACGCCAATTCCAATCCATCAGCCAGTCCTCTAAGGATGTGTCCTGAATCAAACCACAGCCAATTATTGCTACTGGTGAAACCTTAGCCTGAACCTCCTAATTTGTCCTCTTGTTTCTATTCCTGTTCCCCACCCCTAGAAGCCAGAATGATCTTTCAAAGTGTAAATTAGATCCTGTTACCCTCAGTCCCCACGTAACACAATACTTAGCAGTTGTAATAAAAATCTAAACTCCTTCTCATAGCCTATGAGGTTTTGCATAATATAACCCCATCTTCCTTTTGATTGTCACTTTTAATCACTCTCCAATTTGATCACTGCACTTCAACCACACTGGATTGATTTCTGTCGCCATATATGTATGCCAATCTCTTTCCTGAATTACTGGTTTCTCTCTCCTAAAACACCCTTCCCTATCTATCATATCATTCTTTTGCCATTCAGTTCCACCTGAATTATGTCAGCTCCTCAGATAGTACTTCTCTAATCTCTCTAGTTGGAGTAGCCACCACTGCCAACATATACACCCATGCTCACTATCACTCTCCCTCCCCTCTTTGTCTCATTGTTACTTTTCCTGTTTATTCCTCCCTGATGCTAATGTTATGTGAAATTATCTTATTAATTTACTTGTTTTCACATTTCTTGTCTGTGTGATCCCATTAGGATATAAAGGGTTTTGCTAGCCTTGTTCACAGTTCTGAGAACAGTGCCTGGAGAATGAGGTACTCTGATATATTTTGGATGACTGGATGAAAGCCCTAAAATGTTTCTCCTGAGCACTCATAACAATGAGAAGTCACTTGTGGTGACCTCTGATTCTAGCTCTCTCATGGTAAATGGGCCCTAAAGTCTCATCTAACTTTTCTCATGCTTTTGCACTCAGTTTCTTCAATTTGGATATGCTGTTTCATGTGAATCACATTTTTAACCAAGATATTAAGCAAATGCCAAAGGAAAATTTTAAAAGAATTTGTGTGGGAAGGGTGTTGTTTTTTTCCTGTTTATAACATTTCCCCAAAGAAACTAATCCATCTGCTTGAGAAAGGATGTCTACTAATGTGAAAAGCAGCTGCTATTTTCTTGTAAAATTCATTAGGTGAACAATTTGTTTTCTTTCTCTAGAATTTTAAACTATTGAAAAGTCACACTCTTTTGCTTGGGTACCAAAAATGACAAAACAGATGCAATTTACATTAAGCAAAGTGTAAGATTACATTCTACTATGAGTTTTCAAACTTTCTCCAAATGAACTGTGAACTAGGAACACACCACAGCACCCTGAGGATATTTTTCCTGACATTAAAATAACTACATTGTCACTTGAAATTTAGTCTGTCTTGCTATGTCTAGACTGCATGATATGCTCAGTGTGACTATACTTGGACTGAACTAATTGATTTGCCTGGAAATTATCTTGTATTGTGGATTTGGCAAATCTATTAATCTTGCACTTGGTTTTATTTTTTTCTTTTATAACTGAAGTTCTTTTACTCAGTAATTTTCATTATATCTATCTTACTTAAATAATGATTCTTTGAGTGTGTTTGATTCCTTCCTTTCTTCTTTTTTTTTTCTTTTAGAATTGACATGTACTCTTAGTTAAGAAACTAGAGTTTGAAGAAGACTCTTGTAGAGGGCGAGCCTATATATAAAATTCAATCGTAAGCAGCCTCTTCTAACAAGGACATTCTATGATTCCATTCTGCACTTCTAGCTGGCATTGGAAATTTCCATGTCCCTTGGTAAGTAGATAGGTAGATCTATCGATCGATAGATGATGATGATAGATAGATAGATAGACAATAGATAGATATAAAGGAGTTAATATAGATATTAACTTAGGTAGATTAGATAGCTAGATAGATACATAGATGGATATATAGATACATAGATGGATAGATAGATAGATAGATAGATAGATAGATAGATAGATAGATATAGACATATTTGAGTTAACCATACTCCTGAGAAAGCCCGTTATTGTCAAAGGTTCATGCTAGTCTCTTGCTTAATTTCTTTTATTCTTTTTTTTCCTTTTCCCACTCCTATTCTCCACCCATGCACCCCAAATCACAAGCAAGTGTTCTAATATGTTTTACGTGTATCCTTTTGTATGTGTTTGCTCTTACAAAATATACATTGTTTGCAGATAAACTTTAAATTGTTTATAGATTTCATTCCTGTTTCTGTCTTTTCTTTCTTTTTAAAAACTCAAGTTATGGAGCTCTGGGCATATGTAGTCTGTTATTTCTTTCACTGCATAGTCCTTCACGGTGGGAATTCTTCACTTTCAATCTGTCTTTGCCCCAGGATTGGACACCCGGATTGCCTCTAATTTCCACCCCCCAAAACAACACTCTGATGAGCTTCCTTGAAAATGTTTCCTTATGGAACTATGTGAGAACGTCTTTGGGTTGATTATCCAGAAGTACTATTGCTGTGTCATAAAGTATGGGGATATTTATTTGGACTAAGTTCTGCTAGAGTGGTCTCTGCACGAGTATCTGCTCTCTGGGAGAGATATCCCCATATCTCCATCAATACTTGACAATGTCCAGCTTTCTCATTTTTTGCCAGTTTAAATGTAAAGTGATGTCTCATTGTTGATTAATTTGTATTTCTCGGATTAGTAGTGAGTTTGTGCTGCTTTTAATATGCTTGTTAGTCTCTCAGATTTCCTTTCCTATAAATTGCCTAATCATGTCCTTAGCCCATCTTTTGATTGAGGGTTCCTGTCTTGTTGTTGATTTTCACGTGGTTCTTATGTTAAATATTAGTCTCCTGCGGTTTTAGACATTTAAACTTCTTTTCCCAATATGTAGTCTGTCCATGAACATTATCCATGATGCCCTTCATTGAACAGAAAGACCTAATTATGAGGTAATTAATCAATTATTTTGCTAATAATTTGTGGGACTATTTTAGGGGGAAGCATTATTTAGGAATATTTTCCCCACCTCTAGGTCACAAAGATGGCCTGTTACATTTTCTGATATAAACATTGATCTATAAATCATATAGATCTGGTTTTTACATTTGGTTCTGAATCTATCTCCAATCTACCATTTGCATTTACCATTGAAAGAGGGATTCAGTTTTATTATTCCACATAAGGGCAAGCCTGTGTTTTTAACACTATCCACTAAACCATCTGCTCTTTCCTATTTCGTTTGCATAATTGCCTTTGCTATATATACTTTGGTCCGTCTCCCTGGGCAACATGTTCTTGAAACTATTTTTGTTACTATGATCTTTTAGCATTCTTAATAACAGATAAGGTAAGTCTTCTCTCTATAGTCTTCTTTTTCTGAGATGTTAGAATATTTTATTTTAGTTTCTTCAAAGATTCAGATTAAAGTTTTATTGAATTTACACTGAATTTGTAAGTAAATGTAGAATGAACTGGATTGGAGTAAAATGTGGAGTGAGTTATTTATTTATTTATTTTTGGTGAGGAAGATTGGCCCTGAGCTAACATCCATTGCCAATCTTCCTCTTTTTGCTTGAGAAAGATTGTCACTGAGCTAACATCTGTGCCAATCTTCCTCTATTTTGTATGTGGGACACCACCACAACATGGCTTGATGAACGGTGTGTAGGTTTGCACCCAGGATCTGAACCTACGAACCCTGGGCCAACAAAGCGGAGTTTGAGAACTTAACCCCTACGCCAATGGGTCAAACCCTGGATTTTTTTTTTTTTTAATAATTTTTAGTCCTCATATCCAAGATAATAAAATGCTTCTTGATTTGTTCAGGTCATTTTCTAGAAATCTTATATATTCTTATGTAAGTTAACTTCTGATAACTTTTTTGTTGTCTTGAGAAAGATGTCTTTTCTGTTGTTGCATTTTCTATTTGATTACTACAGATAAAGAAACGTGCTCTTATTATTGCAAAGTTATCTTGAATCCAGCAAACATATTAAACTCTTAATAGCTCTAAGAATTGACCTGTACCTCTGTTGGTTTTTCTAGATAGATAATCATATCACTTGCAAATCATGAGTTTTATCTTTTTGCTTCTAATCCTTGAATTTATGTCTTTTTCTTTCTGGGTAACATTCACCAGCGTGTCTAGTACTATGTGAAATAGTGACAGTATATCCTACTCTTTAAAGAAATGCATCTAAGGTCTCTTCATTAACCACAATGCTTTTTCTAGGTTTTTGGTATATAACTTTTACCAAGCTAACGCATTTCCTGGCTATTCCTAGTTTTCTAAGACTTTTTAAAAAATTGCAAATTTCTGCTCTTGGAATCAAGACTATACGAGGCTCATAAAGTGAGTTGGGCAGCGCTACTCCTTTCTTGTTATCTGGAACAACATATATAAGTTGGAAGTTAAATGGAAAATCAGAGTTCCTTTCCAATATGGGCAGTCTGGGCTCTCTGGAAAGACATAGACTTTGTTACATTTCCAGTGTCAATGCAAATAATCCATGACCAATCTGTAAATCAAACTGGGGTGAGTTTATTATGAGCCGGATCTGAGGACCATATAGCCTGGGAGAATCCTTTCACAAAATAATGTTGCACTCCAAAGAAGTACGGGGTATACAGAGTGGTTATATACTGTCAAAGAGCATGTATCACACATGATTGGAATGTCCCTTTTACAATTGTCACAAGATTGCCTAGCTGGCACAGCAATTCACACAGCAATTGATGAACACAACAGGTAACAGGTCTGTTGTCTAGAGCTGGGTGGTCACAGCAGGTCAGCAATCAATCTCTAGCCTAGGGAGAGATGCTTCTCCTTAAGGAAATGCCCAAGTGGGGGAAGTTGCGTCTTTATACTTCTTTATCTTAAAGGACATTGTTCTTGTCTTTGGGACGCAGTAAATACTTACAGCAGATACACAATGCAGGCTCAATGGCCACGTCAGCCCCTTTTGGAAAAACAAGGTCAGGTTAAATTACTTTTACACCAAATGGCTTCCTCATATACTCCAGTGTATCCTATTGCTTGCCATTTATTTATCACCAGCTAGAAAAGGTTTGTTTTGCTCAAATTCAACATTGGTTTCTGGTTGGTGTCTTCTACCTTGGTAGGAGGATGCCTGGTCTTTCAGCCGCTATGTTGCATAA
This sequence comes from Equus caballus, assembly GCF_041296265.1. Taxonomy (NCBI): domain Eukaryota; kingdom Metazoa; phylum Chordata; class Mammalia; order Perissodactyla; family Equidae; genus Equus; species Equus caballus. The sequence continues at coordinate 8,898,311 of NC_091688.1, forward strand.
ACCAAGAGGACACTTACTAAAGGGAGGAATTTGTTTCCATTGTTGTTCAAACTCAGTTTCAGTTCTCAGTGAGTGGAAGTAGTGGAGAAGGATTCTAAAGCCATCTCTCAGTGACATAATTATTTTTGCTTGTTTGTTGCCTGTAAGCTTAATTACCCGGAAGGCCAAAGGTAAGAACTAGAAGTAAGCATGCAAGAAAAAGGAGTGTGGTAAGTTGTATCTGGCAAAATGCCATCAATGACGAAGCTGGCCTTAACATTTCCTTCAGCTTGACTAAACTTTAGACAGGCCTCCTCCTAACTCTGGATCCTGATCCCCCTTTTATTAGGGAATTTACTTTAGAAAACTTGTAATTGTAAATTCTTTCTCTGACTCTTTGAGATGTGAATCTTTTCAAAAGATTCTTGCTACTTTTACAACCCAGGAATGTCTTTCTCAAGGACCTGGGAGAAATCCCTTTGAAATGTAATCATCAAGGAAGATAGTACCACATCTCCCAGTCTCTGTGGGAGGGTAGGAGCCTAACTTCAGTGGGTGCCTTGCTCCAAGTTGCAAAATTACCTCCTGTCATAAAGGTATGAGCAATTTATTTTTCCCCTGGATAAAGCCAATTAGCAAACACAGCTGGCCTCTGACTTCCCCCTAACGTCCTCTAGTACTTTCCCACTAGCTCACCTGTGTGCCTAAAAACCCTCCTGCCCTTGTTTCAGTGGAGTTGAGTTCAGACTGAGTTCTGGCTTCTCTCCCCTATTGGAATAGGCTTGAATACAGTCTTCCTTGCCTGTTTAACTTTGTTTGGTGAAATTTGTACTTTAATGGAAACAAAGATGGCTGAATGAAAATATTTGGACAGGAAGTGTGGAAGTATTTGAGTTAGGCATTCTGAATTGCCTGGTGCATCGTTAAGACCAGAAGGACATAGTTATTAGGGTCCCTTGAAGAATAAGGTCTACTTAATTGACTCTGATGATTGAGTTTCTAATTTTAAGTCAGGTTTTCCCTCTGCTGAACAGTCTAATCAACTAAAGATCCATGTCAGCCTCATTACACAGAGCCTCTAAATTGTATTAAAATGGCAAACTCCAACTCCTTCCCAATGCCATCCCAAATTGGTCTGAGAGGAAAGGTTAGTGGAGCTTTGGGACAGTAAATGTCACAAAGGGGTGATCAAACAGTGGTGTTTGACTTCTCTCCAATGATGTGTATTGGCTTTGAAAAGATTTTCTGATTTAATATATCCTTTGCCTCCACTTCACTGACAACAATCAAAATATCTTGGAAAAGAGGTTGTTCAAGCATACCTCAGAGCTATTGTGGATTTGGTTCCAGATCACTGCAAAAAGCCAACATTGCAATAAAGTGGGTCACAAATTTTTTGCTTTCCCAGTGCATGTAAAAACTATATTTACACTATACTATAGTCTATTAAGTGTGCAATAGCATTATGTCTAAAAAACTGTACATACCTTAATTAAAAAATACTTTATTGTTAAAAAATCCTAGCCATCATCTGAGCCTTCAGCGAGTTGTAACCATTTTGCAGATGGAGGGTCTTGTAAAAAACACAGTATCTGTGAAGTTCAGTAAAGTGAAGCACAATAAAACAAGATAAGCCTGTATGTGAAAGAGTGTGTACGTGAAAAAGAAAAATGGAAGCATCTCCAGTCTTCCCTCAGTCTGATATATTCTCAATCATTCCATGCTACCCCACTACAAATTCAATAGGGGAGTCCTTATCCATCCTTCCAAAATTAATTGAAGTATTTGCTCTTCTATAAAGCTTTCCTAGAAACCCTACACCTGACTCTAAGCCGCCGTGTATGTACTTCTATCACAGCATTGCCTGCCACGTTGCAATTATTTCTTTGTGCATGTGTCTCCATGAAGTCAAGGACTATATCTTATTTAGCTCTGTAGCCTGATCACCTACCACAGTGCTTGACACACAATAAATGCTCAATAAACATTGTAGAGTGATAGATTTAGTTCATATCCTCATTTTCAACCTAAAAAGCAATTAGGTTTGAGATATATGCTCAGGATTTCATAATTGGGCTTATATTACAAAGTTCTAAGCAATAGTAATACAATAACACAATTTACCATTCTATTTAGAACTCTACCACTACACACCTTACTATCCTATGTGGCACCGTAGAAAACTACTCCTGCTCAACAGTCAGTGGGAGGCCGAGAGTAATGAGTTCTGAGTGGCCCTCCACTCACTGAGAGTCAAAAAAGCTATGACCAGGGGCCGGCCCGGTGGCCGAGTGGTTAAGTTCCTGCACTCTGCTTCAGCGGCCCAGGGTTTCAATGGTTCGGATCCTGGGAGCAGGCATGACACTGCTCATCAAGCCATGCTGAGGCAGCACCCCACATGCCCAACTAGAAGGACCCACAGCTAAAAATATACAACTATGTACCGGGGGGCTTTGGGGAGAAAAAGGAAAAAATAAAATCTTTAAAAAAAAAAAAGATATGACCACCCTTTATTCAGGAAGGTAACATGTTTTGAGTTCTTTCACCATTAGGGAGACGAGTTTGGCCTAATGGAGGTAATTTATGGAGGAATTGACTAGGTCAAAGCAGAAGTCAAAAGGCGGAGACATTTTACTCTCAAGTGCCATTGCCTTTTCTCCATTTTTTCCCACAAAGAATGCTGAGAGTTAACGGGCTCAGATGGATTTCAGCATTGTGTTAACAAGGCCAAAATCAAGATTTAGGACTCCTTAAGAGTTTTGGGCTTTTTCGTTTTTCTGTTTCATGTCTGCTCTCAGTCTATTGCCACATCAGGAACTATCATCATCATCAAGTATATGCTAAGTTAGCAGCTACATAACCCAGGCATTAATAACACAAAGAACTGTACAACATAATCTCTGCCCTGTCAAAGCTGAGAAATCCATAAGGAAGACCAAGGAATGGATAGATCACGCTTCTATTTCCAGAGATACAGGTCTTTCAGATTTCTTCTTTTGATAATGTCCAGATTCCAATTGGTAAGATTTCCAGATTCCTCTTTGTGATATTGAGGTTGCAAAAAGAATCCCAAAGATAGCCAGGATTTCAACAGTCCTCAGGATAAAGCTCATTTCTAGATTCTAGCTCCAAAAGGTCATGGTAAAGCATGTTATATCTCTGTGCTCACCCAAATCTGCACCCTACACATGGTGAAATGAAGCAAAATCTTTCCCATGAGGATTTGTGAATCGGAACTCACTCTCCCATGTGGTGATCTGAAACTACATGAGGGCTGTGTGCTGACTGAAGGTGATGTTGAGGTGAACTGGGGAGTGCCTACTTTTAGCTCAGGGCTGCCACTTGGTTTCCTGATACTTTCTCTACTTGAGTTTATCTCCACCACTTTCCTCTCGGTACTTCTGCCCTCCACATAATGCCATTTACACCACAGCGGAAGTGTAAAAGGAGGGGTGAGGCTGAAGAATTTCTTTAGGTCATTGCCAGCCCTGCTGAGGAAATAAGTTGGAGTAAATTTCTCAATCCCCAGAGGACCTGATCATGCCAGTTGCCCACACTTGTCTCAGGCGACTAGATCTGCAAGTGGAACCTGGCATCATTCCCTGAAATGGCTCATGGTGTTCCCTGAGCATGAGAGAGACAGAGGATAAGGTAGAGAATATCAGTCCTATTGGCAAGAGTGAAAACAACCAAGTATATATTAAATGTGCCTATAAAATTCCCAGTCTCTTGTTCCAATGAGTTTCAATGAGAGGGCACACATAAAAGAATTTAGAAAAATATTAAGCCTACGTGTGGAAGGTAACGTTACTTCTATCTTGTGTTTACTTTGTAACGCCCCCCGTCGTCACTAATTCTCCACATCACAGGGAGGGAAACAAACAGAGAAAAGTTAATACATTGAAGATCAAGTGTGTGATAATTTTCTCCTTGTTCCCCGACTTCCACGCTCATTCTCGTACTCACCCAACAAATATTTAGTGAGCCCTGATTCTGTGAAAAATATTGTTTCTTAAAAATAGTGTAATATTTATCAATTAATTCTAATCTTGTGGTTACATGGCAATTTTTTCTTTCTTTTTTTTTTTTGCTTTTATTTTCCCCTGATCATCCCCTTAGACCCTTCTGAATAGAAGGCTAAGAAATGTTTTTCCACAGTCACATAGCAAGTCAGAAAAGCCTTGGAATTTGAGTCCAGCCCCCTTGAATCCTCTCTCCACCAGGTCACGTTGCTGCTAATTGTGGTCTTAGACCATCAAGACTCTTTAGCTTTTCTAACAAGTGCATCCACATTAACAAATTTGGCTAATTTTTTTTCTTTTTTTTCTCTTCCATCTCTTTCTTTTTTCTCCTTTTCTTTTCTTTCAGGCAAAATAGATTTGTATGTTGTCAACCAAATTAAGAAAAATCTTCCTTTATCCAATTCACAAGTTTGGCAGAGAAATCCAATAAACGTACTCACCGTCTTATTACCGTATCTTTAAAATCCAATTGTTGAAAATTAATGTAAAACAAAAACAAAATTAAACTTCAAAAACATGGCAGTGTGAATTGACTTTAACAGCATTTTACAGAGGAGTTGTAGCCATTCTCTAGTATTAATGACTCACTGTTGCACTTAACACATTACAAAATGCTTTCAGACAAATCTCATTTGAGAATCTCATATAACCCTTTGAGAATGAAAGCCAAAGCAGGATTCATGCTCTCCATTTCATGGGAGATTAAGTAGACGTGGAGAATTTAGTGACTGATGACGTAAGGTCACACAAGTTCTATTTGGCAAATCCAGTCTTCCTATACTACTAATGCATTTTCCCAGAACAACAATTCTTTGAGAAGAATTTAGTTGTATTGAGCGAAACTAAACTTGCTTCTATATCACACAAGGCAGAGCCATGTGATGCAGGCACTAGAAGTTTCTTACACCATTCTCCCATCGTTGAAACAAACTTGACCAACCGTGAGCAAAAGTGAAATGCCCAGGAAGTTTGTCATTTGAGATTCTGTCATTCTCCTTCATCCTTTTCCCTCCATTTGCCACCCCTATCTCCCACCTTCAGACACCCTTTGGCCTTCTGCTTACTTCACACTTCTCCACCCATCCAAACAGAAAAAGCATTTCAAAGATCTACATGTTATCCTTCTGGTTGGATAAGGGCATAAAGGAACCATCAGTAAGGATAACCACTGTGTGTCCCTAAGGAGATGGCTCTTTTTCCCTTTGGAGGAATTGTTGCACATATGTAATGTGTATGCGTGTGCAGAGAGGTAGGTTGAAGGAACAAAGGATGAGTTGAAGGATGTTCCTGATGTCCAGAAAAAAATTATAAGCTTTATATATTATTTCTACCACTGAAAAACTCAGCCATTCATATAATCATTGACTCAATATTTATTAATGCAATAATTTAATGAATACCTACTCTGCATCTCTTCTATATTTTAGGGATCCACTAGTACTCTCCCAGGCTATTGTGCTAGACAGACATATAAATGGATAATTGCAGCATGGAGTGAAAAAAGCATAATGATGTTGGTAAGTACTATGCGTAATAGTGGCACAAAGAAGGAAGTAATCAAGTTGTGAGATGGAGGTCAGCAAAGGCCTCTCAGAGAAGAAGATATTTCAGTTGGAGTTACAAAGAGGAATAAAACTTAGCCCACCAGATATTCCAGGCAGAGAAAGCACTTGCAAAGACATGAAGGCCTGAAATGGACTGGCACATTCAGGACACTACAAATAGTCCAGTAATGGAAAGGACTGGTGAAGGGAGAGACTGAGAGCAATCAAGATCATGGAGAGATGTGTATGTCATGGGGAGTATACTTGTGTTGTTTTTGCCTGACCAACACCTCTTCCTCCTTAAAGTGATGATAGCACCCTAATTTTCTTTGGGGAACTACATTTTCCTGCTTGTGACCTTGGGTAGTCTATCTTTCATGGAAACCTCCTAGAGACAGACAATGACTCAAGTCACTGACCCTAGCTACTCAGTCTAGGGTTCTATCTTCCTTGACTACAGTGATCAGTTCAATGCACAAGACCCAAACTAGACCAACAAGAGCCCTTCCTGATTTGACATATGGAAATTGGGATAGAGGGTCATTTTTCCTTTAGAATCTTGAACTGCGTGGATCATGTATGCCTGGAGTTGTAAATAGCTACCTTCTCCAGCTGACTACAAGTTGTCTGCTAAGTTAGGTAAATGCACTGAGGAAAGTAGAAGCCAGGGACAGAGAGCTAGAGAAAGAAAGATGGAGCCCTGGTGATATCACTTGAGCCCTGTGCCTGAAGCTTTTGATCAGTTCCTGACCATGGGTTCTAATTGAGCCAATTTAAATTGAATTTCCTTCACTTGTACCAAAAAAGTTCTCAATATTAAACCATGCTAAGGACTTTGGACTTTGTTATCTGGGCAATGAGAGTATCTTCAAAGTCTGAGGCAGTGAATAGATTTGTGTTTTAGAAAGCATATGCTGGCAACAGTGCAAAGAACGGGTAGGAATAAGGAAGGGGTTGTCCAGGAGCCCAGTTAAAAATCTAGTATGATATTCTAGATAAGAGACCAGCAAGGCCTGAACCAAGGCAGTAGTAGTGGGCATGAATAGGAAGAATCTATTTTGAGGAAGATTTAAGAGGTAATTAAATGGGTAAGGGGTGTGAGGGGGAGGAAGGGTTTAGGGATTATTCTTGGCTTTATTGCATGGATTTTTAGGTTGGATGGAGTTCTGGTCAACCAAAAGAGAGAATCCAAGAGGAGATAAATATTAGGGGTTGGAGGAGGTAAGTTCATCTAGGGAACTTTTAAACTTAAGATTTTGTGGCACATCCATATGGAGATGTCCTGGGGGCAGTTAGTTATATAGTTCTGACACTTGGGGATAAGATTTGGGCATGAGATCCAGACTTGGATGTCATCACTATACAGATAATACCAGAAGCTCTTGATGTGGAAGAGATTACCCAAAGAAACTGAGGAACGAGGAGAAAAGAAGACCAAGGACTGAACTTTGAGGAATGACAGCTTTTAAGAGTGAGCCTGTAATGGAACTGGAAAGGAGATGTCAGAGGGATGAGGGAGGAATCTTGAGAGAGTCATGTTCCAGAAGCTAAGCTACTGAGAGAGAAGTAGTCAATGGCATAAAATACCTCAGAGATGTCAAGTAAGGTAAAGACTGTGAAGTGTCCTTTATTTGACTATTTGGAGGTCTTCTGTGACTGGAGCCTAAGCACTTTCAAGGGAGTACAGGAGCCAGAAAGACAAAACTTCGTAATCAGAGTAAATAAGAGAAAGTGTTTCCATACAACTGTACCTTCCTGGTATTTTCAGACAGTATTGATTACATGCAGAATTTTGCTACCTGTTATATCATATGGAGGGCAGAGCAAGCAGAATTTTACAGAAAATTGTTAGTCTTTTATTGTGAACTCTATACTTCTGATGTGAAAAATATCTGGTGAGAACAGGGTTATGTCATAGACAATTTCAGAAACCCAAAATACACGTCTTTCAGAATCATCTAGTTGCTATATTTGTGTCTATTTAGACTGTTCTTCACCATGTCAGGTATCACCTGGCTCTCATTCAGGCTAAGCGCTTTAATTCTGATCAAATAATAACAGTTTACAAGTCAGAGACATCATTTAAAATGATGAATTACTATCTTTGGCTCAATCTAAGTTCACTTGAGCTGAGGATTAGATTGAGGTTTCTAGCTATGTATCTTAACACCCTCCTTAGAGATCTTGTGTGTGTAAATCACACAACCACAGAATTAGGCCTTAAGGTTAAAAAGATACGTATATATATATGAGTGACTATATATACAATTTTTATGTGTGTGTGTGTGAGGCAGATTAGCCCTGAGCTAACATCTGTTGCCAATCTTCCTCTTTTTGCTTGAGGAAGATTGTTGCTGACTAACATCTCTGCCAATCTTCCTCTATTTTATAAGGGATGCCACCACACCATGGCTTGGTGAACGGTGCTAGGTCCACACCCAGGATCCGAACCAGTGAACCCTGGGATGCCAAGGTGGAGTACATGAACTAGACCACTATGCCACTGGGCCAGCCCTGTGAATGACAATATTTTTAAGACACTTTAGATAACTCTGGCTCTAAATGGAAAGTGCAGAGAAGAGAAAAAGAAAGGAGAAGATAAAAGATAAAATTACAGAAGAGGAAGAAAAGGGAAAAAAAAAATCAAAAGGTAATCGTCACCATGAGAGTATTGTCTAGGAGCTCATGTAAAAAAAACACCTGAAACGAAGGCCTTTACAACAGCAGAAAACTTGGCTGCAGTATGGCCTCATTGCAAGCTTTCTACTCTCTCTGGGCTTTCCTAGCATAGGAAGTATGCAAAAAAATTAAATGGCCTCACTGCCCTTTAAAACTACCTAGAAGCCTCATGTCAAGAAAACCTGACTACCGGGGCTGGCCCCGTGGCCGAGTGGTTAAGTTCGCGCGCTCCGCTGCAGGCAGCCCAGTGTTTCGTTAGTTCGAATCCTGGGCGCGGACATGGCACTGCTCATCAGACCACGCTGAGGCAGCGTCCCACATGCCACAACTAGAAGAACCCACAACAAAGAATACACAACTATGTACCGGGGGGCTTTGGGAAGAAAAAGGAAAAAATAAAATCTTTAAAAAAAAAAAAAAGATTAAATGAACTAGAATATGTAAAGTACCAAGACCAGAGTCTTGCACAGAGTACTCACTCAATCAGTTGCTATTGTTTTATCATTATTAATGTTGTCATCAAAAAGAAAGGGGATTTTTCTTGGAATTTTTGCTTGGGACCCTATTATTTTATCTTGTCCAACTGAATGAAACTAATTACAGGTGCTGTGATAGAAGGACACACACTAAGCCCCAGATTATTGAGAAATCCTCAGCCTGGCCAGGCCCTGGTGAGTATAACTTCCAGTATCTCGACCTTTGCACTCTCTGTGGGTGCTCAGGAAATGAGAGAGGATTTATAGAATGTCCTCCCCACTTTTTCTAATTATGGTTTTATTTCTTGTCAAAGGGAGAATATTTTCCTACATGTCACATCCTCAACTTTGATATATTATCCAAGATAAGTTACAGCAGCAGCTCTTACTTCTCCAGATGTTAGCTCCTACTTGGGTGGCTGAATAGCTTTCATCCTTGAGACCAGAAAAAGTCTCATCTTCAGAAACAATGCTATGATGCACTAACAACACTAAATTAATTTCCTGTCTTGGGTGGGTCCAGAGCATTCCAGTAAGGTCACAAGTATGTTATGGACTGTGAAAGAGTAAAAAATATGCTCCCTTCTTTTGCAAGCTTCCCCAAGATCCATGTGAATGAAGCACACTGACCTCATGCTTTCATGTAAAGTATTATTGATATCAGAGCTGGCAGAGGAAAAGGATGACTGGGCCAGGCAAGGACTGAGCAGGGAGGCGCTGTTAGCATATTTTGACATTCGGCCTGTCTCTGGCTGAGAACCTTGAAGATCATCCATGCTTATCCCTCTGAATATAGATTTCTTTTCCTTAGGAATAGAATTTTCAGCAGGACACCCATAAGCAAGCTGTGACGTGCACTCATAGCCAGCAAGTGGCTCTCTGAGGGTTCCACCCATCATGATCATCACCGGGTTATCTTTGCATCTTCCCTCAGTCCTGAGTCTCTACTCCACTCATTCTAGTTGTCTGACGGTACAGGCTGCACAGAGTCAATCAAGCAAGCATCTATCTATAGGGCCCAGTTATGGGCCTAGTGCTATGTATCTTCTTCTTTTTTTTTCCCTAAGGATTGGCACCTGAGCTAACATCTGTTGCCAATCTTCTTCTTTTTTTTTCTTCTTCTTCTTCCCAAAGCCCCCTAGTATATTGTTGTATATTCTAGTTGTAAGTCCTTCTAGTTGTGCTATGTGGGATGCTGCCCCAGCATGGCCTGATGAGCGGTGCCATGTCTACTCCCACGATCTGAACCAGCAAAACCCTGGGCCACTGAAGCAGACCATGCAAACTCAACCACTTGGCCACAGGGCTGGCCCTTGTACCTTGTATTGTCCATGTAAAAGAATTCTGTGACTTAGTCTCTTTCTGCCAAGTTTGGAAGACAACGTGAGCATGTCCAAAGTGATTAAAAAGTTATAAGTATCTAAATAGTAATGCGAACCTCCAAGGTAGGAGTCCTACAGTAAGGGAATTCAAGGTTGGCTTTAGTTCCGTGATGGAAAGGACCTGAGCAAGAGGAATTCAGCTGAGCCTTGGAGGATTGGTAGGTTTAGAGAAGGGTGTTCCAAATAGTGGGAACTAAAACCACAAAGGCTGAAGTGTGCAGAGTAGGTGTGTGGGACTGGGGTAGGGGACTGAGGAAGAGGGTGAGGTCAAATGACAGGAGAATTGAGACTATTGAGACTATTATACGGGGAGTTGCATAAAGTCAGTGAGGAACCAGGAGGAGCTAGATACTGTGTGTTGGCTGTTTTACCTCGTTTTTAGGGCTGCAGTGATGGCCTGGCACAGAAAGCTCTCATTTGTCCTTAGTCCTCTCTCTCACTCCCACCGCACACCAGCACCACAATCCATCGTGAAGAAGGGTTGTTCACACCAAGAATGGTGTGCTTGAACCCACCCTGTTGCTGACCAGGAACAAAGGCTCAGACTTTCAAGCACCCTTGTGCATTAAGTGCATGGCCTCTGCACACTGACCTCAGCTCCCAATGGGAGGCTGCTTTCTAGAAAAGATTTCACCAACTGCCTTTCTGCTTCAAGATGGTAAAACCAGCATTCAACTCTTTTGGTTTTAATTTTAGTTCTCGTTCAACACTTCCCCAGTGAAAGAGGCAAAGAAGAGAATTATCTTTCTCAATATTCCCTGTTCTCAGCAAAAATCACATAGGTCTTTTTCCCTTCAACAACCAGAATACAAGTTCTCACCTGCTTCTGGGTCCTGATACAATGCATAAGTAGGGTTTTTATGTATATTTCTCTGGCTGGACTGTGAGCTCTCCAAGGACAAGACACTATGCCCCACGTGCCACATTCGTCTTTGCACCCCAGTGCTTAATAGAGTGGCTGATGCCTATTGAATATTAACAAATAGAAAAGGAGAAAGATTCCAAAAGAGTTTCTAGCCTTTGTCCTGAAATTCTTTCTAGGACAAAGCAGATCATGAATGAATGAATGAATGCATGCATGCTTACTCCACCCAACACAGTGCCATTAAACTCCTTAAGTTTAGGTTAATGTTTCCTTTAAACTGAAAAAGATTGGATGTCCCCATTAAATCATGAAGTCTTTTCCAAAATGCCAGCTAGCGATGAGCAAGGTCTTATACTCACACAGGGTAATTTTGCTAAAGAGGAGAGTGCAGGTTAGGTTACAGAGTTTCAGGTATTTATTGGGAAATTAGAAGATGGTGACACCACACAATGGACCGCTTTATGTGTCTCATGTGATGGAAGGAAGGGCTCAGATTATGGGAAAGGGTGCTAAGGAGGGAGATGAAAGTGCACAAAAGACCACATTGCTTCTTCCTCATTTGACCTTTAGTTAATTAAGTTGCACAATTTTGCCACATTCAAGGAAGAGACCATGTTCTTATCCCTAGAAAACCATTCCTTCCCTCTAAATGCAGAATTTAGCAGTTTTTCCAGAAGTTCTTGTGCACATCAGGCTGAAGTCTTTTTTCTCCCCCCTAAAAAAAATTTCTATGGAGAAAAGAGAAAAATGAGCATTCTAAAATCAAATAGGGATCTAGAAGAGGAAAAGAACAAGACACTACTGGATTTATTAAGAAAATCTGTGTCACAAATAAATTATTAAGAAACTGCAATATTACCTTTAAAGAAAATTCCCCAAGGTCCCTAAAAATTAGCTAGGATAAAGGTGACAATTTGGTGGCCTTTTTTAGAGGCCTAGTGCATAAACGTTAAGAAAATGCCCCCAAAGTGCTTGCATAGCTTTCTCCAACATGGGTATTGCCTTATTTTTCTTTGGATTTTAGCACTTTTTATCACCAATTCGAGAACTAACTAAAATTAATTTATCTTGTCCAAATTTGTCCCAGTGTTTAAAAGGACACACCATCCAGTGGCATTGTATTTAGGTCGATCGGCAGTTTTGCCAAGAAGAGAACAGAAGTGAGGTGGAATGATGTAGTCACGGTGGCAAAAGAAATTCCTCAAACTGAAGACACAGATGTCTCCTTTGGCTATCACACCATGGCAGAATCCTGAGCCTCATGCTTTTTAATAGCCACTCCCTCCACTCCTGCCCACAAGCACACAATGCACTCATACACCCTCACCTCTACTTCCTTCTGGGAGCCTTTCCTGCACAGCTCTCACTCACCCCTCCTTTCTAAAAACACCTAGAGATAATATCCACTCTGCATCTTATTGTCTGGCTCTTCTAGTGTTTCGTATAAGCACTCTCTGTCTCTAATCAAACTGCAAAGTCCTTGCGGATGAGGGACTGTGCTTATGTACTATTTCTCTTAAGACCCTCACCTGGTCCTTATGTTGTGTTGAATTTGTCCTAAGCACTTAGAATGTAATGGTTGATGGATTGTTCTAGATAGAACCTCTCATCCTGAAGGTCTGTTTAGTATCTCTATCTTAAGTGAAAATTTTTCAAACATAAAGTCTTCTGGAGTCCCCAAGAGAAAAGAGAGAGTAGAATTTACCATCACTTTCCCTAATTCAGCCAAGGAAAAAGTAACAAATTATACACAAGGGCAACTATAGGGAGGTTTCTCATCCAATCATATTTCCCCCTCTGGAATATATGTCCTGCGTCATGGATTGACTGTGTCCTTGAGATCCAAAAGGCCAAGAAGTTGTCCCACAACATCAGAAAGAAAAGAAAACAGATATTTTTCCTCAAAAACTTTGGCATTAACTCCATAGGGGGACACCTTGGTGTCAGAAATCATGTAGAAACTCCATTTCCTGGTGATTACAGACATGTTTCATCGGTGGCAGATTCCCAAAGGGTATATCTGTCTCCTTTATATCACTTGAATTGCCTTCAGATTGCAAGCTTCTTCAGGCCATGAACTTGTTCCCTTTGATTTTGTAGTTCCCTCCATTTCTCCTAGAGATTGATTACATGGTATTCAATAAATATTTGATTAAATGACACCTTCGTTTGTGATTTTTATTTCAATTACTGGTATGCATTATAATAGTTACTCTCAGTCAGGGCAATAACTCTCCTCCCACTAACGTGGTATCTTGAAAGGATTTTGTTCCTTAACTGAGGCTTATAATCTACATTGATCAGTGAGCTGATATAGCAGAAGGGTGAAGAGTTCAGTCTCAAAGTCAAACTACAGGAGCTTGTAACCTGGCTTTGCTACTTATTTCTTGCGTGAACTTGGACAAGTTTCTTATCTTCTCTATATCTCAGTTTCTTTATTTGATATGGACTTGTTATGAGGAGTAAATGAGATGATCTACATAAAGTACTTAAAACAGCACCTGGTACCAATTAAATGTTCAGTAGATATTAGTTATTGTTAGTCATTCTTCTTGCCCAGCTCCAGAGGGTAAGTCAGCCACCTGGAGTTCTGGACACATTCTCTTTGGACTCTGAATTTGGAACCTCCACTCTGAAACAGAGATTCTTTCCTGTACAAGAAGGAAATTTCCAGGGCCTCATATAGATGATTTTTTCTTAAATTTTATGTGATCAGACCAAAGTCTGATAGAAATACTTAGAATTGGATAGTATTTTGGAATGTGTTGTGATCAACATGACCTGTGAAAACAGCTGAGTGATTAACTTCTTGAAGTGGGTGTCAAGAAATTGCTATCTTATTTATGTTTCTAATTCTGAGACTGCACTGTCTGGAGAAATTACTTTCTTTTTGTATTTAGATTTTCCTTAAGATAATCTCTGAAAAATAATATTCTTTCCTTTTCTACTGTTGGAGAATGTCCAAAAGCCCTCCAAGCGTTCCTTCCAAACAGGAGCTAAACACGAGGAAATAAAAACCCTTCCTGGTTTGTAGTTTCTCAAATCTATCTTTCTGTTTCTGCAATAAACTAATTGAGAAAGAAGTTGGATGATTTTCTCTCATCAAAAACAGAATTCACAAAGAGGAACCTATTGCATGAGGGAAGACATTGTTTAATATGGATTCACTTTCAGGGTAGGATAACATTAGGTAGGAATCATTTTGTTGAAATTTTTCTATGACCTGAGTTAAGATTGCAAAATGCAAATCTCAAGTTATCCTGAGAACCCTCCACAAGGATGTCAGTGATTTTACAACTCTCATCCAAGTACTCTTGAATCTTTGGTTAATCAGAATAACGCAAACTTGGCCAATCTCAGAAGTCCCTGAGTATTCTGAAACAAATATTTCTTTTTTTTATTGAAATATACTTGATGTATAACATTGTGTAAATCTAAGGTGTACAACATGTTAATCTGATACATTTATAAATTGTAATATGATTGCTATTGCAGTGATAATTAATACCTCTATCACATTACGTAATTATCCTTTTTTAAGTGGTTGAAATAATTAAGTTCTAGTCTCTTAGCAAGTTTGACGATTGTAGTGCAATATTGTTGTCTATGTTCACTATGTTCACTGCACATTAGATCTTGGAGCTATTTACTACTCATTGCAAGTTTATGCTTTTGAACAACATCTGTCCTAATACAAATATTTCTGAAGGCATTCTTCACCACAGATAAGAAACTGTCTTGTTAGTGAAGAAACAGTAATAATAGCAAGTGACATCCCAGCATATCTCTTTATAATTTATAAATGTCATTTTATATACCTTACCTCATTTAATCCTCACAATATTGGAATAGGTTATAAAAGATATAATTATCCCTATTTTTATACTTGAGAGGCCAGAAGAAGAGAAGTCAGTAGAGATGATAGGGAATGGATGGCCACTCATTCATTTATCCATCCATTCATTCAATAACCACTAATGAATAATTATGTGTGCCAAACTCTGGGAGGATATAGCAATAAACCAAATCTTTACAAAACCTATAGCTTAATGAAAGTAACTGACAGTTAAAGAGATAATAACAATAAAACAAGATAAATGTTGGGATATGAATCTCTGAAATCAAAGAGCAGAGAACCTACTTTAAAGGTTGACAGGCCTCCTCAAGGAATTTATATTTCAGCTGAGATAGAAGGGATGAGTAAGGAGTTAGTCAGCTAAAGCAGAAGTGGGAAGGAGTACTCCTGGGGGACAGAACATCATGTCCCAAGGACCGGAGTTGAGTGAAGACAAATAGTACTCATCAAGAAACCAAAAGAAGTTTGGCATGATGAGTGTAAAATGCAAGATGGAAAAGTCAAGAGATGAAGCTGGAGAGTTAGACTAAGGACCAAAATCATATAGAACCTTGTAATTTATTTTAAGGGCAATGGCAAGACTAAAATTAAGGTAGCATAAAAAAAGATAGGACAGTAGACTATCTTGGAGGTAAAGGACCAGGGAGAGTTTCAGGAATATAGTCAATCACATTAATCTTATAAAGAAGTCAAAGAATAAGAGAATTGAGAATAAGCCATTTGAGATGTCATGGATGACCTTAACATTTTCACTTTGATGATGGAGGTGGAATACAAGCTCCACATATGATTGAAAGACCAGGAAGTAGAAGCAAAGGGTGTGTAGATTCTGGTTTGAAAAGCTCAATTCCTCTATTGCTAGAGTCTAGGTACCAGGATCAAAGAAAGTTTTTTCAAGATAAAGACATTTAAACGTGTTTGAAAGCACAGGAGAAAGGTTGGGTATAAAGGTAGAAATTAAAGATATCTTGAAGTCATTAAACACTAAAGATGAGGTAATGCACATCATAGTGGCTATAGTTAATAATACTGTATTGCATATTTGAAAGTTGCTAAGAGAGTAGATCTTAAAAGTTCTCATCATAAGAAAAAATTTTTTAGCTGTGCCTGGTGAAAGATATTAATTAGACTTGTTGTGATCATTGTTCCACTATACATACAAATATTGAATCATTATGTGGTACACCTGAAACTAATATAATGTTATATGTCAATTATATCTCAATTAAAAAAAGGTTAAGGAAGTGGAATACATGGGAAGAGTTATAATGAAATGCCCAGGTGAGCAAGAAGGCTCAGAAAAAGAGCTGTGTGCATATTTTTAAAGCCCAAGTACCAAAGCCAATCCTACTCATTGCCCTCTCCCTGGCTACTTGCTTACTGGCTATCTATAATAATACTCCTGAGAAGCTTTGTCTTTTTATCACTTGGTCTATCTATAGTGGGACACTTTCATGTTGGACCCAATTCATTTATCTTGATCTCTGAGATGATGTTAAGGTGATATTAAGAATTGCTAAGTCTTGGCGTATGGAAAGACAACATAGAAAATAAATTCTGACAAATAAATATAGGCCTCTCCATCCTGTGAAAAGGGGAAGTGCTCATGTGCAATAAATGGGTGTGGAAAGGTCTTCAGAATTTGAAATGAGATGAGTCAGGCTCTTTTCTTTCATCATTGCAATAACCAAAATGGAAAGTTCTCAGATCATCATCTTCCGTAGGGCATTATCAATCTTTCATCAAAAAGTAGAGACCTCTCACAAGCATTGGCAAGGAAAATAAACCATGTAATACTTCTTCCCCATGCCACCAATCCAATAACAGTAACAAAAAATGCCAACAATGGAGCTTTTCTTAGACATTTCAAGGGATTATGGAGTCAGATACCCTGGAAGATCCCATCTCAAAGTATTTCAAGACCTCTTACGTCTATAAGTGCAGATTCTTCTAGTCCTGCAGCGGAAAAGTAGAGGACAAACCTACATCTTATACAAGCCATAGGCAAAGGATATTGGAAAGAAAATTGATCTATTTGCACATGCCGCAAATCTGGGTAGTGGAACTTATCCAGAAGACTCATTCAGTATTCTAAATATCCTCAACATACTCAAGCAGTGGGCCAAGATCAACAGTGTGAAGTTTAACTGGCACAAATATTAATTCCTGAATCTAGGGTAAATACCATGTGCGCGCATGAACAAAATAGAGGTGACCTGAGAAAAAGATCTGGGTGTTTTGGTTGATCTCGAGTTTAAGACGAGCCAGCATAGCTACTAACAACGTCCACTGCTACTTTAGGCATACTAAAGAAGAATAGTGTTTTCCTTGAGAGAGCAAATTATCTCCCTTTTATACAGATTTATACAGATCAGCCCCATTCCAAAGTGCTTTATTCCAGTTTAAGTATAACCACAACAGGACTGCAGGCAGGGGCAGGACAGCTATTATCATATTTACATACCAATTTATAATATGCAAGTCTGACACACTCTCTGATATTGATGTTGACCCCCATAATCATCCTATGAGATAAATGCTATTATATCCATTTTTATAGATGGTAATGCTGAAATTAAGTGCCTTCACCAAGATAGCATGGTTAACAAGTGGCAGAGCCAGGTCATTGAGTCCTAGACCTCCATTCTTTCATCTGCACCATCCTATAATGACTGTGATGTTTGGCCTAAGGAGAGAAGATTTAGTGGTTCTTGTTAACACTCTTCAAAAATTGGAAAGATCATTATATGGGAAAGGGGTTAGACTTACTCTGGAACGAGATAGTGGATAGATGTTAAGAGAAAGGGATATCAGCAAAGATGGGAAGACTGTCACTGAAGTAGTAGAAAGCTGAAGAAGGAGAATATAAGACAAAGCCAATATAACTAAGGGGGTCAATCAGAAGACTAAACTGTATTCCCTAATAGATCTTTGATTTTTTAAATAGCTTCAGACAAAGTTCGTGAACATGAGTTTCTGCAAATTTTTCCTTTACTCTCATTTTTTTTCTATGAAGTGTTCTTTATTTTCATTATGAAAGCAGAAGTGGAAAAATGAGAGGGAGGATAGGTTAACAATAACTCTGGAAAAGGAACCACTGATAGTTCCATCTGCATAAAACTTTAAGATTGTATCAGCAAAACCTTTTATGGAACACACCAATTATTCCCACCCCATGTGAATGAAGACAGGGAGTAAAGGATGAGAGGCCAATCTTTTTTCAAGGTAATGTCTGTTTCTAGCAGTGCTGTACCCTTCCACATGCTAAAAATTCATTCTAATCCTTCAAAGTACTATATAAAATACCAAATCAGTGTTTACTCTCTCTACCTAATCCCAGTAATAGAGGATGTCAAGACATAGTAGAAAAAGCACTGACCTAGCAGTCAGAAACTGCTTCTAATTCCAGTTCTTTTAGGTACTACCCCTTGACTGGCCTTGGGCAAGCTTGCGCTCACATTTATCTTACGCAATGGGGCTCTGTGACACCTCATATAGAATTTATGAGTGTATACTGTGTAACATGGATTAAGAGTACGTGCTTTAGTATCAGACAAACCTGGTTGTAAGCAGTTCCCTGCTACTTAGATGTCTTCCCTTCAGCACTTTACTGAATTCCTCCAGCTTCAGTCCTTCATATGCTAGTTAAAGTTATGAGTATGAAAACACATATGAGATTATCATGTAAATCCAATGAAAGGAGTCATTGGTCATAATCCCTATATTTTGGAGAAGGCATATTTCAAAAACTTTGAACAAAGTTAGACAGAATTCAATGAAGTACAATTGGAAGAGGGACAGCGAGCAGATCAAGAAAGATGGGAAACTGTCAGAAAGAAATTCCTGACACTACAATAGCATATCACCCAGATGAGTAAGTAAAGAAGGGTGTATAGAAGGATATATGTGGCTACAGAGACAGATTTTCTGATGGGCTCACACCCAGCAGTGTAGAAACAAAAACTGGGAGATGGGGCACACAACCAAGACAATTTCAAAACAGTGGCACAAACCTCCCAGAATAGAACCAGGAAAGCTATAGCCCGAAATGAACAAGGTATGTCAAAAAAGAAATTCTGAAGCAAGAAAATGATTGCTTTACTTGTGCTTTTGTTTCTTACCTGTTTGTTTAAAGAAGACTAACAAGGAAAGGATAAGAGCCTGATTCCTTGGGCATAATAGTGTCACATTAACTTTTATGACAGAGAAACTTGAGTTTCTCAGGAACTGTTTTGCTTTCTGCCACTTTCTGTCTGTAATATTAGTGAACACCTGCTACGTGCTGAGCCTTTTTTAATGAGGAGATATAATCTCTTCTGGCAAGAGGTTGATAGTCCAGGAAGAAGATAGGCATGCAAATAAATGAGTATAAAATATATAATAAAATATACTAAAATAATTACAGTAATAGAGGTGAGTACAAAACCCAGGGAAAATATAACTTAAAAAAATACCCAAATCTGCATGGGGAGTCTAGAAGAGGATTCACAGAAAGAATAGCATTTAGACTGAGACATCTGTCAATGAAATGCTGTACAAACTGGAAAGGGCAACACAGATAAAAGAAAAGAATATGCTAGAACTTCCTGTCATTTTGAATGAGTTTGGCTCTGTTGACTCTGGTGAATTCTTTCAATTTGCTAAAAAAATTTGCTAAGATTTCATAATGCCCGGGAAAATTTTGAAGACAGTAGAGAACCAGAGAAATTTCAGACGACTAAAAATTGGTAAAAATTATTTAGATTTTCAATTTTAAGAGGAAAGATTCAATGAAAGACAGCATGGCTTGTTTGAAAGCAAGGGCTCTGGATTTAGGCTGCCAAGATAGAATTCTGGCTTTACTCCTTACTATTGGGTGACATTAACCAAGTTACCGAGCATCTCTGTTCTTCAGTTTCCTCATCTGTAGAATGGGAGAATAAGAAGATACATTCAAAGAAGTTGTAGTGAGGATTACGCAGAAGGTGCTTAGAAGAGTACCTAGCACATGGTAAGATCTCAATAACTAAGAGCTGTTTTATAATTCTACAAACTACACGCCAAAGTGGTTGGCCTCAAACACGCAAAAGATTCCAAAATAGAAGGTTTAAAAGACTCTTAAAACAGAAAAGGAAGTGGTGATATTTTAGGACCTGGGTGGGTTCACTAATAACAAATCATTTCGAACCCCCACACATTTCCTGTTTGGGCATATGTGTTTTGCTGGCATGGGAAAGGGACTTTGTAGACCTAGCACATATGGATTTTACCAAACAATTTTGCCATCCTTGTAAAAAAGATGGAGAAATACATACAGGTGTACTCGTTGATGTTCTGAGTAGTCACGTCCCTAAGAGTCACTTAAAGGATCTTGCCAAGTACTCAGGAAAGGAATGTACACAGAAGGCTTTGGTAATACACACAGACCAGGAACTTCGCCAGACATGAGAGAAACAAAGTAAAATCATATTCCTATTCTCAAGGTGGTTATAGCAGTTTAGGGAAAAAAGATTTTTATACAAATACTTACTGTAATAACATATACATTTCCAGTACATAGGACAGAGTCGTCAGTTCTGCTTAGGTGATTGTGGAAGGCAAAGAGATCACAGCAAGGAAGCTACCTGGACTAGTTTCGAAGGCTGGTTTCTTGACTTCGTTAAAAGATTTTGAAAGACACCTTCTTATGTTTTTTAAACTACAGAAACTTCAAAATGCATCTGATTATATTAATGGAAATAATTCTATCCATTTATTGCTAAAACAAAACTATCCAAAATATTGAAATGAGTGTTTTAGCTATAACTAAAACCATCATTGTTACAACCATGTCTTATTGTTCAAGATCCACGTTTTCTTACTATCGCTCCTGCGGCAGTGCCTACCCTCCTCTCTACTGCTCCTGCCACTGCAGACCACTCACAGCCTGGACTAACCCAATAGACTCTTAGCTGGTCTTGCTCTGCCTCTCCCATCCATCTTTTACCATGCCACCTGAGCTGCCTTCTCTGAAACATGTCCCTTCAAGCCATACACTTCTAAAATAAAATACAAAAAGCCCAATAGTAAAAGCAGAGATTTCTCGCAGCAGCACAATAGCTGCTTGAGATTTGGCCACCTTTTTGTCCAGCGTCAGTTCCCATCTCCTATCTTCACACATGGCCTTCACCAGGCCATGAGATCACATGTGCTTTCCTCCACACTTCCGTGCCTTTGCTCACACTTCATCCTCTGCCTGGAGGCCTGCCTCCTACTCTTTCATCACACACAAATTCAAATACTTCCCCCTTTTCTCATTTGGCTAGAATTTGTTACTCCTTGATTGTAGCCCTATGCTTATCATAGCACTTGCTTCAGTCTTTACCGTATTGGATGATCTAGCAGAAAAAGAATTGGGCTGGGATTTGGACAATCCAGATATCAATTCCTACATCACTTCTTAAACTCACTGTGTCTCAGTTTCCCCATTTGTCAATAAGAGGTTTGGGATTAATTATCCTTGTATGAGATACCTTTCAACTCTATAATTCTGTGATTTGAATCCATCTCTCTCTCTTACCAAAGGTAGCTTCCTAAATCACAATGTCTGTCTTCCCATTGTCTGTACCACCTAGGTGCACTTTGTACCTAGGAAAACTTTTACAAATATTTGTGGAGTAAATGAATGAATGAATGATTAGACATTTTCTTTCTTCCTTTTTTTCTTTGAGGAAGATTAGCCTTGAGCTAGCATCCGTCACCAAACCTCCTCTTTTTGCTGAGGAAGATTGACACTGAGCTGCCATCTGTGCCCACCGTCCTCTATTTCATATGTGGCATGCCTGCCACAGCATGGCTTGATAAGCAGGGCATAGGTCCACGCCAGGGATCCGAACCGGCAATCCCTGGGCCACTGAAGCAGAGCATACAAACTTAACCACTATGCCACTGGGCCAGCCTCCCTACATATTTTCTTTATATAAAATAAATTGAGACATCGTTATGTTTGTAACTTAAATAAAGTATATTCTCCATTTCACTGTTTCTAGAGAACACCTAAGAAAAGGCAACTACTAAGCACAAGCCATAGACATTGAATCTTCTCAGCATTCATCATTCCAAACACCATGCAACATCAGTATGCAAATATATAAAGTGTGAAAAGGCTGAATGTGTACTTGCTTTCCAGGAGGAACTCTCTGAAGCTAAAAAACACCCCAGAAATTTAAAACAGAGAAAAGGCTACCTAACAGAGTTAGTTGTAAACTAATAACATAAAAATAATTGGCATCTATTGAACTTTCTATTGCCAGACACTGAGCTGAGCTTTTTCTATACATTCTTTTATTTTAATCCTTAAACTATCTTAGGCAGTAGAAATAATTTTCCTTACTTCCCAAATGAGAACACCTAGCCTCAAAGAAGTTACACAAATTTCTCAAGCTCACACAAAGCGTAAGCAGCAGAGTCAGGATTTAAGTTCAGGCCTATCTAAATCTAGACCAGCCTCCTAACCATAGCACTCAATTGCCTCCCATGAAATGATACAGACTAGAAAATAGCAGAGGTTTTTAAATATCTTGAAAAGATATCTTAGAGAATTGATGGACCTCATTTTGTTGAAAGAAAAGAGACCCATTTATACTAACTCAAGGAGAAAGAGTGGTTTGTTGAAATGATTCACAAGGCCTGGAACAGGAACTGAAATTATGTCAGCACCATCTCTGGGAATTGACTGTTTTCAATATTTTCTTTCCATCAAGCTGCATCGTCTCTCCCTCCCTCTCTCCTGTTCATATGGCAATACCTGCTTTTTCTCTTACATCAGCTTTATTCTTCCTGCCTGTCAACAGCTCCATGGCATTGTTTAAATTCTTCTCCACTGCAAATGGTACTTTATCCCCCTATATTCTAGATAAATTCCTAAGAAAGGGAATTGGATTTGCCCAGCTCATTGTATTGTCCAAGGCTGGCTCACACTATGTGTCTTGATCACTCTGCTAGGAAGAAGTTGCCCTGACCAGCCGGGATTAATCCCTAGTCTGCTTGCCAGGTAGATGCCTCTTTCTCTCCCTTAGTTCTGAGATTACCCTGAGATGACTCTCTACCACTCCTCAACGTTTTTCTTCACAACCAAGATTCTACAAAGAGTAGTATAACTTGTCTCACTTTCCGTATACTCCTCATCTGGCAACTATACTTCCCACTTGTTCCTCATTCCTTGAAATCTGTATTCTTCTCCCGTTATATCACTGAAAATGATCTTGCTAATGTCACCAACACTTATCTACCAGCAAAATCCAATGAGCAATTTTCAATTCTTATAGTATTTGACTTCTTGGAGCCTCTAACATTGTTGTCCACTCCCTCATTCTTAATCTCTCTCAGCCTATTGCTGTGGACCCACTTGCTTCCAGTTGATCTCATTGTCTCTGACTGCCGCTCTCTAGGATTCCTTTCCTATGCCTGTCTTCAAATGTTGGTGCTTGTTAGGTCTCAGTTGTTTTCTCCCTTTTCACTCTAAACCATTTCTATAGTGATTTCATGCACTCCAGTAACTTCACCCTAAAGGCTGTTGACTTTCAAATATTCGTTCCGTCACATGCAACTCCTCCTGAATTCCGACTGCATCCTACTAATGCCCACTTGAACATTTTACAAACATCTCAAACCATACATTTATAAAAATTAAATGATTGTCTCAACCACCCCAAATGTTCTCTACTTTTTCCTGCTATATCCCCTACGTGAAAACACCACCATCCTCCTCAGCAAGTCCAAGAAGGTCCTTCCTTTTCTTCATCCCTCACCTTAAATCAATCACTTTATTTGTTAAGACTCTGATTTCAATGAAAAGAAACCAACTTAAGCTAACTGAGGGAGGGGGGAGGGAATTTTTCATAAAGGGACAGTGATTTTCATAGAATCCAAGGACAAGAACACAGCAGGGTCTTATGGGTTGAGAACAGTTCAGTTCCTATCTTTCATTTATGCTTCTCTCTAAATATCTCTTTCATTCTTCTGTCTCAGCCAGATTGACTTTCTCTGATTCTTAATCCACTTTACAGGAGGAATATGAGCTACCCCATAGCTCCCAAATTTTTATCTTCTCCAGTCACCCTGGGTAGTTAATCCTGAACAAGTCAATTCTGGCGAAGAGAATGGACTAACATGGTGAATATGAAGCTGCTGAAACACACTCTGTGGATAAGGAAGTCTGACAAGGAAATCATTTTGAGCTTGGCAGAAACCCAAATGGTATCTACCACAATCACTAAAGACCAATGATTTTTTGTCATAAATTTTTCTCTCGATCTATTCCCTATCCCCATCACCAAGCCATTGTACTTGTTCAGGTTCTCCTTCACCTCTTTTGTGGACTAATTTGCTCCCATTAAAGTAAGTATCATACATGAACTCTTCTGATTATTTGTTTACATACCTGTTTCTTTGCTAAACTTTAAAGTGCCTGAAGACAAGCATTATATCTTTTCATTTTTGTATCCCCACTGGTACTTAGCATAATATCTAAGATATAATTGTCCCCAGGAAATATTTGTTCAATGAATAAAAGATGTATTTGGTATCTGAAGCCTTTGTTTGTTCATTCCTAATCACCTTGGCTTGGATTCCATGCCCGCCAATAACTTTCTGGTTATAATTTGAACACCCATATAATGTTCCTTCACAGAGAGAATGTACTGATCAATAAACTTCCACCTTAGTTTATTTCTCACTCTCTTTTGAATTTGATTATGCAGTCCCTGAGAGTTTTATAAACTCTAAGACTTTGATAAAATTCAGTTTCTGATCTATAAACCTGAAGACTGAATTTCAGACATGGTAATTTCACCACTCTGAAATAACCACTCTGAAAAGCCTTGTTGAAAAAGCAACTCACCACCTGAGATAGCATCTGTCAACATCTGTGCTCAGAAACCACAGTTCGTGTTTCCAAAAATATTCATTTGGAGTAATTAATAACAGATTCAAGGTTCTAGAGACATATATTGCCTTTGCAGAGGGAAAGCATTCCAAATAATCTCACATATTACTGAACTCTTTATTGATCTGTAGAAATAGATGAGGAAAAAAATTCCCATAGAGTTATGGCTTCAAGTTCATGAAAGATCAGTTTTCCTGACTGTTTTTGCCATAAAGAATGATAAGCAACACAATAAATATCGTTCTAAGAATCATTTCGAGAAGATGCACATGGCTGTTTCTAATAAACATATTCAATAAAAGTCAACGGCACAAGCTTAACTTACAATTTGGTGAAAACGTTGCTGTGGTAAAGCAAGCTAATGTGTTCTGGGATGATGCTTCTGGTGAAATGAGTATAATGAAATGATGACTGTCATGATGATGATGGTGGTATGGGTACGGTGGTGATAGCAGCCACCTTTTCTTGAGCACTTGTCATTTAGGTACTTAGAATTTTCCATCCATTACTCAGAGTTTTAAAAAACCTAGAGGAACAGAAGTGAATACGCGAATCTGGGAGGTTGTTTGCAACATATGTATCCTATGTCTTGCTGGTCATTACAACCAAGAATCACTGTCCTTTTTTTTCATTCATTTCAACATTTGTTGAGCTCTTTCAATATTCCAAACACTATTTTAGGTACTAATGATAAAGTATTGAATAAATAAAATGTTTATTTATCTTTGGGCTTATCTTGGGAAGGAAAGAGAATAAGAGAGATGTTAAATAAATATCTCAACTTGAGAAATGACAAAGTTCAAAAACTTAGGAATAAATCCAAATCTTTAATAAAAATAAAATCAATGGCAGCCACCATTTTAGTGTCTCCTATGTATCAGGAACTTTACATACATGAGTCGGTATTTTAAACCTATTTTACATTTATTCCTTGATTCGACAAATAGTTATTAAGCTCCAACTATGGATCAGGCATTGGATAGTAAACAAAACAACAGTAAATAGTATTGGATAGTAAACAAAACAAGAAATTAAGTGTCAGAGAGAGCAAGTAATTTGTCCAAGACCCAAATAAGTAGTAAATGGCAAAACTGAGATTTGAAAATGAGTTTGTCTGACTACAAAAGTAGAAGCAGAGAAACTGGTTACGAAGTGATTGAAATAATCCTGGTGACACAGATAAGTGAGAACAGAAAAGAGATCAGATTCTCTTTGAGGGTAAAGAAAATATGATTTCCTAACAGATAAGATGGGTAATAGACAGGAGTCAAGAATGACTCCACAACTCAGAGGTTTTTGGCCCAAACAACACAAGTGAAACGAAGGGGGCTTCAAGAAAAGCTGATTTGGGGAAACATTAAGAGATTCATTTTGGACATGTTGAATTTGAGGTGTCCATTATACCTCCAGTGTGAAATTGTTGAGTAGCAGTTGGATTTACAAGTCTGAAGCAAAGAAAAACAAGTTGGGCTAGAGATAAATATTTGAAAGTTGACAGCAAACAGGTAGATAATGTGATATTGATTGTGGCAAGGCTCATAGGCCTTAGATTGCCGATGTTAAAGTGCCAATGTTGCTATTAGGTTATGAAAAGTGAAGAGCCTGACCTTCGTTCAGACCCAAATAGAGGATAGAAGGCCATTTGCTTTTGTGATGAGAGATGGATTATGGTAAATCTCGTGGGTGCCATCAATGTTGGTTTTGCTTTCTTGATTTTTTTGGTTTTGTTTTACTGATTTTTTTTTAAATTTGTTTAGAAGCTTTGACTCATTTTAAATACTTGGAGAAATACTCAGCTGAAATTCAAAGTTGCATGCCATAAAGCAGTGGTTCTTAAACTGTAGGGTGCATAAGAATAACGTATGGATCAGAGTTTGTGAAAAATTTGATTGCTAGGCCTCACTCCTAGAAATGTTTATTCAGTAGACTGTGAATGGGGCCTAGGAATCACCTTTTTTTTCAAACATGCTGGGTGAATCCAATGTAAATTCCACCGACCTCACTTTGAAAAACTCTGCCACTGATCATTGAATAAATTGTTTTGCCTTAGGATATTGTAAAGAGGTTGCTTCTTGGTGTATCTTCCTAGGGAAGACTTAAAACAAATAGGATTTTGTCCTGTTTTAGTGATGCAAGGTAGCTTATTGGCCATTTTCCTTTAGCACAAGTGAATTTATAAGGTTCTTTTTCTTAAATACGTTAAGAATATTCTAAGAACAGATTTTGATGGGGAAAAAGGAGAGCACTTGAGAATAGTAGGTGATGGGAGGGGAGACTGAAGGCTTTGTCCACTGGACTCTGTTATCCAGAATACATATGATAATGCTAAGTTCATGTGAACACTCAAATAAATTTATGATTCCTTTATTTGTTCACTCAATAGATAATTAGGACTATGAGCCAAGCATCATGTCAGACCCTGGACTCTTGGTCATCACATTCCCCTCAGAAACTAATCCATCAGATAGGAGGTATAACCCAAAGGCAGGGAGGGAAGATGAAGAGTTTCTCTAGATGTCTTCCATTCCAAGAAACTTAAACTCACCAGTTCACTTCAGTCCAGCTCAGACTCCGCGCATTGAGGCCCCATGTGAAGAACATGCCACCCCTGTGTTGTCCCTGGACAACACCAAAGCTGGGTGGAAACAATCTCTCCAGACACTGAAATCAGAGATTCCCTCTCTGATTATGCAATTGAAGCAATGAGGAAGTTGGTTTAATAGAATGGACCTGTTCATTGAATTTTCATTTTTCTGTTGCCAGACAAAGATCCCAGGAAGGGATCTTGAAGAAGGCCACATACACCCTCTAGCCTACTTTCCCAAACTGTGTCACGGGAATCACCAATACTGCTGTGTGTCTTAGAGTGATAACTAAACTGTTTGAATCCTTAAAGTTGGTAACTGTTAACAGAAACCAGTAGATTCAAATAAAATGAATGGAAGAGTATGCACTTTTCTCTCTAGAGCATTCCTTGTGGACCTGGAGGCAGAGTCCGCTTAGAGCTCAGTGCTGGGGAAAAGTTTCTTTCTCCTAACAAAACAGTGTGCATTAAAAAAAATACATAAAACAACTCTATTCCCTTCACGCTTCTCTAGTTTTCCTTGACTTTCAAGAAATTAAAAGCAATCTTTTGCATTCATTTGTAACAATATTCTTAAGCCCAACTTTTCTAAACAATAACTTTCCTTTCCCTCTGCCTTTGTATTAAGCTCTTATTTTATTGCTCCTGTGATGATGGTTTGGGGTTTTGCATTTCTGTATTTTATTGTAGGCCTCCCAGATCCCTTTTAGACATATGAGAGTAGAAGTGGGACTCTTCTGACCCATTTCAACTCAGGCATAATCTGATTGGTACCTAAGATATCAAAGAATAAGACAGAATAAGACAATTGCCCCTGCCAATATGCAGAATTGACAAAAGGAATGAAGGTAAACTCCCCTCCCCACTTCCCTTAGACACTTCAGCTGGATCAAGGGCATAAAATGAGGCCAGAGTGGGGAGAAGGGGAGATTGTGATCAAATTTATGAAGAGAGAGCTTGGCCATGCCGTGAGTCCTCACCCACACACTTTGCAGGAGGGATGGGGAGCAATGAAACTCTCTAAACTTAAGCCTGATAGAGGACTTCAAGGGAACCCCTAAAAGAGCTTTAAAATTTATTTTTTGAAATTGGGAGATGCAAAGAACTGGCGCCTGACTCCCACTGAGAAGGCTAAAGCCTACAGTGGGCTAGAGTCTGATCCCACCCAGGAAATCTGTCAGGAAAAGAAAAGCAACCTCTTGGTAGCAAAGACAGGAGAATCTGCTGCATGGAGGTGAGCCCATCCTCTCTGAGTTTGTAGGGTAAAAGCATATGTGCAAGTTTCCTATAGATAGATGTGGGACTCACAGGAGAGCCATGACTGGTGGAATGACTCTGCCAGAGTCACAAGTGACCCCCCCAAATAGAGGTATATCCTTTCAGGTCAATGAAAGTCTATGTGCCAAGGCATCATTTATCACTTCTGCTAAAAGATAATCCTCAGACCCCTCACCCATAAGTTGATCAAGATTTTGCTTCTCCTTCTCTCTAATAAAAAATCTCCTTCCACTCCCACCAATGAAATTGCTCCTTTGAGGTAGAACACACAAAAGCAGGAATTTCATCTCCAAGAAGCACGGATATACTCATCTAAGGAGCTAGTCTGCTCCATCAAACGCACAAGTCTGCATCACTTTTCAATTAACCGCCATCTTCAGAAGCAGAGACTTAGCCCTTAGTGACATAACACACTCTGGGTCAGCTCTGATTAGGCAAAATGGAAGGTATCAAACAATAAGTGTGAGAAAGGTTGGTGACAGCTTTGATGGTGAGGGTGGGTGGGGTGGAGTTGAGGAGGTGGTTGAAAGTCAGACGGTGAAACTGTCTGACTAACCCCTCAGAAATTGAGACAGCTATAACCAAAAGCTAGTTGAATCCAGCTCTCGCTTTTGCCTAATACTTGCCAAGCAGTGTTTCATATGGGCAAGGATTTCTCAGATGCACCCTTAGGCTCTCTAGTTCACTATCTCTAGTCTCATAATCCACAGATAAGTCAGCTACAGTTCACTTACCAACGTACATTTTATTAAGGTTTAAATGTAAACACTATTTGAAGAAACAAGGAAACAGAATATACATTGAAAACAAAGACTGAAATTACAACACCAGGGAAATTTGAATATCATCCATTGGTAGCCATCTCTCTGGCTGCAGCAGCAGAGACCTCTGCTTGCCCTGAGAAATCACCATCATGTGGGGTTTTTGCTGGGAGTATGACAATTTCACTCTCTCCCTTGCCTGCCTCGATTGTCCCAGGCATGGGCAGGAGCAGAGAGGAGTCATTAAGAAGGAAAGTTTTACAAACAGTAGTATGCTGGTGAATGGGACCTCTAAAAAGACAGCTCTGATTTGGAGCATTTGCCAATTCCCATGGAATAAACAGCTCCACCATGGCCAATTTCCAGGATGGCTGTATTTACTAACCATTGCAAAATTTCTGAAAATTTAACAATCAGCTCTCAAGAGCTAGTGCTTGCCCACTCCAACACACTGCTGCTTACAACATAACAATGATCAACACCCCAAGTTCCCATAAATATATGTGATATAACTTTAATTTCCTGAGAAGATATACAGATGCAAGATGAATAAGGCATCCACGTCTTTGGCCCTACAGCTACTCAGCAGATGTTTAAAAAGGAGACTTACCAAGAAACATCTTGGCCTCAGGCTTAGCCTGCTCCCAAACGATTTTTGTTGCACACAATACAAATATTTCTAAATTAGCTTTACATGTGACAGTATTATTTAACATAATACAGCTTTTTACAAATATATATAAATATTTTAAATTGGGTTATCATGTAATCATACTACATACTTTCAAAAAGAAACCACAAGGTGCTAATTGATTTGATGGAGTCCAAAACTTTAGCAGGCTGTAATTGAATTGAGTGCTATTCATTGTTTTTAGAAGTTAACACTTTTGACCAAGACAGGTTCTTCAAAGTGAGGAAAAGAAGCTGGTTGGAGTAAGCCCTGAGCAACACCCTAATAGTCCCTGCTCCAAGCAGGAAAAGGAAAAGAAATTTGCTGAGAAAGGAAAGATCTGTTGCAGCTTCTCTCTACCCACCTTGGGCTGAAAGGGAATACACTTCCTGAAAATAGAATCTGCTAAACTGACTTATAACATGATAGCAGGTATACCAACTCTAAAACTGAGACAGTGTGATACAGTGGGAAGCCCACTGGCCCTGTTAATCACCAGTTCTATGGGTTGAGGCAAGTTACTTATGTTCCATCTGCTTCTGTATTCTAATTGTTAGAACTGTGCCAAAATACCTGCCCCATTAACTTCATAGAGATGCTGTGTAATACACAAAAGCACTTTGTGAACTGTAGAGAGCCAGCTAAAAGAATATGAAATCATTACATGGCAAAATACAGTACTGGTAATACCAATTGCTAGGATTAAATCTTATGATTACTAATGATTATTCTTTCTTTACCATTGACAATGTTTAGACACAGACACAAACAAGTTGTCATGAAGCCCTATATGAAGGGCTTTGAACAACTAGTTTTATAAAGCACCATGCGTCCTGAGTATGATGAAATAAAGAGAAATTCCCAAATAAGTGTGTTTCATTCCATGCCACTTATGCCTCTGTCCCAATAGTTCTCTAGAGTGTTCTCCACCCTCTAACGTCATCACATCTAAAATGGATTGTTGTTGGTGTATCTGCGGCCACTCTCCCAATCTGACTACTTTTATCAGGATGGTCTCAGAGATGGGAATACAGGAAGAATGAAGTGGAGCAGCCCAAGAATATGAGGACAAGGCCAGACTACTGCCCTGGACCTTTTTTGCAAACCACGTAAGGCTCCCATGGGAATAAGACTTCACTTTTTCACCAAGCATTCAAGGATTAGACAAAGATTCTTTGAAGAGTCTAGCCACCCATATTTACTTTATCATGGATTAGCAAAATGTCTTTGCCAACCCAATGTCAGGGGTAACCAAATGTCTTTGACCTTTCCTCTGAGTCTCTTTCAGATGAGCATGAGAGATGAAAATTCACATGCAGAGGAGTTCTGTGTGTGTTGATTTGTGTACCCAGACAAACTGTAGGCATTGAAAATCTGCCTCCTCCAATCTACCTACCAGTGCCTCTGCATGTGCTGAAGAGGATGAGGAGACCAAATCAAGTCTCTAGGAGATGAATTGGGGATTTGCTAGCAGTAAGATCCCCCAGTATGTATTATTTTTTAAGACCTGATGCTCATAGTTGAATTTCAAGTTTATTGTATCTCCAGCATGCAATTCATAAGTCCCTCCTACATTTTGGATTTCAGAGTTGCTTGTTAGAGTTTGTATGATGTCTTCATTTTTATATAGCCGCACCTCAAAAGGAGCCGCTCCCTTGTAGGCTGTATTGGGATCCACTTGGCCATAAATTAAATACAAGCCATTCTGAAGTATCCTCAGCTGCCAATCAGTTATCTCATTCACGCAAGGAGGCTCAGGAGATGTCATTTGCCATTTTGAAGGTAATGGTCCTATAAGAAATTTACAAGGGAGGAAAAAAAAAGGAAAGCATAGTTATTTAATTATTTCATTCTCTTTTTTATTATAATTCTTTCCCACTTACAGGTTGTTTCTGACCTGGTCTATATTAGTTCTCTATAACCACAATTTTAACATTTTAAGTAGCTATCTACTCCATGTTTTACAGAAATTGCAAATCCTAAGTGTATCTCTAGCTGGGAAATCTCTAAGGAAATGGATTTGGAATAGAAAAGTGGGTGATGTTTTAGGTGGCACTGTGTCTCTTGTCAATCAATATTTGTGAAAGGAAAGAAAGAAGGAGAGAGGAATTAGACACCAGGATTGTGATAAGCAGAGCTGACAGTCCAGGATGCATATTCATGCTTTTATATGCAAATATGACTTACTGTGTATCACTAAAGTGATAAATCAATGAGACCTTCCTCATCAATCAATATGAAATAGTACTCTCCTGTCACTCTCTCCCTTTACCTTGTTCTAGTTTTCTTTGTGGAAAGTGTCACCATCTAGCATATCATAAATTAAGTTGTTCATTTGTTTATTGTCTATCTCATACCTACTTGAATATAATGTCTTTGAGGACAAATACTTCTCTAGTTTGTTCATTGCTATATCTTCAGCACCTAAAACAGCTCCTGGTACCTAGTATGTGCTCAATAATATTTCTCGATTGAATGATACATCTGTGTTCCTAAATTAGATGCATTGTGTCTAAATTACGACTCTTCTCATCAGTTTATAGATACATATCATTCAAGATCCACTTGGGATATCATTATCCAAATCGTCCAAAAATAGTTACTGGTGAATTCATGAGTTTATAAATGGAAATTATTCAACTATTTAAATATAACCATCCCTACTTGAATGCTGTTACAAGGGATGGGGAAAGGGTTAAGACCTAGTCATTCATTTCCATAGGTATATATGGAATCCATCTATTTTCTTGATGTTAATTGTTTTCTCACAGTAGTGTGATTTCAGAGCCCCAGGAAGTGCTTTTACCACCCCAAATACTTATCTAGCCTGTCCTCTAATTCTCCATCATTTTTGTTATGGGAGCAAAGCCTTTATCCCATAACTAGAAAGAAATCTTGATAAGACACCCTGGAAGAATAACACATTGATAAATTCTTATGTATATAGAAATGACTGATTTAAGACTTTGGGGGTAGATTCTGAAGGAGAATGAAGGAAGATCATCAGAGCAAGAATCAAAGTCTCCCTATATCTCCAATGAGGCCAGAGTTCAGTAGATTTCTTCCTGCTTGACATGTATTAGGCCACAGACAAGTCACCAGGAAAAAGTGTCACTTGTTCTCTTATTTAATTCTGTGATGGGGCTACTTAAAGAACACCTTAGCATCACTTGAAGTTCACAACTTTTACCACATCAAGAGGAATTTCAAGTCCATCATGAGTTCCACTCCATTCACTAGAAAACCAAATCATAAAGGCAGAGGCAAGTAAAAAGAGATTGCCTAATTCTCCACAAGCCAAGGAAGTCTGGCAGTTTGAACTGTATAGGAAAACAGGGGTTGCCGTTGACTCTAGAAATATTCTGCTCTCAATTGAAAATATGTGTTTGGCCTGAAACCTGTAAACAACCCGAAATGTATTTCTTTTCAATTTTGTGTGTAGTCTAAGAAATACCCCAAGGCCAAGTGACTGTAAACTCTAATGTGTTTCTAAGCAAATACCAGGTCGCCGTAAGGGAAAGTGACTCCGAAGCTAAGAGGAGAGAAGAAAAGAGAAGAGGAAGCGGTCATTTCCCTAGCTCTCATTCCTCTTCTATACATTTGGAAACACAAACGGTACCCCCGCACACACTCTACTGGACACCAGCAATATGTGAAACGTGAGAAGGACTCTGAGTTTGTCAGAAGGAAAGGTTGTAGAAACCTAAAACTTACACTTATTAAAACACAGAATTAAAAGTCGATTCCTGGGTCTCAGATTCCCAGGCCTGTAAGAGTGACGTGCATTCCTGCCCAGAGAGGTGACCTTGAATGTCAGCTCCATCAGGGCATGGGCCTGTGTGTCTGGTTTACCTCCGAAGCCTCAGCTCTTAGTAACTGCTTGGCACCATGGTAAGCAGTTATAAATAGTACCTGAAGAATAAATAAAATAGTATCCCGGCTTCCTTGACAACACTGGAGCTTGCTTTCTTGCATCAAATACTAAAATAAGTAAAAAGGAGGCATGCAAGACAGGTTACTCACCAAACTTAGCTACACAGGTCTCATTGGCAGTCTGCAGGAGAAGAAAAAGAGGAATTGGTCAGGATGACAGCAGCGTCACAAGTTTCTTGATTGACTTATTTAGAGTTTCAGATTCCTGAAACAAACTTCTTTTCCCTAGCCATGTAAAAAAAATCCTTCCCTCTACCTTGTCTCAGCTCTCTCAGCTTCCTTTTACAGATCACTGGCTCCATCCTTTGCCTTGCCTTACCTAGCTGCTTTTCTGGGTCTTATAGGCAAAGGGTAAGGTCTCTTTCCATCCACCTAGCCTCTACCCAGAGGACGATTGTTTGATCTTGGACTCTCCTCTTCTCATGTTATAGAAATTTTCTATAAACAATAATAGTATCTGCACTCCAGTGACTGCACAAGGTGATCCATCGGCATGTGAGAAGAAAATAATAGAATTTCTAATTATGTTTATTTTTATTTTAAAAAATATGAAATTAAGCTATAGAAACATTTACACCTCAGGGGCTGGCCCTGTGGCCGAGTGGTTAAGTTCGTGTGCTCCACTTTGGCGGCACAGGGTTTGCTTGTTTGGATCCCAGTGCGGACATGGCACCGCTCATCAGGCCATGCTGAGGTGGCGTCCCATGTAGCATAACAAGGGCACTTACAACTAGAATATACAACTGTGTACTGGGGGGCTTCGGGGAGAAGGGGAAAAAAAAGGAAGATTGGCAAGAGATGTTAGATCAGGTGCCAAACTTTAAAAAAAAAATATTTACAACTCAGATTGATAAAGCCACCCTTATTTAAAATTCAGACAATCACACATCATATACAGTACCCGAGACACCCTGAGGAGACCTCAGTTTCAAATTGTTGCAACATACCGTAGTTTACATGCTCGAAGAGGCCATCAGTGTGGTTAATTTTATAAATACAAGTATTTAAGTGCTGAAGGATTTAAACTACTTAATAGTAAGATGAGTTATAAACAAAAAAATTTTTTGTACCATATAAAGTTCAACAGTGGTCTTGTGGCAAAGTGCTTAAGAGACTTTTTGAACTTAAAGGTGTTGTACATTTTCCTTAGATAAGATTTCTCTGGCTGCTGTGCTAGAAGTAAATTAAAGAGAGGCAAGGGCAAAAGCAGTGAGGCAAGCGCTGAGGGCACTGCAACCATCTATGCAAGAAAGTGCATGCCTCTGACCAAGGTGCTGGCTGTGGAGACAGTGATGAGCAGAGCGGAAAAACTGAGTGGAGCCTTGGAGACTGGATGGGGATGAGAATCAAAGAGATTTTTTTGTTTGTTTTTCTGATTTTTGTTTTTGCTTGTTTTAATATGAGAGAAATGACAACATGGTTATCAGTTACCATTTGATAGGAATGTTCCGATAAGGTGGGGGGGCGGGTAATATGGAAGAGCTAGATCATGGTTGGAACTATGCCCTGGAGTAGCTAAGAGGGGGTAGAATCTAGTTCATGGGTGGCCTTAGACAGGTGCATGAATAGTTCATGCATAGTGACAAGAAGGAAACACAGGAAATGCAGATGAAATTCAGTGGTAGATACGATGGGGAGCTTTGGAACTTCTTTCCTGCTTGCCTCTCTTTTCTCACAGAACCTGGTAGCAAGGTTATCAGGTGAGAGTGAGAATGGAGAGGAGGCATTGGATGTTTAAAGAGAAGTCAAAGGAATGAAATAGTCCAGTAGAGGAGAGTAAATGGACGGGGGAAATGTAGGTTGTTTATAGAGCAATGCTGAAGTCCCACTTGAAGTTAGTAGCCACAAATCTAAAGTAAAACTTTTCAACAAGACCTTATGTTTTTCCTCAGCCTCATTCAACTGTGCAAGACACAGAGCAGCTGGTTTCACCCAATACTTGGGATTTTCCAGGATTGAGGTTTCAATATTGGAGTATAACGAAGAGATAGAGAGGCAAGTGAGTGTGTTAATGCAAGGGAAGGGTTATAAATATAGAGCAGGGAATGTAAGTTGTGTAAGGAAAGAAGGAAAGGCATGAATAGAGTGAGGGATAATGTCATTTTAATTAAAAAAGAAAACCTCATCATTGAAGGATAGATTGAAAATTCAGTGTCATTCGTGGTAAGCACACTCACAGATGCATTCTTCTGTTTTGATCTATATTTCTTTGTAAGGTAATTTTCCAGTCATGATAGTCAAAACTTGAAATCAAGGTAAACAAGTTAGAATATAACCTTCAAATTATTGTAACACAAAGTGTTATACTCACATTAAGAAAATTAAGGAAACATATTTATCAAACTACTCTTCTAAAATGTTTTTTTCAATTATTTTAGAAACATTTATATTATACATTAACACGCTAATGAAATATAATATTTTAGTAAAAGCAAAATGGTTTTGCACTGTGATTAAACTACATTAAGCATATTATTTGGATTATCCTTATAAATTTCTATTTTGTGTACCTGTTTAATACACATAGTATTAGTGCTTGTATGTAACATAATAATTAGCATATATATTGAGATTCTACTCAAAAACATTTTGTTGATTAGGAGGTGCAATCAAAAAGTTTGGGGAGCTGGCCCCATGGCCGAGTGGTTAAGTTCGCGTGCTCCACTTCCGCGGCCCAGGGGTTTGCAGGTTCAGATCCTGGGGTAGACCTAGCACCGCTCATCAAGCCGTGCTGAGGTGGCATCCCACATAGCAGAGCTAGAAAGATCTACAGCTAGAATATACAACTATGTACTGGGGAGCTTTGGGGAGAAGAAGGAAAAAAAGAAGGTTGGCAACAGATGTTAACTCAGGTCCCAATCTTAAAAAAAACAAATTGGAAGCTGC
This sequence comes from Equus caballus, assembly GCF_041296265.1. Taxonomy (NCBI): domain Eukaryota; kingdom Metazoa; phylum Chordata; class Mammalia; order Perissodactyla; family Equidae; genus Equus; species Equus caballus. Next base: position 8,935,130 of record NC_091688.1, read on the forward strand.
TTCTCTAGAAGATAAATCACCAGATTCCTGAATTGTTTTTGCTTTTGCAATTATTTCATCATTGTTTTGGGATTTCTTAGAAGAGATGTTGAAATTCAATTTAGTTTAACTAATTATAGGCATGTAAAAGGGACTCCCTTAACTTCAATTTCCTCATTTATAAAATGGGGGAACATAATATCACCTAGTTCGTTGAGGTTGTTCATGACTCTAAATGAGGTAATTCTTATGAAGGTCTTTGCCAGATATTCTGTCTGATCCTGCTCATTAAATATTAGTTGTTTTGATAATGACACTGATTATAATAAAGATTTGAACAAAACTTTAAGCACCCTATATTCTCAACATTATACTAGCATTGTAAGCAAGAGAAACAAGTGTAATTTATGGTCCTTGCCTCTTAAGAAGTTTATAATCTTTTTAGAAAGACACGATTACACACCTGAAGCAATTGGTAAATATCTAAATATAAATGAGTGCCAAAATATGTGCCACAGATAGCATCTCTGCTGTCTACTCTCACGTATAAGCAGGGTGCGGAGAAATCTACAGCCACAGACAAATTAACTGCCAGAGACAGAAATCCTGGATACTATGTCATGGGCTGTTTCAACGTTCATTTGGAACTACAGAAACCACCACTGTGACATTCTCTAATTATGTCACAAATGAAAATCTGTCTAATTACAAAAATCATCTATTTGACAGCAAAGTATAGTCTTTGGCTGAGAAAGTGAAATAGATAAGCAAGGAATATCCATTTTGTTAAAAGTCTCTTTAAATTCATCTTCACTGTAATGTCATTAATAATAACAGTGCCAATATGAATCACTACAATCTATTGAGAGCTACTACAGGTCAGGCACTGTCTCATGAATCCTTACCGCAACTCTATGAGATAAGAATTAGCTTGCTCATTTGCAGATGAGGAAATGAGTATGAGAGGGGTCAAGTATCTAGCCGAAGGTTACCTAGCTGATAAGAGGCTAGGCTGAGATCCAAACGGAGTCTGTATGACTCAAAAGTCTCACCCCCACCACTCTGTGGGGGCAGTTTCCATTTATAGTTCTGGTGATGTTTAGAAGGAGTAAATATCCACTCATAAAGATGCATATGGGACTCTCGGTTTAGTTTAGTTCATTTTTGCTTACAAGGATCAGTTGCTCTTATAACTGCCTTTAGATTTAAGCCCAGATTTACATAGTTGGGTTCAAATGACTGAAACTTAATCCAACTTAAATCAACCCTAAACAGATCATCATTTGGAAATAGAATCTACTCTGCTTTTAAGTACAAACATAGCTTCTCCTTTGGAAGTATCTTTCATTTCGTTGAAGCAAGGCACTCTCCTGAACATTTGAGTTCTTAGAGAAAATTGCTGTGAGGTTATTTTCAGTGAGGGGTAGACCACACTCCTTTAGCTTATAGCCAGTATTTTCAGTTGAATGTCTTCTGAAAAAACGCGGAAAAGACGAAAAAATTTTTCTCCCAAGGAAATTTCAGTTGGTCTAGAAGAAGACAATCTTCCTAACACTTTTTGAATTAGTGCCGAGAGAAGCTGGAAGTGGGATTTTGCATATAAAAACTAGAGTGGAAACCAAAATAATATAAACTCCAAGTATTGTAAGAAGGTAGAAGCGACCACCTCATAATGACTCACCATCCGCTAGCCACTCAGTCCTCTTTTCCAAAGATACTTACTTGTGGCCAGCAGGGAAAGGGAAGTGCAGGGGAGTGGAAAGTAGAATACATGAGCTAATATCATTACATTGTTGGCCAGGCCATTGGCTTTTCCCATGGGAAATAAGCCTCCTTGGCATCCTGCCAGGACAATATCCTGAGAACCTTTTAAACATCTTCAAATTTGGAACAAATTCTAGGCAATTTCTTTAGAGACAGAACCTTTCATTGAGTAGCTGCATGTTGTCTAGAGAGAGAATCCAGAATCAGAGCTCACACCCACAAGATTGATCAAGTTCAATTCTGGCAAGAGGTGCCCTAGATGACTGACATTATTAGACTTCCTCTTCCCCTTTGCAACAGGCACTGTGGGCCTTTAAGAAACGCATTTCCTTGCCTTTCCTTCTATGCATTGGTTCCCACAGTCATATGCAGGAACGGATGACACCTACAGCATATCCTATATTCTTTGTGGTCATCTAGCTAATAAGACTTGAGGTGGTTTTTAGAAGGAAAAAGCACTTCCAAATTTAAGCTATTGCTATTCTCACCCTTCCCCTTCCTCAGAAATCTAATCACTCAGAATTCCTGACAATTCTTTTCTTTTTGCTCAAAGCTCCTCTGTTCCAGAAAGTTCAGGTTTCCACTAGATACAGTCCTTGAGGGAGTGGGGATGTGATTAGAATGTCTCTGTTGCACACTTTTGTGTACAGCTATGGAATACAAATTAATGGGCTACTGTGTAAAAATTTGGCCAAAGCTACTCTTGCCCTAACTAAATCATTACCAGCAAATAGAGTGTACTGCTTCCTCCTGCGTCTTTTCTCAGTTGCTTTCAGATATCTTAAGAGGTAGAACCATATCTTTGAGATCTTTGCTGACCAATCCCCTTAGAAAAATAAGAACATAATGTATCTCCACTCCCTTCACTAGACCCAAAACTTGGACTGGAGCTCAATGGGAAATTCCTGAGAAGCACCAGGGGCTTCCCAAATAGGAATGTGGTTCCTTTTTCTTCCATTAAGTCTTCCCTGATCACACTAGCCCAAAGTCATTCCCCACCCTTTGAACTCCTAAAGCATTTATATTCATACTACCCTTAGATAAATTATTAATCACTGTATTTTATAGCTAGAAGAGACATTATAATAAACAAATCCATTCTCCTACCATCATTTTTCAGATGAAGAAACTGAGGACCAAAAAGATTAAAAGTCTTTCTCAAATTCACACAGCTAGTTATTGGGAGGCCTAGAACTGGAATCCAGATCTTCTTACTCTTAGTTCAATGTCATTTCCCTCTTCTAAGACACATAACCACCTGTCACTTACCTTGGTCTGTCTTCCATTACTTTTTCAAATCTTTTCCCTTGATAGGACTATAGCTTGCATCCCATTTCTTAGAGTAAGCATCATGTTTCACACCTTTTTATTCCACCATGAGGGCTTAGCAGAGGTGTAGAAAGGGAGAAAATACTCCACAGGCATGTGTCAATTGACTGATTTAGTTAACTGATTCTCTCCATATAACTCAGTTCTGCAGCTAACATTTTTAGCATTTTCTAATACCTTTCATTTCAAAACACTTAATAAACCTCAAAAGCCATATGCCATGACAAAATTGGCATTATATTTACATTATCTTCACCCACATGTCTCTTCCTTCCAACTAACTCAAACAATACTGAGTGACAATGATAATTACTAGATTTACAAAAGAAATAGCAACCTTAGGTACTGTTGTCTCCTTACCTTGAGTGGGAGAAAAGTAAGGATTAGTGTACCGAAGGAACAAAGCAATAGCAAAATAATTATTGTTGAGTGGAGGACCCATTGTTTCCAGGATGTTCTCTGGGCTCCTTGAGGACTTGAATGGCTTAAAGGCATATTCTCCATGTGGTTCAAACTCATTCTCTGCAGGAATGAGAGCTGTGAAAAGAAGAAATTCACAAGTGATGGGTAAGTGATGCAACTAGGCAGTTTTGTAGTATTATGGTAATAAGTAGTGGGTGTAAGAGGCGGGGTTTTCCTTTTGATTCTGTGTGTTGGAAAACGATACTTCTAGGCTGAGTGCTGACTCTCGTATGGCACCAGGCCAAAGACACGGAAAGGAACATTTGGTTAAAAGCCAATACAAACACAGAGGATGAAAAAACCAACACAAGGGAAGTTCAGGGGAAAAAAAATCTTTCCTGAAGCAAGAGGAAGTACAGTGCTGTACAACATTACAAATTATTTCCAGATAAGAAAATTACTTTTTATAAGAAGAAATAAAGTTCCAGATTAAATCCTATCACACTCCAGACATCAAGTATGTGTGAGGCAGGGGGTTGGGGAGACAGGGAGGCTAGGATGTGTGGTTTGGCAAAAATGAAGAGTTTTACCAATTTCTAGGATATAAAATGTGTTCATTCTGAGATAGTCTCTAGAAAACACCAAGTGTATTACTAGAATTTAAACTTAAACAAATGTAAATACAACAAGCTCAATTCTTTCATGTCTCACCATTCTAAAACCCTAAAAATTCAATGCTGGCATCATATAGAAATAAAGTTATCTTGCAAAAGAATATTTTCTTGCACTCTGCCCCTCCCAGTCTGAGCTTACACTCTATTCCAAAAAGCTTGAGTTTTCTTCTTGGCACCAAAAATGCTAATTTGCTGCAAAATTGAGAAAGCCCCCTGGTTCTCTATACCTCAGTCTTTCCCTCTGTTAAGTGGAATGCTTACATTTTTAATAAAATGCCAGCATCCTGAGCTAGAAAGAGCATGGACTTCTAAACCTGACAGACCTGAGAGGGCAGCCTGGTGCTGGCCAACCCTTACCTGTTCAGTGGCCTCAGCATGTTGCTTGACTTCTCTGTTTCCTTAATTGTAAAATAAAGAAAGTTTCCACTTCATAGGGCTTTTTTGAGAATGAAATAAATGTGAAAGCTTTGGCTCATATGAGGTGTTCCCTAAGTGTTTGTCTCTTCTCCACTCTTCTTACAGATGCTATGAAAACTGAATCAATTATAAAATCCCAGAAAAGAATGATTATAAAAATATTTACCACAGGGTATAAGTCTACTGAAGTTTATTTAACGAAAAAGAGGTAAACATGAAATTATTTTGAAGACACTGCTTGAATCTAAGAGAGAATCAAAGATTTTTAAAATTAGGGGAAAAAAGCCTAAGGATTTAACATCCTCATATTTGAAAGAGGAAGCTCAGGGTAACACAGGTTGAGCGGTATATCACACCACTGATGGGTGAGCAACAGTGGAGTGGGAAACTGAGCACAGGGATACCGTTTTCTGACCCAACCGACTTCTCTTAGTACCACGCTATTTGCAGCACTATTTCTCACCGAGTGGTCAGATTTTAACTTGGCCCTATTTGATCTTGATCAATCAACCTATTTCTGAAGAAAAGGGTCAGCGTCACATAGGAGCAATTTTTCAACACAATGTTTTTTGTGGCTCTGTTCTAGATGCTACGATGCAGAGATGAATAATAAACTGACTCCAGAAGAAGTGATGCATTGTGCCTATAACTCTGGCACTTGTATCACGTCTGAGATGTGTACACACAGGTGCTGAATTTAAAATTGATCACTGAAAAGTTCGACCATTTCCTTCCTGCTTCTCTGATCTGATCCTTCTCCTGTCTCCTCTCCAAATTTTAGATGGGACTGCCTCTGCTTATGCACTTCAGTAAACATTTATTCAAGTGAAGAACTGTTCCAAATAAAATCCAGTTCCTCCTTTTGCCCTTAACCAAGGTTTGGCTCGGTATATCCTGGTTAATTATTTTAACCTGACGAAAATCTCTTAAGAAAGATGGCATGCCTATCTCAAGAAGAATACATTCCAGGGCGTCTTTTCATGAAACAAGGTTCAGAAATGACGAAACTTCAAGTTAGGACGAGTGACAGTAGGGAAGACTTTTTGAAATTCTAAAGTAATGAGTCACCATTGCTGCCTTTCTGGTGTAAGCTATCAGAATTGACATCTCAGGATTTGACAAGAGGTAAATGAGCACCAAACCCAAGCTTTCCTTTTTGTAACCTGTTCCTGGTTCAACTACTTGGGATGAGGTTATTAATCAAGTTTGACTAGCAAATCCATGTCCAACATTTACTATGGGCCCACTGCTGTACTAAGAGTTTTGGGGGAAATTAAAAAAAGGCACACCTGTCAGGAAATTTGCCACCCAACTAAATTAAAATCTTACATATAGGAAGACAGATGCCCACATGAATACCAGAGGACAGAGCCTGAGAGAACAGAAAGCTAGATAAGCTAAAGTAGTTGAGAAGACAACTTGGACATGGATTGTTTGAGAGGAGAAAGGAGGGAGCTTTTTCTTGAGGAAGTGGTAAAACTTGAGGAATAAATATTCAGAGGTATAAAAATCCATAAATGTTAGAAATTTAAAAAAGAACTCAATACGCACATTGAAAAAACAACAAACTTTTGAATGGATCTGGTAGTTCTCATATAAGAGCTGCAAAATGAGGAATTCCCAAAAAATTAATTAAAAGAAATCTTCTTTATATATTTTTCAGATTAAAAAAAGTATGCGAGAGATGTTTGATTAAGCAGTTTTAACTGTATTCATAGTTGTTTTGAATCTGGAATGAATTAGACATATAGAAACTTGGCTACAGTTCAGTTATTGACTAAATAACACTAAAATGAATCGGGCACCAATTATGTGCCTTCTCTGTGCACAACTGATTACATCTGAACATCAAGCAGCCATGTATTGATGTCTCCATACATAAAAATGATGAAACGGACATTCTAGAAGATGAATCATTTCCCCATACTGGTAGAACAGGGATTGAATCCCCATCTCTTGGACTCCAAACCTCATATTTTTTCCACCTCTCTATGCTGAAATATATGTCAAGAGCAGAATGTATATTAAAATCTGTGAGAGAGCATTAGCTGGACATCAGATTCCTCCAAAATCCTGTATCACTCAGGTCTGCACTCCTTGCCATGTTCCCCTTATATGCTATTTCCCATGACTGGATCCTTGTGACAGTGTATCATGTAGTATATTCAGTCAGAAATATTCAATATATCAGAATTCATTACGGAATACTACATGACTGATTTTGCCTACTCTGGATATCAGAGCACTCATTGTTGTGACACATAGGGCCCATTTGGCTTGAAGATGCGTAGATAGACAGATAATAGAAAAGAGACATAATACATAAATAGGGTTTTAAACTAAGAATTTTATGAAGGCAACAACAGTATCTGTTAAGATTAATGAATGCTTACTTTGTAAAGAGAATTGTGATCAGCTCATTATACATAAATAGATAGATATGTACATCTCTACATGTATACTGGATGTATACATATCATAGATATACACATATTTGCATATTGTATGTACAATAAATTCTAAAGATATACAGAGACTTCTCATATCAATCTTCAGATCATTCTCTGTAAGGAACTAACAACCCTAATCAGAGTGACCTAAGAAATAGTTTGAATTCAAGCTATGTTTTTCTTCCGTGACCTGGTGTTGTGTGTCAGTCTCAGCTTGTCAATAACCTATGTTGTGGCCAGACCAGCCCTTGTGGTTCTTATGATTGCAAGACCATCAGTAAACTTGGAAGAAATAGAGGTTGATTACTTACAGGACCTGGAAATTACATAGCGCACCTTGGGCCACACAGCAAGGTAGAGGGGGAGAGAGAGAGAGCACACAAGGGCCTGGGGTTCTGCTTTTATTGGAATCGAGGACTGGGGGCCTAGGGTTTCATGGACTTACTCCTTTTTGGTGAATTTAAGACATGAGAGCTAGAATTTAAAGTGTGGAAAGAGGAAAAGTAAGTGGCCCAAATTGTCAGTTATTGAAATCAACTGAGATGTGTAAAACAAAGGAGCCTCAGTGTGGGGAGGCGGCCTGGCTCCTTATCAAGTCACGTGGCTGGCAGTGTGGTTTTTTTTGAAATAGCTGCCTGTGAAGGGGATATCTCTGCAATCAAAGCTTAAATGGGGTCCCTGCACTACAAAAAAGAAAAAATAAAACAACTGTCAGAGTTTACGTTGCACCTGAGGACCCTCTTTCTATGCCCCAAATTGTCTTGTTCTGTGCTATCTGTTTTGGCATGTCCACTTTTTTGGAGCCCTTACCAAATTCTTCGTTGTTTGTCTGTATTTCACTGGCTCAAGTATGGCCTTTAAGTAACAAGTGTATTGGCCAATTTCCATGGAAGCCTGTTCATGCTGGCTACCTGCGTTACCACTAATCTTTGAGAAAAGCTGTGTGCGCTTGTAAGTCCCTGTCTCTTGGCCTGAGTCCTCAATATGAGTGGCTTGTTGTTTTGGAGTAAGGGCCTGTGTGTGTCCTTTCTGGTCTAATCAGCATTGTGTTAATATCCTGGCCATGAGAGGAACATCTTAAACACTTCTTGGTGGGAAGAATTACTTCCTGCTTGGGATCTGGACTGAAAATAGACTTTCTATTGTACAATATGGTATGACATTTACTATTCAAAGCCACCAAACATCACTGCAGAGGCGATATTGAATGGGCATGACTGTTTCATTGTACCTTGCCCAATATGACAGATCACCACAGAACTATGTATTTCATCTATCAACCTAACTGAAATAAGAGAGTCTTAATATTCCTGAGACTAAGTATCTCCCGAATCTCCTGGACTTCCTTAGGTAGCCCCGGCAGAGGGTTTGGGGGGAGGTTTTTCCCTTTTACTCTTCTACTTGGTCTCCTCACTTGACAAGCTACCACATACCAGCTCCACCAGTGGAGAACAATCAGCACATTCACTGCATTCAACACCCAACTGTGACGTGTGTTCATACAGAAATCTATGAGACACTTTCTCGTCTGCTTTCCAACTTCTACCACTGGTCTTACACCATTCGATTCAGATATTCTGGCTCATGGCTAGATTTGTTGATTTTGGCACTGGGGACCTAAATAAGTAAAGAAAGCTGTTGACTTTTCTGTGTGAAATGATTCCAAAATATAGCATAAGGACATGTCATTCCTCTAGCTCATTTAGAAAACATGACTGAATGTCTTCTATGTGCTAAGTACAATGTTAGGAACTTGAATACTGATAAACAAGGGCCAGTCCCGATCTTTAAGCTTCTTCTTGCTTTTTTGTTTGGTTTGGTTTTTACTGGTAAGTGGGGAAAGAGAAAATATACAAGGCAATAGCGGCAGAAGTGTAATAATAGAATGAAAACCAAATACCTGACCTCGCTCAGGGTAAAGGGAGTTTCATGAAGGAGACAATGTCTAGGCTGAGATATACGTCTGAAGAAAGGTTAGCCAGATGAAAAAACTTTAGAATATTCCATTCCCCTAAGCTGATTGATTACAATTCAATAAATTAATTAAACTAATTAAACACACTGTGTGTGAACGTGCATGCATGTGTGTGTGTTAGTCAGAGTATTTCAGGCAATTTACTTGGCAATAGAAAAATCAGGAGGAATGAGACAGGGTCTCTGATCTTAAGGAATTCATTGCCTGGTAATTGCTGATTCTTTTCCATGTAATCCTTCCAAACTTGCATTGAAAATATGTTTCAGTTTCAAGATAAAGTTTCGCTTATCTTTTCCGTATGATTTTATGTAACTTCCCTAGAGTTATCAGTTAATTCAATTCAGGTGAGAATTGACAAATCATCTACAGTTGCTGAAGCCACGGTACTCATCTATCCAGTGTGATGACTCTAGCAGTAAATACAGTAGTATGTGCCACCATAAAGAGGAAATCTCAGGCTGATATGCCAATGGAAAAAACACTGAATCATAGACAACATTGTAGAATGCTGTCTGATGAAATGGTGCCAACTAAAGGCAGCAGGCAGTTTCCATTTGCTAAATAAAGAGCAAACAACTCTGAGGAGTGAGCTATGAATATTATGTAAGATAAGGCCTAGATTATGTCAAGTCTTTCATCATCCAACAAGCCTAAAGGAAATCTCTTTGGCTGAAAGTAAGAATATTCTCCTCCCCACACGTACACAACCTCTCATGGCCTCTCCTGGTGCTCTCTTCCCACGATTTCCTAGAGCATGTTGGGCACCAGCCTCTCTGGTTACAACACCACTGAGTGCTGCTTTCAAATGTAAACCATAAAAATAAGAAGATAGAGCATTATAAACAGTAAAAACAAGGGAACAAATACGTATTAAAAGCCTGCTCTCTTCTAGGTACTGTGTTTAAAGTTTAAGCTTTCACATGCTTTGTTAGGTTTATTTAATCCTCACAATAACGTTACAAAATAGACCGTTATTTGTCTCATTTTACTATTTAGATGAGAAAATTGAGGTTAACAGGTGTTTGACAACATAACCAAAGCCACGAAACTACTAAAATTCAGATCCAGATCTGTTTAGCTCTAAAGCCCATTCTTTACCTTCTATCTTAAGCATAAATCAGCACATGAACTTGGCTTTAGTAGGGGATGGATTTTAAAATGAGAGACAATTTACAATTTAAGGATCCTTATGTGCCCCGCTTCTGAATAAGACACCTACTAATATGTCTTTTGAATAAAAAGCTCTTACTAAATAATAGTATCCTTTTTATTTTGTGTGTGTGTGAAGAAGATTGGCCGTGAGCTAACATCTGTTGCCCATTTTCCTCTTTTTGCTTGAGAAAGATTGTCACTGAGCCAACATCTGTGCCAATCTTCCTCTGTTTTATGTGGGATGCTGCCCCAGTATGGCTTGACAAGCAATGCCAGGTCCACTCCTGGGATCGGATCCCGTGAAACCTGGGCCACCAAAGCAGAGCACACAAACTTAACTAGTATGCCACCGGGGCAGCCCTAGTAGCCTTTGTAACAGGAATAATTTTTTTGCTGTCTTCAATTTCATATTCTTCCTTTTTTTCCCCTCCTTAATCTCAAAATGACTCAGGTTCCCAGATGAAGCCAGATTTGAAGCCAAATTTTAAATTAGGATGAAGGTATTAATTGCAGTGGAAATATTAAAACTATTTCCAGCCACAAAATTTCCTCATGGTATTCAATTTCTTTTAGCAGAAAATGATGTCAACTGAGAAAAAGAAACTCTTTATACTCCAATATTGTATATGAAGTATGCATTTAGTTAAAATTTTACCCATGATGTTAATTTAAAGATGAGAGTAATAATAGCAAAATTTATAGGCAAACAAAGAGTCAAAGGGAGTATTAATTAAAGGAGAAATTTAGAGCCAAGTAGAGTTGTGGGAACCAAATGGAAAGCTTACTTGTGGTAGTTTGAATGTGGAATAAAATAGAGGTCACCAAAGTTTCAAAGGAAAGACAGATAGGGTAGTAACTTTGGTAAAAATGACAAATGATTTCAATAACAGTTAGAGTCATTCATAAACGTGCTGAAAGCACAAAGACTGGCATGAAGATTCTACTGGGAGTACCAATATTGACAGAAACCGCAGCAGCAACACCACCTAACATTTATTGAGCAACTTCTCTCTTTTAAGTAGGAATTGATCAGCTCATAATAAAGATTTGACCACGCTGATTTGAAGTCAACCAACTTGTAGGACCATTTAGGCTCAGTAGGAAATACGTAAATTCACCATCAATTGTATTCATATGAACATAAAGTATACGGTTTGCCAGTGAATGGAGGGACAAAAAACTAAATGGCATAGACTTCTGAAACAAATGAGCTGAGAAAAGGAAAAATTGCTTCTGCCTCCATCATTTCCCTTTTCCAAGTCTAGTCTGCCTCTGTCTTCCTCAGTTTCTCATAGATGCTTGGAGCTGGTGGACATGGGGAGGCCAGACCTTCTCAGCTTGTATTGCTCTGTAATGTTTTGAGATAGGAGAAAAAGCCTCAGGAAAGCACCTTGGTGAGAGCTCAGCCAAGAGGTCAAGCATTCCAGATTCTAGGTCTGATTGTTTTCACTTGGCTACCATGCGACTTTGAGCATGTGAAAATAATCTCTTTGGACTGTAGTTTTTTATCTATAAAGAAAAATGTAAAGTGCATTTCAAACTCTAAAGCCTTATACAAATGTGAGATATCTGGTACACTTTCCTGCCTTTGCAACTGAACTCACCAGGCCACTCCATATTTCACCACTTATTTTACTTTATCTCTGTTACAGAAAGTTTGATATATGTTTCCCTACAGAATCTTGTCACTACTTGCACACACACACACACACATTACTATGTGATGAGAAATGAATAGAACTATAAAATAGCCAAATTTCTTAAATGTTTACTTAGTTGCTACGTTCACATATCTAAAAAAATGGCAGAGAATATGGACACTTTTGAATCTAAAATGTGACTGTACAGATGGGATCCTTAGGATGTTCTTTTGTCATCTTGTAATCCTAGAATGTAAAAGCTAGAAATGATGACTAACTAATTCCCTCATTTTTCCAGTGAGGGAACTGTGGACACAGAGAAAAACCACAAGATTCTTGATGAATTACTCCTATTTCTCTAAGTAATACCTAGAAAGTATTGTAGCACCAGTTCTTGTCCAAGATGGTGACATAAAAGGCTCCTGAACTCACCTCCTCCCATGGACACTCCAAATGTACTGTTGCACAAGAAGCAATTCCCTCTGAAAAAAATCCAGAAACTAGCTGAGCAACTCCTACACATTGGGTAAATGAGAAAAAAACCCACATTGAAACTGGTAGGAGAGGCTGAGACACACCATACAATCTGAAGGGAACTCCCAACTCCCAGACTCTCCACAAAGAGTGAAGAGTCTGGACTCTACATCTAGTGCTCCAATTTGTAGGACTCCCATCTGAGGGACAGGTCCCCAAACCACCCAACACTGAAAGACAAACCATAGTAAAGACAAAGAAACAGTTCTAGAGGACTCCTGTGGCTATTCCCCTGGGCTTAGCAGAAGCAGACAAAGAAATGCCCACCTCTCAGACTTTCCCTGATAAAAGATCTATTTACATACATGAAAAACTGCTGCCTGAGGGTCAGGCTTCTCTTTCAGTACACATCTAGGGGCTAACTGCCATCCTACCCAGAGACTAGGGAGGCCAGTGGAGGCTTTCCTTGACTTATCCCTCTAGCTTGCTCCAAATCACCAGTATCTCATAGGAAGAAACTTAGACACACATCTTCACCCCAGATTTAGCTGCTGCCACCCAATCGAAAAAACCCTGGATTACCTGGCTCTGATTGCCAATGAGGACTGCATTCACAATTCCTACAGCACTGTAGCAAACAAAGAATAAGTTCTTAACCAGTGGTCCTCAGAGGGCTCAGCACAGAGTCAGCAGGCAAAAACAATGCTCATCTCCTAGTCTTCTGCCGGAAAGGGTTTATTTATATACTTTAAAATCTTTGCCAAAGGGTCAAACTTCTAATTTGGCATGCTTCTAAGGGCTGACTGAGATCTTCCTCAGAGACCAGGGAAACCTACAGACACATCTCCCATCCACTCCCTTTCATTCATGTTAAGTCACTGATATCTCCCTGGAAGGTGCTTGGACACATATCTGGAGCCCTAGCTTTTACAGCTGCCTCCCAAGTAGCAAACAAAGAATCAGCTTTTAATGGGTGCAGGAGCACCCTCTGACAGCTATACATCTGAGCCAAATGCAGAGGCAGCAGGCAAAAATGCACATCTCCCAGTTTATCCTTGGAAGTGGCCTAACTACATACTTTCCCAGCTGCTGCCTAAGGATCCCGCTTCCAATCAACTAGAATCTAGATTCTAGCTCTGATCCTCCTTTTAGGACACTGATGGGTCTTAGCACACCCTCAACTACAGGGAGGCACCAAGAACAAAGGAGGTGGCTTGGGCAGTCACAAAGCTGTGAGAGACAACCAAGAACTCAGGCTGGGCTGACTGACTAGGTTCATCCCTTACAAGAGACCACTCTGTCAAGACTGGAAGAGGTGGCTGTTTTATGTAATGTGCATAAAGCAACAGAGCCAAGGAAAATGAAGAAACAGAGGAATATGTTCCCTAGAAAAAGATAAAACTCCAGAAACAGACTTAATAAAATAGAGATAAGTGTTTTACATAATAAAGAGTTCAAATTAATGGTCATAAAGATGCTAACTGAGGTCAGGAGAACAAGGCATGAACAAAGTGAGAATTTCAACAGAGATAGAAAATATAAGAAAGTATCAAACAGAAATCACACAGCTGAAGAATACAATAACTGAACTGAAAAATTCAATAGAGGAGTTCAGCAGTAGATCAGATCAAGTGGGAGAAAGGGTTAGTGAACTGAAGTTGGGGCAATGGAATTCATCCAATCAAAGAAACAAAATGAGAAAGAATGACGATGCTTAAGGGACTTACGAGACAACATCAAACAAACCAATCTACAAATTATAGGCGTTCCAGAAGGAGAAGAAAGAAAGAAGGACAGGAAGCTTATTCAAAGCAATGAAGGCTGAAAATTTCCCTAACTTGGAAAAGAAAAACACATCCAGATGCAGAAAGCCCAGAGACTTCCAAACTAGATAAATTCAAAGAGACCCATACTAAACACATTATAATTAAATTTTCAAAAGTTAAAGAAAAGAAGATAATCTTAAAAGCAGCAAGAGAAAAGCAACTTGCTACATACAAAGAAACCTCCAAAAGACTATCAGCAGATTTTTCAATAGAAACGTTGCAGATCAGAAAGGAGTGGCATGATATATTCAAAGTCTGAAAGAAAAAAAAAACAGTCAACAAATCATACTATACTTGTGACATTGTCCTTTAGAATTTAAGGAGAGATAATGAGTTTCCAGATAAGAAAAGCTAAAGAAGTTCATCACCACTAGAATGGCCTTACAAAAAGTGATAGAGGGAGTTTTTCAAGTTGAAACAAAAAGACAGGAGACACATATCAAAGTTTAAAACTTACTGGTAAAGGTAAATATATAGTTACATTCAGAATGCTCTAATGTTATAATAATGGTGAGTAAATAATTTATAACTTTATTATGAAGGTTAACAGATGAAAGTAGTAAAGATAATTATAACTACAATAATTAGTTAATGGTTACACAATGAAAAAAGATTAAATTGTGACATCAAAACATAAAATGTTGGCTGAGGAGTGTATGTGTAGAACTTTTGTATATGCATAAAGTTATTATCATCTTTAAAAAGACTTACAAATATTAGATATTTTATGTAGCTCCTCAGTAACCACTAAGCAAAAACCTACAGTAGATACACAAAAGAGAAAGAGAAAAAAATCTAAGCATACCACTAAAGAAAGTCATCAAACCACAAAGGAAGAGAGAAAGAGAGGAAGAAAGGAACAAAAGGATTACAAAAAAAGGAAAAAAAAGTTAGCAAAACAACAATAGTAAGTCAAGACTGAAAAATAATTACTTCAAATGTAAATGTACTAAATTCCGCCAATAAAAACACATAGACTAGCTGAATGGATTGAAAAACAAGACCCATCTATAAGCTGCCTACAAGAAACTCACTTTGGCTTTAAGAGCACACATAGACTGAAAGTAAAGGAATGGAAGAAGGTATTCCATGCAAATGGAAGTCAGAGAAAGCAGGGGTAGCTAGATTTATATCAGAAAAAAATAGACTTTAAGCCAAAGACTATAGTAAACTGTAATAAGAGACAAAGAAGGTCATTATTCAATGATAAAGGGGTCAATTCATTAAGAGGATATAAGATCTGTAATTATTTATGCACTCAACATAGGAGCACCTAAATAGATAAAGCAAATATTAGCAGACCTGAAGGGAGAAATAGAGAGTGACAAAACAATAGTAGGGGACTTTAATACCCCACTTTCAACAATGAATGTATCATACAGACAGAAAATCAGTAAAGAAACATTGAACTTGAGCTACACGTTAGTTAGACCAGATGGACTTAACAGACATTTACAGAACATTCCATTCAACAGCAGCAGAATGCACATTCTTCTCAAGCACACATGACATATTTTCAGGGATAGACTATCTGGTAGACCACATAAAAAGTGTTAATAAATTTAAGAAGACTGAAATCATATCAAGCATCTTTTCTGAGCACAGTTGTAAGAAACCAGATGTCAATTACAAGAACAATACTGGAAAATTCACAGTACATGGAGATTAAACAATGTGCTTTGGAACAACAAATGGGTCAAAGAAGAAATCAAAACATAGCTTGAGACAAATACAAATGACAATACAATATACTAAAATTATGGGATTCAGCAAAAGCAGTTCTAAGAAGGAAGTTTATAGCAATAAACAAATACCTCAAGAAAAAAGAAAGATTTCCATAAGCAACCTAATTTTACAGCTCAAGGAACTAGAAAGAGAAGAACAAATGAAGCCCAAATTTAGCAGGAGGAAGTAAATAACAAAGATCAGAGTGAAAAGAAATGAAATAGAGACTAAAGAGACAATAGAAATCCTTTGGCTAGACAGAACAGGAAAAAAAGAGAGAAGACTCAAATAAATAAAATTTTGAATGAAAGAGGAGAAATTATAACTGATACCAGACAAATACAAAGGATCATAAGAGACAACTATGAACAATTATATACCAACAAATTGGACAACCTAGAAGAAATGGATAAATTCCTAGAAACATAAAACCTACCAAGACTGAATCAAGAAGATACGGAATATCTGAACAGACCAATTACTAGCAAGGAGACTGAATCAGCAAATTAGTCAAAAACCTCCCAAGAAAGAAAAGGCCAGAACCAGATGGCTTCACCATTACATTCTACCAAACATATAAAGAAGAATTAATACCAAACATTCTCAAACTTCTTCTAAAAATGGAAGAGGAGGGAACAATTCCAAACTCATTTTACAAAGCTAGCATTACCCTGATACCAAAATAAGGCAGTAATACTTCAAGAAAAGAATATTACAGGCCAATATCTTTGATAAACATAGATGTAAAAGTCCTCAAAAAATGTTAGCAAACGAAATTAAACAGTACCTTAAAAGGCTCATACTCTGTAATCAAGTAGGATTTATTTCAGGTATGCAAGAGTGGTTCAACATCTGCAAATCAATCAATGTGACACACTACATGAACAAAATGAAGGATAAAAATCATATGATCATCTCAATATATGCAAAAAAAGAATTTGACAAAATTCAACATCCTTTCATCAAAAAAAATCCTCTCAACAAACTGAGTATAAAGGGAATGTATCTCAACATAATAAAAGCCATATATGATAAGTTCAGAACTAACATTATACTCAATAGTGAAAACTGAAAGTTTTCCTTTAAGATCATGAATAAGAAAAGGAGGCCCACTCTCAGCACTTTTATGCAGCATAGTACTGGAAGTCTTAGCCAGAGTGATTAGGCAAGAAAAAGAAACAAAAGGCATCCAAATTGGAAAGGAAGAAGTAAAATGGTCTCTATTTGCAAATGACATGATGTTATATATAGAAAACCCTAAAAACTCCATCAAAAAACAGATGCAAGGAGCGAGCCCTGTGATAAGTTCATTATCTCCTCTTCAGTGACCTGGGGTTTGTGGGTTCAGATCCCAGGCGTGGACCTACACACCACTTATCAAACCATGCTATGGCAGCATCCCATATACAAAATAGAGGAAGAGCAGCAAAGGATGCTAGCTCAGGGACAATCTTCCTCAAGAAAAAAGAGGAAGATTGGCAAAGGATGCTAGGTTAGGGCCAATCTTCCCCACAAAAATAACCCCCAGAAATAATGCATGAGTTCAGTAAAGTTGCAGGATACAAAATAAATATACAAAAATCAGTTGCATTTCTATATACTAACAACAAACTATCAGAAAGAGAAATTAAGAAAACAATGTCATTTACAATTGCATCAAAATGAGTAAAATACTTAAGAATAAACTTAGTCAAGGAGATGAAAGATCTACATACTGAAGATGAAAAATATTTAATAGGACACAGAGAAATGGAAAAATATTCTGTTGTCATGGATCGGAAGTATTAATATTGTTAAAATGTCCATACTATCCAAAGCAATCTACAATTCAATAATCACTAGCAAAATTCCAATGGTATTTTCACAGAAATAAAAAAATCCTAAAATTTATATAGAAACACAAAGACCTTCAAATAGCCAAAGCAATCTTGAGAAAGAAGAACCAAGCTGGAGGCATCACACTTTCTGATTTCAAACTATATTAGACAGCTATAGTAACCAAAACAGTAGGTATTGGCATAAAAAAAATACACATAGATTGATAGAAGAGAATTGAGAGCCCAGAAATAAACCCATTATATGTCAATTAATTTACAACAAAGGAACCAAGAATAGACAGTGAGGGAAAAAAAGTCTTCAATAAATGGTGTCAGGAAAACAGGACAACCACATGCAGAGGAATGAAACTGGATCCTATCTTACACCATACACAAAAATTGACTCAAAATAGATTAAAGACTTGAATAAAGACCTGAAACCATAAAACTCCTAGAAGAAAACATAGAGGGCAAGCTCTTTGACACCAGTCTTGACAATGATTTTTTTGGATTTGACACCAAAAGCAAATGCAACAAAAGCACAAATAAACAAATGAGACTACGTCAAATCAAAACACTTCTGCACAGCAAAGGAAACCATCAACAAAATAAAAAGACAAATTACGGAATGAGAGAAAATATTTAAATCCTATATCTGATAAAGTGTTAATATGAAAAATATATAAAGAACTCATACAACTCAATAGCAAAAGAACAAACTGAGTAAAAATGGACAAAGGAGCTGAATAGGCATTTCCCATGAAGACATTTACATTTTCCAAAGAACGCATACAATTGGCCAACCGGTATGTGAAAAGATTGCTCAGCATTACCAATCATCAAGGAAATGCCAATCAAAACCACAATGAGATATCACCTCACACCTGTTAGAACAGCTATCATCAAAATGACAAGATATAACAAGTGTCGGGGAGGATGTAGAGAAAAGGGAACACTTTTGCACTGTTGGTAGGAATGTAAATTGGTGCAGCCACTATGAAAAACAGTATGGAGTTTCCTGAAAAAATTAAAAATAGAACAATCATAAGATCCAGCATTTCCACTTCTGGGTATATATCCTGTCAATACAAAATAACCAATAACCATTCTGTAGATAAGAGAGATAGGCGAGTTTTACTTGAGCCAGAGTCAAGATTATAACCCAGAAAGGCCTTTTCCAGAAAGGAAGAGAGTGTTCCAGAGAAGCATGGTTTTCAGTACAGTCCTATATCTTTTTAGAATAAAGAATATACATTAAACATTCCCAGGATACATACTCATCAAAGTTTCAAAGAGGCGTTCAGTTGCAAATTAGCAGGACAACATGATCCTGATGCTAAGAAAGGGACTAACATGGGCATCACTAATAGGGCATTACCAATAGGGCATAGGAGGGGAAGCATGCATTCTTATCTTAAGAGAGGGCATTCTTTAATAGCTAAAGCAGATGTCCAACTTACCTTTGATAGGCCATAAGTCAGGTTTCTTTAGCTCAAGCTGAATCAGTTTTTGAACCAGAATAGTTACCCCATATACCTCAATATGTGAAAATGTGAAAGAGATGTGTCAATCCAAGGGAAATGAAAAACAGGATCTCAAAGAGATATCTCCACTCCAATTTTCCTGGCAGCATTATTCACAATAGCAAAATATGGAAACAACTTAAGTGTCTGTCAAGGGATGAATGGATCAAGAAGCAGTATATACACAATGGAATATTATTCAGCCGTGAGAAAGAATATCCTGCTATTTGTAACAACATGGATGCATCCTGAGGGCATTATGCTAAGTGAAATAAGTCAGAGAAAGACAAATACCACATGATACCACTAATATGTGGAATCTAAAAAAACCGAACTCACAGAAACAGAGACTAGAATGGCAGTTACCAGGGGCTGAGCGGTGGGTGGGGTAAAAGAGTAGATGTTGGTCAAAGAGTACAAACTTCCAGTTATAAGATGTATAAGTTCTGAGGATCTAATTTACAGCATAGTGATTATTGTTAATAATACTGTATTGTACACTTGAAAGTTGCTAAGAGAATAGATCTTAAATGTTCTCTCCATACACATAAAAAAAATGTAATTAGGTGATGTGATTCAGGTGTTAAGAAACACTACAGTGGTAATCATTTCGCAATATATAAGTGTATCAAATCCACACATTGTAAACCTGAAACTTACACAATAGCCAAGTATATCTCAATAAAGATGGAGGAAGAAAGTGTTGCTTAATATCACCCTAGTAATTGAGGAGTGTGAACATATATGAGGTTTACTGATATGAAAATTTTGAACCCTAATTTTCCTCAAATTTTCAAATAAGGATGTGTCACTTATAGGTATTTTAGAAAAATTTTTAAATGGCCTAAGAAATAGATTCTACCCTCAAAAATGTACAAACTCTTAAAAGAAACAAAAATTGAATTCCCTCATTAAGTATACTTTCTTTAAAATAACAATATAACAGTAGAAATTTTGGAAAATCCAGAAAAGTACAATAAATGTTTAAAATCATGCATAACAGTATATCCCAGATATAACCTCTGTTACCATGCAGATTTTATTAATTTCCTATCTTTTTTCTGTATCTATAAAACTAATAATGTTGATAGTATGAATTCATCAATTTACACACAAAGCTTTATTCTTTCCAATAAATATTGCCAAATTTTGCCCTTTTTGCAACCTTACCCACTTACCCACCACCCTCTACCACACACACACACACAGACACACACACTATACATGTAAGCTGTGGCAGTTGAGGAGGAGGTGGTATGAACATTACCTGTTTTTTCTCTGTCTTAAATTCCCTGTGTCTTGGCCCACCAATTCAACATGAAGGCAGAAAGGACACATGTAGAGCTGGAGGTGAGGAGGGGAGACTGTCAGTGAAGGCCATTACTGGAGATTTGATATTACTTTGCTGGGCCATGATCCTTTTGGGTGACACAGTAGTGGTCTTGGAGTGTGAATTAGTTTCCTGTTGCTGCTCCAATAAATTACCACGAAGTTAGTGGCTCAAAACAGCACCAATTTATTATCTCATAATTCTGTAGGTCAGAAATGTGGGGGACTCAACTGGGTACCGTGCTTAGGGTCTCACAAGGCTGGAATCAACACGTTGATCTGCCTGTCCTCTTATCTGAAAGCTCTAGGGGAGAATCTGCTTCAAGACTCATTCAGGTAGTTGGCAGAACTCAGTTCCCCTCCATCTTCAAACCAGCAATGTTGGGACAAATCCTTCTCGTGCTTCAAATTTCTCTTCTTCTTTGGTGGCATCTCTCAAACACTAACCATTGAAAGTTCTATGCTTTTAAGGACCTTTGTGATTACACTGGGCCCACCTGGATAATCCAGGGGAATATCCCTATTTTAAGGTGTATAACCTTAATCACATCTGCAAAGTCCCTTTGGCTTTATAAGGTAACATAGTCAAGCTTCCAGAGATTAGTGTGTGGATGTGTTTGGGGGAGGGGTCCTTCTGCCTACCACAGGATGCCAGCTGACCCTTTGCTGCCTTCTGGCATCAAGGAGTCCTTTGGAGAGCACTGCTGCATCCTCCCTCCATTCCCAATGGGTTATTTCCAGTGGTCCCCTGATGCAGGTTCATCTTTCCCCGCCAACAGTCTTCTGGAGTAGGTAGCCAATCCCAGCCTATTACTCCCTTCATGACATGGCCTAGGCCCCTATCAAATCAATGTCATATGTGCCTCACTCTGCAGAGATGGGATCCAGGAGTGGGACATAAAGAGGATCCACGACCTTGGACACACTATGTAACTCTGTGAGAGCACTTGTCCTCACAGATGCTCTTCTAATATTTTCACTTGCTGCAAATGATCCCTTTACCCAACTCAAGCCATTTTATCTACACAGGAAAGAGGATGTTGCTATAACATTTGGTGGAATACCCCTCTTTGTGAAATCTGCAACAGTTAGTTTTTGAACTTCGAAGTTTAAACTTAGAACGTAACATCCATTTACGTATTCCTGGCTGTGAGCTGTCTCTATAGTAATCCCTGCTCCAGTCATCAAGGGGTAAGGAGCTGAAGTGGAAGAAGATGGATATATTTTTTATATAGACAAATTTCGAATCATACTTTTCATACAGCTGCATAACTTGCTTTTTACCTCTAGCATAGCATAACTGGCATTGTCTTTAAATAATCCACAAAATAATATTTAAAGCATACATGGTATTCATATTGAATAGATACAGCAATACCATATTTTTGGAAAATTTTTAAAAATATTGAGGACTATAAAGAGTAGTATTAATCAAATGCTTTCACATGGACGTTTCTTCCTCTCTTTGATGCTAAACACTGTAAAAAAAATAATCAACAGGAAGTGTTCAGATAGGCCCAAACCACTAGAAAAGCTATTGTGGATTGTAGTCTATATCCTCAAGCTTATTCCCTGAGCCCAAAACTGGACATAATGGTTATTCAAGTTGGAGAGGAGGGTGAGTTTAAAATAGATGTCTAAGCTCTAACTAGTCTCCCTTCTAATATGCTATAAATCTCTTCAGCTAAGGGACAGACTGTCTAAGGGTTATAGGAGGAGGCTCAGTGTTGTTCTGTTGCTGAAAGGTCTAGCCATTACAAGTTACAGTTCTCTGTATTTGAGAAGTGTTGTCAGTAAGCTTCTTCCCCTGATTTCCTGCTCAGGGAAAGTTCTTATCCCAAAATAGGCTAATAAATATCCTAGCTTATTCAGGACTCTGCCTTCTAGAAGTACCAATATTAGAGAGGCCAATATTAGACAAAAACCCTTTAGTTTCCCCCCCTTCTTAATCTTGTGCTGGCCAACTCTTATTATCCTCTAAAATTCAACCAGGCACTGCTTCCTAGAGAAACCATCCCCTGCCCTTTTCATCTTAGTTAAGTGCTGCCTCTTCTATTTCCTACCAAATCTCACTATATTTATATATATTACAGCATTTACCATCCCACACTATAATCATCTGCTTGCTTATACATCTTCTCCATTGAGGTGCAAGCCTCTAGAGATGACACGTTTTTATCTGTGCACCCATACCCTACTTAAGATGTAGATGATGTTCAATGAACATTGGATGGATAAATTGGTGAGTGGATGGATGGATGAATTTCCTAACATTAGACCATCACAGAGTAGCACCCAGACCAGATTCAGCTACTAAGTCTTGAGTTTATAAGTACTATGCTCATCCCATTCTACCCCCACTAATCAGAATCAGCTATCACCAGAGCCAAGTCTATGTTGAGTTTTTGCTTCTAACTCCATGGTTGTTTTTCCCCTGAGCATTACAGCACTGAAAACAACATTTTTTATTGTATAGCTATGATCTGGTGGTCTTATGGCTGGATGTAATGCTCGAGCCTCTCTCTCCTTTGAGATTCTCACAGCTGAGGGCTTTGAGGTGACACAAAGGAAAGGAAGGAGAGCAGTGTTTGTGCTCATCATGTTGCCTAAAGCCTATCGTATAAACAGCATGACTCATATTCGTCTTGTCCAAACTGGAAGCCCAGTAGCACCCTGCCCATGATTTGTAGCTACTAGGATTTTGCTAGACACCCTGTAGGCAGTGAGTGATTACTCTGTATGTCTGTTACCTGATGTATATCAAACCATGCTGTAACGTAAACCCTGCCACAAAACCACATCCTTGTTAAAGAAGTAAATACAACAAGTAGATCTGAGTAGATTCTTACCAAAAGGGATAACAGTGATCAGCTCATTAAAAATGGACTGAGCAGCTGGCATGCCTCCCAAGAAACTCTTGGGTTTATTGTTAGCTTGTAATTATAATATTACTCATTCTTTCCTTTCACTTATCTTGATGCATTTTACCTGTCTCTATATTAGTATTTATGTTTTTGTATTAAACTACAAGTCTCTGAGGGGCTGAGATTGTGTTTATCTCTCTATCCACAGTGCCTCACATAGTGTGGGTGTTCAATAAATTTGTAGGGGAAGAGTGAGTCAATGAGTAAGTGAAAGAATATATTGATCCTCTTTGAGTCAAATATTGAAAATAATTTGTATTGTCTTTCCATGTAGGAATAGGCTTGCCCATCACTTTTCACATATTCCGTCCTATATTCTTTAATGGCCAAAATTGTACATTGAGAGGGCTACCAGGCTGGGGTTATAAGGTGGGTGCATTCTCTGGCCTTGGATCAGAACAAAAATTAACTGTCTCCTACTGTAGTCAGAACCAACATCTTGATCTCCTTAGGACCGTTTCTTTGCTTGTTTCTTTTAATTCTGACTGATAAGGTATGAAAAGATGAGTTTACGCATTTGGATTTATATAAGAAACATGAGAATATGATATTGTCAAATTAAAAATCTCTAACCCCCTTAAGATGCCAGATGGGATGCAAAAGGAAGTTCAGAAAATAAAAGTAGTTAAAAGGAATTCATATGATGAAGAAAGGGGAATTCTGGCCTTTGATTTCTAAACCACAAAAGTGTCACTTGAAACAGCAGCAGTAAACAAAAGATGACACATGATTAAAACACATACATTTTAAGAAATGGGAAAATCAAATAGAAGACAGCATTTTGCTGGAATTGATTTGATGAGAAGGTTTCTGTTCAGCTATGTAAATAAGATTTCATAAAGCCTTAATGTTTCAGCCAAAGTTCCATATCCAATTATCTTGTCTCAGTAATTCTTATATGACATATTTGTAGATTTTACAATTGACCAAACATCTCTTGAAAACCCTTCTCATCTTGGTTTCTAGGCTACTATTCTCTCTGGTTCTCTCTCTGCCTTTTTGCTTCATCTTCATGAATCTTTAAGGATTTATCATGCAGAAACCTTGCATGCCTGAAGGCAGTGGGATGATATATTTAAAGTACTGAAAGAAAGAAACTATCAACAGAGAATTCTATATCCAGCAAAATTGTCCTTTAAAAATGAGGAATAGGGGATGGCCTCACGGCCTAGTAGTTAAGTTCAGCATACCCCATTTCAGCAGCCTGGGTTTGTGGGTTTGGATCCCAGATGTGGACCTATACCACTTGTTAGCCATGCTCTGGTGGAGGCCCACATACAGAGTAGAGGAAGATTGGCACAGATATTAGCTCAGTAAGATTAGATTAATCTTACTCAAGAAAAATGTAAAAATGGAAGATTGGCAACAGATCTTAGCTCAGGGCAAATCTTCCTCAGGAAAAAAATCATGCAAAGTATCTTTTTCAATCACAATGGAATGAAAGTGGAAATCAATAGCAGAAGGAAAACTGTAAAATTCACAAATACGTTGAAATTAAACAACACACAGGGAAATTAGAAAATATCTTGAGAGAGGCTGTGTCAGTGGTGCAGCGGTTAAGTGCACACTTTCCGCTTTGGCAGCCCAGGGTTCACCAGTTCAGATCTGGGGTGCAGACATGGCACCGCTTGGCAAGCCATGCTGTGCTAGGCATCCCACGTATAAAATAGAGGAAGATAGGCACAGATATTAGCTCAGGGCCAGTCTTTCTCAGCAAAAAGCGGAGGATTGGCAGCAGTTAGCGAAGGGCTAATCTTCCTGAAAAAAAAAAAGAAAGAAAAGAAAATATCTAGAGAAAAAATAAAGACATGAAAACACAAATGTCAACATTTATGGGATCCAAAAAAGCAGTCCTAAAGGAAAATTTATAGCTGTAAGTGATTAAATTAAAAAATAAAGATTCCTGAATCAACCACCTAAATTTACACCTTAAGGAACTACTAAAAGAAGAACAAACTAAACCCAAGGTTAGTAGAAGGAAGGAAATAATAAAGATTAGAGCAGAGATAAACAAAACAAAGAATAATAAAAATAAAATTTTAAAAACTGAGTTCATTAAAAAAATCACCAAAATGACAAACTTTTATCTAGATGGACTAGGAAAAAAGAGAGGACTCTAACTAAAATTAGAAATGAAAGAGGGAATATTACCACCAATTTTACAGAAATCAAAAGGATTATGAGAGAGTACTATGAACAATTGCACACAAATAAATTGAAACAGCCTAGATGAAATGGAAAAATTCCTAGAAACAGACAGCCTACTAAAATTAAATCATGAAGAAATAGAAAATCTGACAAGACCTATAACTAGTAAGGAGATTGAATCAGTAATCAAAAACCTCCCCAAAATAAAAGGTAAAGATCAAATGACTTCAGTGGCGAATCCTACCAAACTTTTAAATAATTAACACCACCCTCCTTAAATTCTTCCCAAAAAATGAAGAGGAATAAACAGTTCCAAACTCCATTAACTAGGGCAGACTTACCCTATTATCAAATCCAGACCAAGACTCTACAAGATAAAGAAACTACAGGCCAATATTTCTGATGACTATTGACGCAAAAGTCCTCAACAAAATATTAGCAAACAGAATTCAACAACGCATTAAAAGAATTATACACCATGATCAAGTGGGATTTCTTCCTATAACCTAAGGATAGCTCAACATATGAAAAGCAATCATTGGGGGCTGGCCTCGTGGTCCAGTGGTTAAGTTTGCCAGCTCGACTTCAGCAGCCCAGGGTTTCACCAGTTCAGATCCTGGACGTGGACCTAGCACCGCTCATCAAGCCATACTGAGGTGGTATCCCAAGTAGCAGAGCCAGAATGACCTACAACTAGAATATCAACTATGTACTGGAAGGCTTTGGGGAGAAGAAGAAAGAAAAAAAGAGAACATTGGCAACAGATGTTAGTTCAGGTGCCAATCTTTAAAAAGAAATTTAAAAAGAAAGGAAAAGAAATCAATGTAATGCATTACATTAACTAAATGAAGCAGGAGGAAACACAAGATCATCTCAATTGATGCCGAAAAAGAATTTGAAAAAATTCAACACCCTTTCATGATAAAAAAACACTCAACAAACTAGGAAGAGAAGGGAACTACTTCAACACAATAAAAGCAATATACGAAAAGTCCACTGTTAGTATCATATTCAGTGGTGAAAGAATGAAAGTTTTTCCTTTAAGATTAGGAGCAAAATAAGGATGCCCACTTTCACCACTTTTATTCAACATAGTACTAAAAGTCCTAGCCAGAGCAATTAGGGAAGAAAAAAAAACAAAAGTCATTCAAATTGGGAAGAAAGAAGAAAAATTATCTCTGTTTTCAGACAACGTGATCCTATATGCAGAAAACTGTCAAGATAGACACACACATACACAAAGAAAACCCTATAGAACTCATAAAGTCATAATGGGTGCATAATACAAAATCAACACACAGAAATCATTTGCATTTCTATACACTAACAATCAACAATTTAAAAAGAAAATTAGGAAAATAATTTCATTTATAATAAAATCAAAAAGAATAAAATGCTCAGAATAAGTTTAACCAAGGAGATGAAAGACTTGTACACTGAAAACAATAAAATATTGCTGAAAGAAATTAGAGACCAATAAATGGAAAGATGTCTTATGTTCATGAATTAGAAGATTTAATATTGTTTAGATGTCAATACTACTGAAAGAGATCTGCAGAGTCAATACAATCTCTATCAAAATCCAAACAATGTCTTTTCAGAAATAGAAAAATTCATCCTAAAATTCATATGAAACCTCAAGGGACCCAGAATAACAAAACAATCTTGAAAAGAAGAACAAATTTGGCAGTCACACACTTCCTATTTCAAAATGTATTACTAAGCTATGGTAATCAAAATAGTGTGGTACTGGCATACAGACAGACACAAAGACCAGTGGAACAGAACAGAGAGCCCAGAAAAAAACCCTAACATGTTCAAATGATTTTCAATAAGCATGTCAAAGTTGCATAATGAGGAAATAGTAGTCTCTTCAACAAATAATGTTGGGAAAACTGGATATCCACACGCAAAAGAACAAAGTTGGATCCTTACCCTACACCATGTATAAAAATTAACTCAAAATGGGTCAAAACCTAAACATAAGATCTAAAACTGTAAAACTCTTACAAGAAAATTTAGGAAAGAATTTTCATCATGTTGGTTGTGGCAATGATTTCTTGGATGTGACATCAAAAGCCCAAGAAAGATAGAAGAAAATTGTTAAATTGGGCTTCATCAAAGTTAAAAACTTTTGTCTATCAAAGGACACTATCAACAGAGTGAAAAGGCAATATACAGAATGGGAGAAATTATTTGCAAATTACATATCTGATAAAAAATTAATCTCCAGAATATATAAGGAACTCCCACAATTTAACAACAATAAAAGACAAACAAAACAGTCCAAAAATGGACAAAGGACTTGAATAGACATTTTTCTAAGAAAATATGCAGATGGGAAATAAGCACATGAAAAGATGCTAATATCACTAATCTTTAGGGAAGTGCAAATCAAAACTACAATGAAATATGACATCACACTCATTAGGGTGGCTATTATAAATAAATAAATAAATAAGTTTGGTGAGGATGTGGAGAAATTGGAACCCTTATGCACTGCTAGGGGGAATGTAAAATGGTCAGCCACTATGAAACACAGTGTGGCAGTTCCTCTAAAAATTAAACATAGAATTAGTATATGAGCCAGCAATTCCACTTCTGGGTATATACCCAAAAGAATTGAAACCAGGGACTTGAATAGGTGTTTGTACACTCGTTTTCATAGCAGTATTATTCACAATAGCCAAAAGGTGGAAACAACCCATGTCCATCAACAAATGAATGAATAAACAAAATGTGTATTATGGACTGAACGCTTGTGCCCCCCACCCCAAAATGCATATGTTGACGCCCTAACCCCCAGTGTAGCTCTGTTTGCTGACAGGGCCTCTAAAGTAGGAATTAAGTTGAAATGAGGTCATAAGGCTGGGACCCTGATCTGATAGGATTAATATCCTTACAAGGGGATGCACCAGGAGCTAAACTCTTTGACATTGGTCTTGGCAATGAGTTTTTGGATTTTACACCATAAGCAAAGTCAACAAAAGCAAAATAAATAAGTAAGACTATATCAAACTAAAAACCTTCTCCACAGCAAAGGAAACCATTAACAAAAAGAAAAGGCAACATGAGGAATGGGAGAAAAATATTTGCCAACCACATATCCAGTAAGGATTTAATATCCAAAATACATGAAGCACTCATACAACTCAATGGCAAAAAACAAATCACCCAATTAAAAAAGGCACAAAGGATCTGAATAGACATTTCGCCAAAGAAGTCACACAAATGGCCAACAGGTATTGAAAAGGTGCTTGACATCACCAATCATCAGGGAAATGTAAATCAAAACCACAATGAGATATCACCTCAAGCCTGTTAGAATGTCTTTTATCAAAAAGACAAGCAATACCAAATGCTGGCAAGGATGTAGAGAAAGCCTTTATCATCTTAGAGAATATAGATATCCTCCTGAACAGAATGTTCGTAGAAATACGGATGTTAAAGACCGTTCTAGCGAGGTCTCCACCAGAAATGAGGAACAGATTATTGGAAACTGGAGGAAATATGATCCTTGTTATAAATTAGCAAAGAACTTGGCTGAATTGTGTTCTAGTGTTTTGCAGAAGATAGAATTTGAGAGAGATGAAATTGAGTATTTAGCTGAGGAGATTTTCAAGCAAAGTACTGAAGGAATGGCTTGGTTCCTCCTTAACACTTAAAGCAGAATGCAAGAGGAGAGAGATAAATTGAAGAAATTGTTGAGCAAAAAGGAAGAAGAACTTAAACATTTGGAAAATTCTCAGTCCATATTACAAAAAAATGAGAAAACTTTCTCAAGGGAAAATTCTCTGAAGGACTGGACTATCTGGACTATCGCTTGATGAAGAGATTATGGGATTATATGAGACACTTTTAACTGAAGGGGACAGTCAAGATGCAATCAAGGAAGACTGTCAGACTTCTTAGATTCTATAGGATGGGGCAATAAATCTTTTCAGGTCCAAGCAAATGCTATTCCACAAGAAAAGGGAAGAATGGACCCAAAGACTCTGCAGAGATCATCAGGGCTACATTTTTGGTTTCAAAAGGTGGGGCCTTGGTTTCAACAGGCCAGATGGCCTCCACTTGAAGCCTTGGGATCACCATGCAGAGCCAGGGAGTAGGGAACCCCTGAAGAGGCTAAAATTCATACAAAAATCTCAAAGGACCCCAAATAGCCATATATTCTTGACAAAAAAAACAAAGGGAGGTCTCACATTTCCAGACTTCAAAACATATTACAAAACTACAATAATCAAAACAGTATGGTACTGGCATAAATATAGACATATAAACCAATGGGATAGAATAAAAAGTCCAGATATAAACCCTTACGCGTATGGTCAAATAATCTTTGACAAGAGTGCCAAGGCTACATAATGGAAAAAGGACAGTCTGTTCAACCAATGGCATGGAGAAAAAACGGATATCCACAGGCAAAAGAATGAAATCGGACCCTTATCTAACACCATACACAAAAAATAACTCAAAATGCATCAAAGATCTAAACACAAAAGCTAAAACTGCAAAATGCTTAGAAAAACACAAAGGGCAAAAGCTTTACAACATTGGATTTGGCAATGATTTCTTGAATATGACACAAAAAGTACAAGCTACAAAAGAAAAAATAGACAAATTAGAATTCATAAATTTTTTAAAAATTTTGTGCATCAAAAGTCATTATCAACAGAGTGAAAAGGCAATCTACAGAATGGGGAAAAAATACTTACAAATAATATATCTGATAAGAGCTTATCACCTAGAATATGTGAAGAACTCCTACACCTCAACCACAAAAAAAATCAAACAACCTAGTTCAAAAATGGGCAAAGAATTTGAGTAGACATCTTACCAAAGAATATATAGAGATGGGAAATGAACACATGAAAAGACACTCAACATCACCAATAATTATGGAAAAGCAAGTAAAAACCACAATCAGATACCATCTCACACCCATTAGCAATGGCTACTCTCAAAAAAAACCAGGAAATAACAAGAGTTGGCAAGGATGTGGAAAAACTGTAACTCTTGTGCACTGCTGGTAGGAATGTAAAATGGCATAGCTGCTGTGGAAAGCAGGATGGCATTTCCCCAAAACATTAGAAATAGAGTTACCATATGATGCAGCAATTCCACTTCTGGGTATATACCCAGAAGAATTGAAAGCAGGATCTCAAAGAGCTATTTGTACAGCCATATTCACAGTAGCACTTTTCACAATAGCTAAACCTTGAAATAGCTAAAAATAGTCCTCAAACTTAACCTGTCAAACCATGTATTATTTTCTTCACTAACTACTTCTGTATCCTAGGACTTGGTCATCAGCTATACTATCCATCAAATAACCTCTCTTGACATCTTGGAATCTATTTTAATTCTTCTCTCTCTCTCTCAGGCCTTGGATCCTATTAGTTTCCAAATCCTGCACATTTCCTGTAAGTCCTACCCTCTCCTTTATCCCTAATGATATTGCCTTAGTTCAGGCCTTCGTATTATCTTTCTTAGCTTATTGCAGCAGCCTCTTCATTGACCCCTTTATCCCCATTTTCTCCTAGTCCACCAGCAATATATTCCTGAAAAACTGATCAAAACACTACCTTCTTAAAAATTTCTATTGGTGTCGCAGTGCCTGGAAGAAGAGTCTGAGCTCCTTCTTGAAGAGCTCCCTACAGTCAACTGTGTTCATAGCCTCCTCCCTGCTACTGGTCGACAAGTCTCCTCAGGCCCACAGGTCACTGAGTATCTGTGTTTCCCTCAAGGTTATGCACATTCAGGCCTTGAAGTTCTTCTTTCTCCCCGAAAACCTTCTCCATTCTCCATCTAGAAAACCAGTTCCTCCTTTAGGTTCAGATAAAAATGTTTCCTCACCCTCAAAGCCTTCCCTGATGTTTCTAGGAAAATGTAGACCCTTTCTACTCTATAATCCTACAACTCTCTCCTCTTCTCTCTATTCCAGCACATAAAATGATGCCTAGCAATTGTATTTATGCATGTCTGCCTGTCCATGACACTGTTAGCATCTAGCCAGCAGGACTCTTTTTTTCATGAACTTTCTATTCCCAGAGCTCCTTATAGCACCTAACACACAACAGGTCCTTAGAAGATCTTAGTTCATTGATTGAAAGAGCTGGGAGGAGGAAAAAAAAATGCTTTGTAGAAGTAAAGAGCTGTGTCAGGATAACAGGCCTGGTTGACTTTCTTAATATCTGCAGTTCATGTTTAGCACCTGCAAAGTTTTCTCCATTTATAAAACACAGGCACTAAATAGCAACCCTCTGAAGGAGAGGAACTGGATTCTAGTCGTATATGTATCACCATTGCCTGGAATAATGTTTAGCACTGAATCTGTGTGGAAAAAAAGAAGAGAAGAGAGTGAGGGAGAGAAGGAGAAAGGGAGGAAGGAAGGGAAGAAATTTGTGGAATATGTCTCTAGAATCTATACCCTACCCAGTCAAACTGATTCAGATGCCCAGTTATCATGGAGTTAAGATTTACCTTAAAGGGAGAATCTACACATTCTCCTTATGGACTGTTCCAGCCTTTATAAGATTTATTGCCAGAAAAATCTTCCTGTTGGCAAATCTACATCCTTCCTGCTATGCATGTAATCTCTTTTCTACCTTTTCATTATTTAAGGGCAATACTAAATAGTTACTTTTCTAATATGCTTTCCTCCCATGTTCCAAGCACTATGATAGGTTATTTGCACTAGTTAGCTCAGACCCTCACTACAGTTCTGCAAAGTGACTATTAAACTTATTCTTCAGAAGAGAAAACTGACTGGCCCAAGCCTCCACAGTCAGCAAGTGGTGCAGTCAAAATTCGACCTGTCTATCTCCAAAACTGTGTTCTTCTTCTCTAACAACCTGCTTACTTACCTGTTCATGCTTCCTTCATTGTTAACTGGCTTATATTTATTTAGTTGTTTAGTTAACAAATGCTTATAAGGAACTTACTGCATGCTAGGCTCTAAGTGCTTTGTAAGTATTAAACCATTGAATTCTCATAATCTTTTGATTGCTAAGTATCATTACTGCTCACATCTTACAGATGAAGAAATCGAAGCATAGAAAATTTAAGTTCTCATTTGACGAGATGAGAAAATTGAAATACACAGAAATTAAGTTGTTTTCTCAAAGTCAGACAGTTAGTGGCAAAGCAAGATCCAAATGCCTTTTGAATGAATTCAGAGTCTATTCTTTGAGCCTCTACTCTAAACCACCTCTATTTTTAGTTTCAAAAAATAAGCCATTGGTGAACTGAATCAAACTTGCTACTCAAGAGATGGATAATAAAATAGAGATTATAACTTAAGAGTGATTCTTTTGCTTGCTTTGAATCTCTTACATCTTCTTTTAAAAATTTGTCCTGTGGCCAAAGACAATCTTGATTTTCCCGCTAGCCATTTTGAAAATGATGTCTATAACTATAGTGTAAATCAGAGGAGAAAGTGTGTAAGAAGCTGCACGAATTACTGTCTCATTCTGGAAGAGAAATTCATTAAGTCATGCCCGGGTTTTTAAGTGATGACATACGGATGCCAAGTTATTTTAGTTCTCATTCTAACTCCAATCCATTGGTAGTGGCTTCTTGGAGTAGTATGTTGAACATGTTTCTAAAATCATATTCTGCTATAAATAAGTACAAAGAAAGTTCAATTTTCAAATTATGCGAGAGATTGAAAACAATTTTCTGGCTCCCCACAGGCTGTCTTCCCCTCTAAATAAAGGGAGTTTCAGCTCTAGCTGCAAAGACGCCCTTGCTTTTTCCAGTCAGCACCCCACCACAAACAGATTTAAAATCAGCAAAGTATTTAAGAATAAAACTCAAAGTGGTCCATCTTAAAGAAAGTAAACTAACTTATCTTGATTTCCTGTGGAAGGCTACAACACAGATTTTCATTTAATTCTCACAAAAAAACTTCATCAAAGGAGGATACATTTATCCATCTACATTTATTTTGCACATAAGGAAACTAAGTCAAGGAGAGTAAAGTGCTTGCCAAGAGGTCAAGTGGGTTTATGCAAAAAAAAAAAAAAAAGAAGTAGACAATTTCCAAGCATTCACAAGCCTGAGCAAATAAATTTCATGCTAAGTAAAGGAAGTGAAAGCTTTTTTATTCCTGTTTTTAACTACAAGAAATATTTTTCCAACTGATTTTCTCTTTCTGAGTGGTTGATGGGATACCCAATTTCCAGAAGTATGACAAGACTTATTGGGGTCAGCTGACTCATATGCTACTAAGTCCAAGTGGAAACTGCAATGTGGGTCACAAAATCAAGTGTTCATGAATCCTTAATACCAGCTCTGGCAAATTATGTGACACCAGACACTCTTTGCAGTATGCAACCTAAGAGATCTACCCTTACAACTCACACCAGTGCCCCATTTCCTATATTATTAATAAATAATAAATTATTTAAGTGTTTAATTGTCTTAGGGAATTAGAGGTTGACCAAAGGACTCTAGTAGGCAGTAAAAGAGAAAGTCAGGAGAAAAGTCACTCCTTCCTAAAGTATATATTATTTTCCATGAAATGAGATGGTATACTAAGAAATTAATTGCTGCCATATTTATCTGTACCAAGAAGTCAACTTCAGATTTTCTAAAGTTTTTTTTTCTTTTTTTGAGGAAGTTTAGCCCTGAGCTAACTACTGCCACTCCTCCTCTTTTTGCTGAGGAAGACTGGCCCTGAGTTAATATCCATGCCCAGCTTCCTCTACTATATGTGGGAAGCCTACCACAGCGTGGCTTGCCAAGCAGTGCCCTGTCTGCACTCGGGATCCGGGCCCGCGAATCCCGGGCCACCAAGAAGTGGAAAGTGAGAACTTAACCGCTGCACCACCAGGCCGGCCCCTAGATTTTCTAAAGTTCTTATTAAGAGCATGTCAGTTTTTCTTCACTAAGAAAAACAATGTCTGCAATCAGAAGAACACGGACTTGCAATATTTGGGGAGGAGGGAAGGGATGTGTGCTGTCAATCAAGAAGTATTTATTAAGCACAAGTTTTACACTCAACAATGGCACAAGAGGCTTATAATCAAATTGGGTAAAAATAACTCACAGGAGCACCGTTTCCAGAATATGTCTCTGAGCTTTGACATGACTGATGAATCTCTCCTTCTCTAAACACTCTTAACCTTGGTTTCTCTGTCCTACTTTCCATCTCTCTGTTCCATCCTCTCTAGTCTTTATGGTGGGCTCGTCTTTCCTTGTCCATCTTTAAAATATTGGTATTCATTGACATTTGGTCCATCATTCTTTTCTCTTTTCATGTGGCCGCTCTAAGTAGGTAATGTTATCTACTCCAGGGGCATCATTATCGCTTACTTGTTGACGAATCCCAACTTTGTATCTCAAGACAGATATCACTGGAGCTCCAGGTGCACATATCCAGCTTCCTACTGGCCATCTCCATCTGGAAATCTTACTATTCATCATGTCCTAAATCTAATTCATTACATACCCATACTCATTCAGCTCTTTCTTTCCTTTTGGATTCCCTATCCTAGTGAATCCATCACTCTGCCCCCGATCCATAAAGAAGCCAATTCCTGGAATTTTTTTTTTTTTTCTGAGGAAGATTAGCCCTGAGCTAACAACTGTGTCAATCTTTCTCCACTTTATATATGGGTTGCTGCCACAACATGGTTGATGGCTAGTGTAAGTGCACACCCAGCATCCAAACCCACAAACCTGGGCCATCGAAGCAGAGCACACCAACCTTAACCACTACACCATGGAGCTGGCCCCTGTAGCCAATTCTTTATGTCTCTTTCTTCCTTAATACTTCCTCCCTCTCCATCCAAATCTTGGATAACTTGAATCTGTCCCACTTTCCTTTGGCCTCACAGGCATTACCCAAATTACTATAAGCAATAACCTCCACTATTGCTTTCCTCCAATTCATTCTCCACACATCAGCCACCATGAAAGAAAGAAAGAAAGAAAGAAAGAAAGAAAGAAAGAAAGAAAGAAAGAAAGAAAGAAAAAGAAGAAGGAGGGGAGGAAGGAAGGAAGAATAAGAAAGAAAGAAAGAAAAAGAAAGAAAGAAAAAGAAAGAAAGAAAGAAAGAAGGAAAGAAAGAGGGAAAGAAAAAGAAAGAAAGAAGGAAAGAAAGAAGGAAAGAAAGAAAGAAAGAAAGAAAGAAAGAAAGAAAGAAAGAAAGAAAGAAAGAAAGAGAGAAAGAAAGAAAAAGAAAGAAAAGAAAAGAAACAAACAAAGAAACAAAGGAAGAAGGAGGGGAGGAAGGAAAGAAGAATAAGAAAGAAAGAAAGAAAGAAAGAAAGAAAGAAAGAAAGAAAGAAAGAAAGAAAGAAAGAAAGAAAGAAAGAAAGAAAAAGAAAGAAAGAAAGAAAGAAAGAAAGAAGGAAAGAAGGAAAGAAAAAGAAAGAAAGAAGGAAAGAAAGAAGGAAAGAAAGAAAGAAAGAAAGAAAGAAAGAAAGAAAGAAAGAAAGAAAGAAAGAAGGAAAGAAAGAAAGAAAAAGAGAAAGGAAGGAAGGAAGAAAAGAAAGAAAGAAAAGAAAGAACGAAAAAGAAGAAGAGGGAGGAAAGGGAGAGAGAAAGAGGGAGGGAGGAAGAGAGAAAGCTTTGATCATAATAGTCCTCCCATAAAACTCTTTTTTTGGATCTTCACTGCCTTCAGATAAATTCTGATTCCTTAGTCTGGCTGCCACAACGCTGCTTGCTTTTCCTCATCTCTTGCCACTCTCTCTCTCTTTAATCTCTAATAACACAGAACTATCTTTTGGTTCTTAAGTGAGTATTCTCTCACCCCTGTGCTTTGGATTAGGCTCTGTGTCTTGGAACCCTTTTACCATTCCCTCCATTCCATTCACCTGTCTCACTCTTCCTTATCCTCAGGATTTTGGTGTAGAGTTATCATCTCTGCTGGCCATCCCCTCCACTACCCCTGCAGTCTAGGTTAGATGCCCATTCCATGTGCTCTAACTGCACTTTGTACTCTTCCTCCAGGATGATGTAGAAAGAAACACCATCTATTTTTAAAAAAGAATTGATGGCAGCAAGCTTCATATACTAGGGCAGTGGTCCAATTCAAATAAGTGAGATAGCTCTTTGTCAAAAAAATGTTTTGAAATGTCTTGGCTATGAAGCATGCTCTCTGCCCATGCATCTACCATTCCAAATTTCTGGGTCTGTTTGAGAAGAAGAGAGCTAACACAGAGAGCCAAGTCACACTTCGTGGGACCCAATAGGATTTTAGAGGTTGGAGATTGTCGCTACCCAAAAAGAGTATTTAGACACAGCAAGGGACCAGAGCATCTGGCAGCAAGCTGGAGCTAAGCATTCCCTGGATCTGCAAAATCAACTGATGGACTTTTGAAACAATAACATCTAACATATGGTTTAGTTGATGCCTGTATTGAACTGTTCTGCAGACTCCTCCTCCCATTCACTCCCAAACCTTTAGTAAAACTCTGCTGCAAATATATTTTATAAATAGTTCTGGGAAGGGGGATTGCAAGGAGCAAAAGGAACCATATAATATTTCATGCCAAAATTGATATTGGCAGAGAGAAAAGACAGCCATGTCCAGAATTAGGTTTAGAGTATGGAAGTTTGCTGATCAAGAGAATGTAGATTTGCCCACTTCCCCTTATCCCCAAAGACTTTCTAACCATGGAAGATGCACCAGACTTCCTACAGTTTCTGGGATGGAGATTGAACCAGTCCATTCAATAATAAAGTAAAAGGTGACTGGAGAAAGATGGAGAACTTGAAGCATTTGAATTGCATGAGTACTTATCTAGCATACTACTATTGTCTGTTTATAAGCAAGTATAGCGAGTGATTAAGTTTGCGGTCATGTGAGCTCCAGAGTCATACTGCTGATATTCAAACCCTGGCTCTGCCACTTCCTGATTTATGGCCCTAAGCAAGTTATTTAACCTGCACGCACCTTAACTTTCTCATTATCTAAGCTGAGGATAATAATAGCACCTATCTCTCTCATATGCTTATTGTGAAGATTATATTCTATACATCATATGCTTTGAACAGTGCCTGGCAAATTCAGGGTTGATGTCTGCCTTGTGTATTGTCATATCTTTAATGCCTAGCACTGTGTTGGGCATGTTCTCTCTGCCTAATACATTCTCCCACCCCTCTCCCCATGTGAGAAAATCCTTCTCCATCTTTTGCTTTGTTTTGGGTTTCAGGTATATCATCACTGGTCTATGAAAAGCCTTCTTTCTCTTTTTTTCATCTCCAATCCCCATTCCCATACCCTTTATTCCCATA
This sequence comes from Equus caballus, assembly GCF_041296265.1. NCBI lineage: Eukaryota > Metazoa > Chordata > Mammalia > Perissodactyla > Equidae > Equus > Equus caballus. The sequence goes on from NC_091688.1 coordinate 8,972,927, forward strand.
GGGACTCACTGTAATATGTCCAATATATGTTCCTGTGTGTGTACATGTGAGTGTGTATCTTTCAAAAAATATATATGTTTGGCCAAGAGAATTATTTGCCAGTAATTTGGGATTCATAAAGCGTTGCCTTCAGATTTGTTACTCAGCACTTCATGATATAAATCAATTAATGATGTTTTGGGTCTCTGACCTTTTGGAGAAATAACCAATTCCCCAAAAGTTGCGTTATGTGACTCTCTGCTTGTGACTCGGCATCTTTGAGTGTAACTTAGCCCTGGAATCCTTCCTTGCAAAATTTTACAGAGACTTTGTTACTCGGAATGTGATGAGAGAAAAAGATTATTTCTGAAAAAGAATGGAGAATAGTCAAGACTTAAAAAGAAAACTACCTCCTTTTTATTAAACCTTCTGGTGATGTCTGTGGAACAGTGACCAAGAGCTGAGACAAGAAAGGGGACCAACTGAATGAAATTTTAGCTCCTCTAGAGTCAGGAGAGTACATAGAGAGAGGTCTTTGTGTACCCTAGTCTGGGAGAAGCAACAAAAGTGCTGTGGAATAAGAAGACAGAGCAAGGAAGGACAACCCTTCTTGTTCCCATCTTTTATTTCCAAGGCATAAATTCTTCTCTGAAGGGCATGAGGAAGAGGCAAGAGCTGAAATTTTCCTATTAACAAAGAAATGGTTGTGTTCAGACCCAGAATTTCCCTTCCAGTTTGATGATTTCTTGGTGAAGGAACATTCTCTGGACCATTCAGTTCACCACAACACACATTTATTGTCATGGTTTTATGTGCCAGGTGCTGGAGTACAACAGAGAATATCAGGAGCCCCCTCTTTTTGAAGTCTACAGTCTATCAGGGACTCTCTGCTTGAAGAAAGTTGCTGAGTTCCTGGTTTTGTTTTTCTGGGAGTACTCCACAATGTAACAAGTTCCTAAGGAGATTTTTCTCAAGGGAACACTCTTCTGGCTGCTGGGATCACTGTATTCCAACTGCAGAGGAATTAGTTAACTACTCAGATAGTTTGTCAGTTGAGGATATTTTTTCTTTTATCTTTGGGAGTGATACAGGTCTGCACAATGTTGTTAGCTGAGAGTCCCAAGACCTGGGGTCCATATGGAAGTTCTAAATCAACACAAATGGGGTTATGACCTGACCTTGTGAAAAATGGTTCTTTCTCCACTCTGTGACCTTCTGATTGCTTTATTATTATCATTGGCATTATTGTTATTTTTTTCATGAATGCAAAGGAGTTGCCTCACTCTACAGGTGTGGCTTTATCTTATCAAGTGACTGTCTGAGAGAAACTTAAATTCACACAGAGCCTAAAAAAGGAATTTGAAGGATTACCAAAGAGGCTTGTGGGTGTGAAAGTGAGTCTGCTGAAAGCTTGTTTTCCCTGCTTCTTCAAGGTTTCCTTCCTTGGAGTCTAAGGAGTCATAAACTCAGGCAAAGGAGCAGCTATCACTTCATTTTCAAGATTGCTGTGTTCTCTATGGCACTCTATTGGCAGGTTCAGGGTGAGCCTGCCAATGTTTTCCCAGACTCAGCTCAAATGCACAACCTGTGAAGCCTTCCCAAACACCTCCTGGAAGAACCAGTCATTCCAGCATACCGGTTGTTCACGCCATTGCTGTATCATTTGTCATGCTGAATTGGAATTGTTTATGTACATATCGCTCCAACTAAAGTGTGAGCACTTTCAGAGAAAGAGGCTTGGCTCATTTCCTTTTGAGAAATTCCCTTCTTCTCCTTCAGAGAACATAACAGAAGTTTGATTCATTTTATGGAATAAATAAATGAATGAATAATAATGTTTTACTTAGTACTTTTATGACTTTTATTTACAATAGTATAAATTTGGATGGTACTTTAAGAACTTACAGAGTGTATTTAGATACATTATTTTATTTTGTTCTCAAAATATTATACAGTAAGGCAGATATTGTTAGTACCTCATTTTTACAGATGCCAACATTCAGAGTAAAGAATTCTCCACTTTGCACAAAGCTAGTAAGAGACGGAATGGGGACATGAACCCAGATATTCTGATACCGAATATAGTGCTCATGACATCACACTTGGCCCTCTGTGAGATAAAAGGGAATATTTGAAGGAAGGGACTTTACTCTGAGACTCATTCCAGAATGTGCAGGCTTAGTTTCAACCTGGACCTGCAGAAGGTGGTCTTAACACTTCCTAGGAAGACAAGGTAGCTCCGTTTTGTTTTGTCAAAGCAGTTTAGAGTTTCGAGGTCTAGGATTTTTGAGCAGCTATATCTGAGGTAACAAAGGGAGGGTCTGTGAAGAAGAAAGAAAATGTGGAAAGAGAAATACAATCCAGAATGCCTCAGAAGGCTTTGGATGATGGAGGTGTTTGGTATTGATCAAAGGCAATGAGACAATTAGGCAAGGCAAAAGAAACGGAAGGCATTCAAATTGGAAAGGAAGAAGTAAAATCATCTCTGTTCACAGATGAGATGATCTTGTATGTAGAAAACTCTAAAGATAACACACACACACACACACACACATACAATATTGTTAGAGCTAATAACTGAATTTAGGAAAGTCCCAAGATACAAAATCAACACACAAAAATCAGTTGCATTTCTATATATTAACAATCAACAATCCAAAAATGAAATTAAGAAAACAGTTCCACTTACAGTGGCATCAAAATGAAGAAAATATTTGTGAATGAATTTAACTAAGGAGGCAAAAGATTTGTACACTAAAAACTATAAAACATTCCTGAAAGAAACTAAAAAATACATAAATAAATGGAAAGGCATTCCAAGTTTATAGATTGGAAGACTTAATTTTGTTAAGGTGACAATACCACCCAAAGTCACCTACAGATTCAATGCAATCCCAATGGAGTTTTTTCAGAAATAGAAAAACCCATTCTAAAATTCATTCGGAATCTCAAGGAACCCAGAATAGCCAAAACAATCTTGAAAAGGAAGAACAAAGTTGAAGAATTCACACTTTCAGATTTCAAAGCTTACCAAAAAATCTATAGACATTAAAATCGTGTGGTACTGGCATAAGGACAGAAATATAGACAAACGGAACAGAGTAGAGAGTCCAAAAATAAATCCTTGCATATATAGTATTTTCATTTTCAGCAAGGATGGCAAGACCATTCAATGGGGAAAGGACAATCTTTTCAATGAACGGTGCTATGAAAACTGAATATCCATAAGCAAAACAATGAAGTTGGATGCTTGCTGTATACCATATACAAAAATTCGCTCAAATAGATCAAACGGCTAAACATAAGAAATAAAACTCTTAGAAGATAACATAGGGGGAAAAGCTTCATGACTCTGGATTTGGCAACGGTTTCTTCGATATGACAGCAAAAGCCCAGGCAAAAAAAGAAAAAAAAGGATAAAGTAGATATCATTAAAATTATAAACTGCTGTATATCAAAGGATGCTACCAACAGAGTGAAAAGGTAACCCATGGAATAGGAAAAAATATTTGCAAAGCATATGTCTGATAAGGGATTAATATCCAGAATGTATAAAGAACTTCTACTACCTAACAACAAAAAAGAAACAGCACAATCCAAAAATGGGCAAAGGACTTGAATAGACATTTCACCAAAGAAGATACACTAATGGCCAATAAGTATGTGAAAAGATGTTCAACATCACTAGCCATTACGGAAATATAAATCAAAACAACAATGAGATACCACTTCACACCCATAGGGTAGCTATTATCCAAAAAAAAAAAGAGGGGGACAAATAAAAATTATTGGTGACGATGTGGAGAAATTGGAACTGCTGTACATTGCTGGTGGGAATGTAAAATGGTGCAGCCACTGTGGAAAACACTCTGGCAGTTCCTCAAAAAGTTAAACATAGAATTACCATAGGATCCAGCAATTCTGCTTCTAGATACATACCCAAGACAATTGAAAGCAGGTATTCAAATGGAAAATTGTACACCAATTTTCACGGCAGCATTATTCACAATAGCTAGAAAGTGCAAACAACCCAAATATCCATCAACAGGTGAATGGATAAACAAAATATGGTATATACATACAATGGAATATTATTCAGCCTTAAAAAGGAATGAAATTGTAGTATATACTAAAATATGGATGAACCTTGAAAGATTATGCTAAGCAAAATAAACCAGACACAAAAGGCCTCATATTGTATGATTCCATTTATATGAAATAAAATTTTATTAGAGTAAAGAGTGTAAGTGTAAAGAGGAGTTTTTGGTAGGAATTAGTGGCAAAGTCATGACCTTTGACATTGCCTTTGAGGATAATTTGTTTATTTTTAAATTTGCTCCAAGCTTAACTTTATCCAGCCCAACTTACTGTTGTACCTGAATTTTTAATTTCTTGGACCATTACTAATATTTGTCTTTCTGGCCAAATAAAATATGTGTAAAAGTACTTTGACATGTATAAAATATCACCCATAGGCCATATGATTTAGCCTAATAATTTAAAATTAGTGCTCAGAAAAGTAGAAATCTGGATAAATCTGGGCTTCTGAATAAATATTAGCAAGGGAACTCACCTAGTATCTTAGTGACTTTCCAAAAGCACCTGGTTGACAGAGTCATGCTCTCTGAATTGGTGAGCCTGAGATTTCATGCTTTCCTCCCCCTGGCTGTCACATTTTTTGTGGTGCTTCTCTCACTATTCTTTTTAATAACTTTATTTCTATTTAATAACTTAACTTTAATATATAATTCACATACCATAAAATTCACTCATTTAAAGTATGTAGCTCAGTGGTTTTTAGTATATTCACAGAATTGTGCAACTATCAGCAAAATCTCATTTTAGAACATTTTCTTCCCACCAAACAAAAACTCCATGCCCATTGGCAATCACTCCCTCTCTCCTCAGTCTCTGACAGCCACTCATTTACTTTCTGTCACTGTGGATTTGACTATTCTGGACACTTCATTCATTTCATTTATCCGTTCATCAGCTCATGGACATTTTGAGTTGTTTCCACTGTTTGGCTATTATGAAAATTCATAAACATATTTTTATGATGACATGTGTTCAATTCTCTTGTATACACCTAAGAATAAAATTTCTGGGTTATACGGTAACTCTATCACTAACAACATGAGGAATTGCCACATTGTTTTCCAAAGTGGATGCACCATTTTGCATTCCTGTAAGCAATGTATGAGAGTTCTAATTTCTCCATATCCTTGCACACACTTGTCGTTGTTTGTCTTTTTCATTTTACCATCCTAGTGGATGGGAAGTGATGGTAGTTTTTACTGACATTTACCTAATGACTAATGATGTGGAGCATCTTTTCTTGTACTTGTTGGGTATTTGTATATCTTTATTGAAGAAATGTCTATTCAAATCTTTTGTTCTGTTTTAAATTGGCTTATTTTTCTTTTTACTATTGAGTTGTAAGGTGTTTTTAATAAAAATATATTCTGGATACAAATATTTTATCAGATAAATGATTTACAAATATTTTCTTTCAGGCTATGGGTTGTCTTCATGCTCTTGATAGTGTCCTTTGAAGTACAAACATTTTTAATTTTAATGAAATCCCATTCATCTTCTTTTTTCTTTAGTCACTTGTGCTTTTGGTGTCATATCTAAGATACTTTTTCCTAACTCAAGGTCACAAGAATTTACTACTAAGTTTTCTTCTATAAGCTTCATAGTTTTAGCTCATATTTAGGTTTGTGATCCATTTTGAGTTCATTTTTATATATAATGTGAGATAGGGGTTCAACTTCGTACTTATCTATGTGAATATTCAGATCTTCCAATACCATTTGTGGAAAAGATTATTCTTTCCCATTGAATTTTATTGGCGCCCTTATTGAAAACCAACTGACCATAAATATAAGAGTTAATATCTAGACTCTCAATTATATTCCATTGATCTATATTTCTATCCTTATGCCAGTACCACACTGTCTTGATTACTGTAACTTTGTAGTAAGTTTTGAAATAGGGAAGTATGAGTTTTCCAACTTTGTTCTTTTCTTCTGAGATTCTTTTGGCAATTCTACATCCCTTTCATTTCCATAAAATGTTAGGATAAGCTTGTCAAATTCTGCAAAAAGAGATCTGGGATTTTGATAGGGATTGCAATCAATCTACAGATCAATATGGAGAGTACTGCCATTATAACAATATTAACTCTTTCAATGCATGAACATAGGATGTTTTTCCATTTATTAAATCTTTTAACAATGTTTTCTAGTTTCTGGTGTACAACTCTTGCACTTCTTTTGTTAAATTTATTCCTAAGTATTTTTGGTGCTAGTGTAAATGGAATTGTTTTTTTAAATTTCATTTTGGGATTATTAATTGCTAATATATAAAAATACAATTGATATGTGTATATTGATCTTATATCCTGCAACCTTACTGAACTCATTGCTTAGTTGTAATAGGCTTTTTTGTATATTCCTTAGGATTTTCTATATACAAAATCAAGAAATCCTTGAGTAGAGATAATTTTACTTCTTCTTTTCTAATCTGATACCTTTAATTTATTTTTCTTGTCTAACTGCCCGGCTAGAGTCTCCAGCAGAAACTGTAGAATCAAAGAGAATTGGTAAAAGAGACTTTCTCGTGATTTTAGGGAGAAAGCACTCAGTCTTTTACCGCTAAATTTGGAGTTAGCTGTGGGATTTTTGTAGCTGTCCTTTATCAAGTTGAAGAAGTTTCCTTCTATTCCTAGTGTGTTGAGTGTTTTATCTTGAAAGAGTGTTGGATTTTTCAGATGCTTTTTTGCATTAATTGAGATGATCATGTGGTTTTTGTCCTTTATTCTACTAATTTGGTATATTACATTTATTGATTTTCATACATTGACACAACGTTGCATTCCTAGGATAAATTAGTCATGGCATATAATCTCCCTTAAACATCACTAGATTCATTTTGCTAGTATTTTGAAGATTTTTGCGTTTACATCCATAGGGATATCGGTTTGTAATTTCCTTTTCTTGTGATATCTTTGTCTGACTTTCATATCTGGATAATGTTGGTTTTATGAAATAAATTGGGAAATGTTTCCTTTTCTTCTTTTTTTTAGAATAGTTTGTGAAAGATTAGCATTAACTTTTTTACGTATTTGCTAGAATTCACCAACGGAGCCACCTGGACGTGGACTTTTATTTATAAAAATTTTAAAATTACTAATTCAATCTCTTTATTTGTATAGGTCTATTCAGATTTCCTATTTCTTCTTTAGTCCATTTTGGTAGTTTGTGCCCTAGGAATTTGTCCTTTTCACCTAAGTGATAAAACTTGTCATATAGTTTTTCATAGCATCCCATTAAAATTATTCTGTAAGTTTACCAGTGATGTCCTCTCTCTCATTCCTTATATTAGTCTGGTAGTTTTAGTCATTTCTTTTTTTTCTTGGTAGTATAGCTAAATGTTTGTCAATTTTATTGACATTTTCAAAAAAAAAAAACTTTCGGCTTCTTTGATTTTCTCTATTGTTTTTCTGTTCTCTATTTCATTTATTTCTGCTCTAATCTCTATTATTTCCTTCACTCACCTTGCTTTAGGTTTGGTTTGCTCTTTTTTCTGAGTTTCTTAAGGTAGAAGATCAGATTATTGATTTGAGGTCTTTCTTCTTTCTTAATACAGGCATTTACAGCTATAAGTTTCCCTCTAAGAATTACTGGAGCTACACTTTATAAGTTTTAGTATACTGTGTTTTCATTTAAATTCATCTGAATGTATTTTCTAATTTCCCTCATGATTTATTCTTTGATCCATTGGTTATTTAAGAATATGTTTAATCTCCACATCTTTGTGAATTTCTAAATGTTTTTCTCATTGTTAATTTCTAATATCATTCGAATGCTGTTAAAGAAAATAATTTGTATGATTTCAAGCCAATGAAATTCACTGATACTTGTTTTATGGTCTCGCATATGATTTATCCTGACAACAGTTTTGTGTGCGCTTGAGAAAAGTGTATATTCTTCTGTTGTTTAGTGGAGCACTTTATAGATGTCAGTTAGATCTAGTTGATTACAGTTTTGTTGAAGTCTTCTAATTTTTTGTTGGTCTTTTGGGGTTGAACCTTCCAATACTATTGTTTAGTTTTCCTTTGTTCCCCTTAATTCTGTCAATATTTGCTATATTTATTTTGAGATTCTTTTGTTAGGTGTATGTATGTTTATAATTATATTTCTTCCTGATGGATTGATGATTTTATCATTATAAAATGTCCTTCTTTTTTTAGTAACAACTGTTTCTTAAACTCTTATTCGTCATGCATTGTGCAGCCGTCGCAGCTCTTCTTTCATTACTCTTTGCTTTGTATATTGTTTTCTGTCTTTTTTACTTTCAGCCTGTTTGCACCTTTCAATCTAAAGCATGTTTCTTGTGGATAACATATAAATGGATCATGTCTTCTTATATATTTTGCCAATCTGTACCCTTTGAATGGAGTGTTTAATCAACTTACATTTGTTGTAATTACTGATAAGGTAGGATTTATGTTTGCCATTTTGCTGTTTGTTTTTTATATGTCATGTGTCTTTTTGTTCCTCTATTCCTCTGTTATTGCCTTCTTTTGTGTTAAATATTTGTTTTCTACTATACCAATTTGATTCCCTTCTTGTCTCTGTTACTATGTTTTTTAGGTTATTTTAACAGTGGTTGCTCTAGGGATTACAATTAGCATTTTAATTTAAAACAATCTAGTTCAAGTTAATACTAACTTTATTTCAATAATATATAAAATCTCTGCTCCAGTATGCCTGAACTCCCTCTCCCTTTCTTTGTGCTATTATTTTCATACAAATTATATATTTATTCATTCCAAGTACATCAGTTTTATATTTATTGCCTTATGTAGTTGTCTTTTAAAATAAGATAAGAAAAGAGTTAGAAACAAAAATATGTTTACACTGCTTTATATATATATGAATATATATGTATGTATATGTACTTACTTGTTCCAGCGCTCTGTATTTCTTCTTGTGGGTTTGAGTTATCATCCAGCATCCTTTTATTTCAGCCTGAAGGGCTTCCTTTAGTATTTCTTATTGGATAACTCTGCTAGTGACAAATTGTGTCAGAGTTTGTTTATCTGGGAGTATCTTAATTGCTCCTTCATTTGTGAAGGATGGTTTTGCTGGATATAGAATTCTTGGTTGACAGTCTCTTTCTTTGAGTACTTCGAGTATGTCATCCCACTGCCTTCTGGCCTCCATTGTTTCTGATGAGGATTCTTTGTATAAGACGACTCATTTCTCTTGCTGCTTTCAAAATTCTCTCTCTGGTTTGGCTTTCTAAAGTTTGATTATGATGCGTCTTTGTGTAGATCTCTTTGAATTTATCTTACTCACAGTTCATTGAGATTCTAGTATGTGTAGATTAATGCTTTTAATCAAATTTGGGAAGTTTTGGGCCATTATTTCTTCAAATATTCTTTCTTCCCCTTTCTCTCTTCTCTTCTTCTAAGACTCTCATTTTATGTACGTTCTTATGCTTGATTGTATTCACAGATCTCTGAGGGGCTGTTCATTTTTCTTTGTTCTTTTTTTAAAATGCTATTTCTAGGACTGGATAATCTCAATTGGCCCATCTTCAAATTCACTGATTTTTTTCTTCTGCAAGCTCAAGTTTGTTTTTGAGCACCTCTAGTGAACGTTTTTATTTCAGTTATTGTACTTTTCAACTCCAGAATGTCTACTGAGTTTTTAAAAAATTACTTCTTTCTGTTTATTGATAGTCTCTACTTTGTAAAATATCATTGTCATACTTTCTTTTAATTCTTTTGTTATTTTAACATATTTATAATAGCTGATTTAAAGTCTTTGTCTACTAAGTTCACTATCATTCCCCCTCAGAGACATTTTCTCATGGCTCCCTTTTCTTCTGTGTATGTGTCATTTTTTCATTTTTCTTTGCATGTCACATAATTTTTGTTGAAACTGGATATTTTAGATAATAAATTGTATATTGTAGCAACTATATTGTAACAACTATCATATCAGATCACCCTCCACTCCGAAGTTTGATATTGCTGCTGGTATTCTGCAAAATGTAGCCACTGAGTTCTGTGCTAAGTTTTTATTTAAGTTCTTACTTTTATTTATGTATGTATTTATTTATGTACTTATTTATTTTTTTATTATTATATTTTTGGTGAGGAAGATTTGCCCTGAGCTAACATCTGCTGCCAATGTTCCTCCAGTTTGCCTGTGGGATGCCTCCTCAACATGACTGATGAGTGGAGTAGGTCCTCACCTGGATCCAAACCTGTAAACCTGGGCCACCAAAGTGGAGCATCCAGAACTTTAACCACTCTGCCACTGGGTCAGCTCCCTCTTGTTTTTATTTTTAAGCTGGGTTCCTAGAGGTCATCCTTGAGTCAGTATTATTTAGTGGCGAGCCAATGGTCTATTAGAAGATTTCCTTAAATTCTTTGTTTATATGTCTTTCACCCTTTGCCAAGGGGATCTGTGTGTGAAGGCATGCCATCAAACTTCAGGCAATTTACAAAACAGCCTTAGCTTTCACTTCCTGCTTGTACAGGACCTCAGTGTCAGCCATACATGGACTGGAACGACTGGAGCCTTCTACTTTCCTAGGTCAAGTCCTGCACATACGCATTGCCTTCTAGATCCCCAGAAATGTGTCAAAGCTTTTTGAAGTGTCCTAGTTCTAGTTATCTAGACCTCCAGGACCTGCTTTTAAATTTTCAGTCATGCTCTTTCATACCTCAACTGAAATCACAGCCTTGGGCCAACAGCTTTGATGTTGCTGGAAGCTCACTATTATTTTAGGTAATATCCTGGGGATAGGGCTTTTTTGTTGTTGTTAAGCTACACTGTGAATCAAATCAAATAGTCTCAGCATCCTGGGAATGGACATTTTTCAGGTAGCTGCTAATTCAGACAAAATATTGATTGTACTATACATATGGGGCTTTTAATCAAGTTCCAGAAGTGGTCAGCCGTCTTCATTAGCTGTGAGGCTGCTGGCTTTTCATGACTACCACACTACTGGGCTTGACAGGTAAGGGGGATGGGAATAGCCTATATTCAAATGACATAGATACTCCTATCTTACAAAGGTTTAGTAGTGTTTCTTGAATAGACAATTTTCAGTTTGTTCTGTGGCTTTGGTTAATTTTCAGAGTTTTGAAATGGTTGATTTTAGTTATTTTGCCAGTATTTTCTGTGTTTTTGTGAAAGAACAGTTTCACTGACTGTCTTGCTCTGCCATTCCAGAACACTTCTCTATTTAAAATGTTACTTTTTAGCATGGCTGTGCTCTTGTAATTAGAATAGTATGTAGGGACATTAAACCAATGTTTCCTTGTCCTTTATCAAGCAAGGCCTTGCCAACTCAGATTTTAGAGTTTCTTTTCAAATTATAGTTTTTCCCACAATATGAAAATGATAATCCTTCTGCTATTACAAAGGATGAAGGAGGAGATGATGTAAGAGAAGTCTATGCCAGGAAGGAAGAAGTAAATCAGTTGTTCCTTCTGTCCTGATGGATTATGGGAAAGAAAAGAGTTGACTAAGTACTATAGAGAGACCTTTCATTTCTTTATTTCCCCTACTCAGGATAACCTCAAAGGGAAAGGATCCAGTAGAAACCTCCAGATTCATATGCCTGAGGATCCTGGGGGAGGGTGCTCAAAAAGATGATTCTAAAGTTTCTTTTCTTGTTCCTCAAGGCCCGGGCATGGTACCCAACCATGTGACAGGATGGTGTGGTGCTGACAGCAGCAGTAGACTGGCTAAGACAGAGAGTCTGAATGAAGTGCTTGCTATATTTAAAATATCATATAAATGTCCTAGACTGTGAATTCTAGTCACAGATGCCTACGTGTCCTCCAAAAGGTCAAATGAACCAGCTGCACTGAAAGGTCACCAGTCCAGGGAGCATATCCCATGACACAACCCAGAGGAGACCAATAATGTTCTATAGAATGCTACATAAGTTCCAATCATTTGTTTTCCCTGTTTTCATGAGATTACACTTGGAAAAAAAGCAAGGGAAGGAGGCAGGAGTAGAGATGAGGAGATGACATCTGCAAAGCACTTATCCTAAAGAGGCTGAGTCATTCAAATACACTATTCAAACTGGAAGAGCCTGTGATTCGAGAAATGGGAAGTTGAAAGTCTCTGGCCTCCCTTTCCAAGGGAATGTGAAGCGATTGTAAAGAAGATCAGAGATGCAATAGAAAATAAAGAAACTCATCTTCTTTGTACGTCTAAGTGTAGTGCAAGTCCACTTGTGATTCAATTGCATCTCCTCTCTTTTCCCAGTCAGACAGAAATATGCTACTCTCCCTTGTAGCTGAACATACTCTCTCCAGCTATTCTCTTGTGCTCTCCTCTGTCTCTTTTCCTCTCTAGTACACCCAGGAAAAGTGCTAGGGCTGTGGTCCACCTGACAGAAGCAAATTTCTGTGCTTGTTTTCACCAGCTCTGTGTAAGGTCATATGACCATGTTTTCATTAAGATAGAGGACTCCAATGCTTCTGTTTCCTCTGCCTTGAATGTCTTTTACCTCTTCCCCTTCTCCACCTGACTGACTACGTGTCTTAATGAATCAACTTAAACATCTGTCTCCTATTGCCCAGTGTGAATCTAAGACCAGTCCTCTGGGCTCCCACAGCACCCTACTCTTCTCTGTCTCCCTCCCTCCAACAATGTTGCATGTGTTCACTTCCTTGTTTTCCCTACTGGACTGTGAGCTCCTGGATGCCTGTTCTGTGTTCATTTGCCTTTTCTCAGCATCTAATCCAGTACCTGGAGAAAAGAAGGTATTCATTCTGGTACTGGGTGTTTATTACTTTTTACTGTGCCTCAAATTTTACTGCTTGTACTTTTTATTCATTTAAATTATTGAGCACCTACCATAGGTCTTGAACTAAACAAAACCCAATTCTTAATTTTGAGTAGCCTATAATTCTGTGAGGTAGATAAATACATATTCAAAATACAATGTGTTAAATACTTTAAGGAAAGAATTGCTGTGGGGCCAGAAAAGACACAGCCCTAACTTTCATGAGACAACAAGGTAGGCTTCATATATAAGGATATATTTTATTTTGAATCTCAAAGAATGAGTCAAATTCTGAAAGAAAAGTATGGCTGTCTGTGGAGGGGCATAGTCATTGAACAGTATGTGAAAAGCAAGGAAGGATAATTCAAGTTTATGTGTTTAACATTTATCATTCTACCCAAGTGTTGAAAGGATGGAGATGGGTTGACTGAAAGTCTTAACTGTGTTTACTTAGCGGAATCTAGGAGATATTTGAATTACAACCTCATATCCTACACCTGCGCTTTCAGTGCCAACTTAATTTTTAAGTAAAACTATAGACTTAATCATTATATTCAGATTGCCAAAGGCTTTCAATTACCCATGCCATCATAAAGTGGGAAAAAGAATTTCAGTGTCATCTCTTCCAATTTCCCTGAAAATAGGGAAGCCTTCCTGGGGTATCCATGTCAAGAGCTCATCCCATAGTCTGGCCCATATTCTGGCCACAGTTTCTCTCAAGTAAAATGCTAAAGAGCATGTACTGCCTGATCCTAAATGCCTTCTTTACTCAACCAGTGGCTTAAAATTGTATGAAGATTATATTAGAAGCATACCTGGATTTTCTAATACCTGCTCTGGTTTGAGGGAGTGAATAATAGAGGAGAGGGAAATAGCAATTTTCAGTGTGTGCAACTATTGCCTATTCATATGTGTTACATCCGAACAACGTCTCGCTTCTCTCTTGCTCTCTGTGTGTATTTGTGTAGACTATACTGTGTTATTTCTCTTTCCCTGGTTGAGTAAATCTCTGCCTCTTACGTGCTTTGATACATGTTGTTCACTCAATTGCTGATTATTCATTCAATGAATATTCATTAAGCATCTATAATGAGATTTTAACTATAAAAGTAAAACATAGACAATAGCAATATAGAATGTAGATGTAAGAAATCTATTTGAGGGGCTGGCCCAGTGGCACAGTGGTTAGGTTCGCACATTTTGATTCGGAGGCCCAGGGTTCACTGGTTCAGATCCTGGGTGCGGACCTACACACCACTGTCAAGCCATGCTGTGGCAGGTGTCCCACATGTAAAGTAAAGGAAGATGGGTATGGATGTTAGCTCAGGGCCAGTCTTCCTCAACAAAGAGAGGAGGATTGGTGGCAGATGTTAGCTCAGGGCTAATCTTCCTAAAAAAAAAATCTCCTTGAACAGTTAAAGATACCTGCAATGAAGGCAAAATAATCTAAATAATACAAGAAGAATATCATAAATGTAAATTTATGACAGAATATTTTATTTGAGATGCTGTGGGTGACTAGATGCCAAATGAATGCTAAAGAAAATAAGTGCTTTAAAGATCAGAGACAAAGAAAGCCTTCAAGGGCTGTATAAGGTCAGGAGAAAGATCACAGAGGTGAGGTGGGATGGGGGATTGTGGCTTGAGCTGAGAGCAGGCAAATAGGTGCGGTGAGCGATTACCTTAGGTAGGGAGGAAAGAGGATGTGATTAGGAAAGGGCATGCAGAGGGCTTCTGGGGAAGCAGCAAGATTCTAGTTTTTGAATTAGATATTAATTACACGAGTGTTCTTTTTACATCTCATTGGGCTGTCCACTTGGTATATGAAATTTTCTGTATGTGTTAAATTTTATAATAAAGTGGTTTAGAAAAGAGATTGATAGGTGGGAAAGGCTGTATTAATTAAAAACAAAGTGTTCTTGAAGACTCCTCTATGACACTGGGAAGTTTAAGATGAGTAAGACATAGTCATGGCTCTCCAGAAGCTGCCATTCTATACACAGGAAGGAGGGGTGGTGACTGGAGATGAGTCCAAAAAGGTAGAGTGTGACGAGATCACGAACACTTTATACACAATGCTAAGGCACTTTGACTTTTTCCAATAAGTAATAGAGACCCACTAAAGGGTTTTCAGCAGATTTATGTGATGAGATTCTCTTTTAGAAAGATTACTCTCATCATAACATACAATGCGGATTGCAGAAATGAGGTGAAACTGAAGGTTCACTATCTGATAAAGTTTATACTGTTTTAACTTCCTCAGATACATGTTTTCCCTCCTCAATAGTTTTGAACTTCTGAATAGTTGTGTCACAATCTTATATTTTCCAGAATAGTGTGTACAATCCTTGTGGGTAAACACAATAAATACAAGTAATAAAATACAAGTTTTTTGCTTTAATCCTTTTTGTTAGAGTAGGAAGAGGGAAATAGAAATATTAGTTGAATGAATGAATGGACTGATGAATTATCTTAATGTCCTGAGTTTCCCGAAACCTGTTGAGTTGTGCCCAATTTTATCAGCATCATTTGGTCAGCTCCTAAATTTTGATTTGATACTGATTGCATTATCCCATCTCTACCTTCCTCAATCCCCTTCACAAAACCAGAAAAATTTAAAGAGTTATTTACAGCAAAGAAGCCCCCAATCAGTATATATCTCTATGAAAATATAATTGCAAGTTTAAAAGAGGCCACAGCTCTAAGATTTCATTTTAGGCATTTGTGAGTGTTTGTTTACAAGGCTGCCTTCAAGAGTCACTGCCCAGAACCCAGACTTGAGAAAACATTGATGGGAAAGAAGGAGAACAGCAAGAGGCCAGAAATCTTATTAACTGTGTCAGCAGTTCCTCAGCTCAGTGATGCTTGCATCATGTCTGTAGGGGAATACGAGTTATTTTTAGAATTTTATTTTCCATGTTCTGACAAGAACCCTTCCCTTTTTTTTCTCAAGAGTGTTTTTTCTTTCTTTTAAGTCAATGGTTTTGAGTGGAAAATGCCCTAGGGCAGTAAGAGGAGGAAGGAAGCTCCAGAAAACCTCAGTGATGAGAACAGGGGTTCCAGCTTTTACAGGAATCTTGTGTGGCTCTGTACATGTGTGTGCATGTGTTTTTGAGGTTGGAGTAGAAAAAAAGAGAGGGTGGAGTGCAGAGGACTTTTTATCCTTCTCTGCTAATTCTCAACAAATTTTCCAGGACAGGGAAAAACTTCAGGAAGGACCTAAGAAAACATGGAAGGTCAGATACAACCTGAGGCCCAAATTGAAAAGCTATGTAAGACCCTCTTGCCTTAAACCAGCAAGAAAGTAAAGATCAGCCAGTGGTCAGGTTCTCTATCCAGCTCAGACAGTGGACATTATGATGGAAACTTCAGCAGGCCTTTATCCAGAAAGAAGAGAAGCATATCCTATGGGGAGGAAAAATGCTCCTAAGCAGGTCTACTCCTAACATTCTCAAGTATGAAAAAGTAAGTAGAGACCCACATACTATATTGAAAATATTTGAAAGTTCTAAGTCAAACTAGGAGGTTGTTAAATTAAATGTGTTTTATCATCTTACATGGATTATAATAGTTTGAAAGACCAAGTTCAAATTCAGAATTTGCAGATTCTGCTCAGAGTTCTGCAGTGAAATGTGGTAGCATGAGAATGCCAGTCTCTAGACTCCCCCAGCCCACAGTCTTCTCCCCCTTTCCACCTCTGGCTCTGTTCCATAATATCCATGAACAGGTGTGTGGGCACTCCAGCCTGCCCAGCCAAGCTCTACCTGTATCCCTACAATAGTAACCCTGTGGCCAGCCCTTGGGCCTACCCTTGGATCACCTCTTGGATGAAGTTTAGAGAGAGAAAGAGGGTGAGCCACAGCAGAAGTTACTGGTACCTGAAAAGAGATGAGCCAGGGGAGACTGAATGCCCAAAACAAACTAACCTTTAACTTAAGTTAGGGTGAGCACACTTTCTCTGATTCAGCCTCAGATTTCACACTTGACCAGCAGGGTAAAACCAGAGGAAATCTAGGAGAGGCGGTTGTTTTCAGTAAGGGTGAACCAAGCTCATTTAAAAAGTTGAAAGATCTTGGGCACAGGAGCCAAGAAGACTGAATTGTGGTCCCAGGTCTATCCCCCACCAATAGGTCCACCCTCATATTTGTGGTACCATGAGCAAGAGTACAAAGGGAGGTCCTCATACCATATATCTAGCTACATAGAAGTTAAAATCAAGTAACAAACTGTTAAATAAAATACGTCCTTCCTCTCACTTTGACAACTATGCCTTCGTAATGATCTGGAAGGCCACATACAAATTCAGAGTTCTTGCCCTCCTCAAAGTTGATATGGAAAATGATGGTGCCAAGTCCCATACCCCCACCTCTGCTCTTCCAGCCTTTGGCTCCTTCCCACATGTTGAGGTATCTCACATGCATGTATGTCAACACCTTAACTTACACATCCAAGCTATCCATAGCCCTTACCACCCCGCAACCCTTCCTATCTTTGATGCAATGCAAACTGCTTCCCCTTGACTATTCTGACACCTAGGGATGTGCACACCACAAATGTGTTTCACTCTCTGGAGGATGAACCCAGGGAAAAGGCCCAAGCAGGTAATCCTGGAAGCAGGTAAGTATGGTGGTCCACAGGCTCCAGGTAGGCATATCCACTTGGCACTGCCAGCTTGTCACCAGGAAAGGGTGCAACCAAGGAAAGCCTGGCATGTGGTCCATGGGCTGCCAGTACTACCTACACATGCACCAGGCCTCCAGGAACAACCTGCTCCTGGAAACCCTCATCAGGCATCTGGACCCTATCTTTGACCCCAGAGAGAAGAATCAGAATGAGATGTTGCTTGGAGGGCCACTGTGACTTAGGCTTCATGGCTTTCTCACACTCGGAAGACTAGTCCAGTGGGGACAAGAAACTGGAAGCTGAATAGCCTGGCCAATTCAGAACAGCTGCTGAGGCAACAGCCATTAGGGAGACATGTCCTTCTAGATCTCAGGGCTAGAGTTCTCTGAGGTTTTATCCTTAGGCAAAAAATTGTAATTGCGGCATTTAATAGCGAGTGGTGAAGACGAAAGAAACTTTTCCCAGCTATTATTCATAAGAAATTTTGTATTGGTGAAAGAATAGACAAATAGATCAGTGGAGCAGAATTGAGAACCCAGAGATAGACCCACAAAAATATAATCAACTGATCTTTGACAAAGGAGCAAAGGTTAAATAATGGGGCAAAGATAGTCTTTTCAACAAATGGTCCTGGAATAACTGGACATCTGCATGTAAAAAAAAAAATGAATCTAAGCAGACATTACATCCTTCACAAAAATTAACTTGAAATGGACCACAGACTGAAATGTAAAAAGCGAAACTATGAAACTCCTAGAAGATAACATAGGAGAAAATCTGGACTTTTGAGTTTGGTGATGACTTTTTAGATATCACACCAAATGCATGATCCATGAAAGAAAGAGTTGATAAAGTGGACTTCATTAAAAGTAAAAATTTCTACTCTGTGAAAGATACTGTCAAGAGAATGAAAAGACAAGTCACAGACTGGGATAAAAATATTTTCAAAAGACATATCTGATAAAGGGCTGTTATCCAAAATATACAAAGAACTTTTAAAACTCGACAAGAAAACAATCTATTAAAAAATGCAGTGAAGACCTTAACAGACACCTCACCAAAGAAGATGTAGAGATGGCAAATAAGCATATGAAAAGATGCTCCACATTATACCAGGGAAATGCAAATTAAAACAAAATGAGGTCCAGCCCCAGTGGCCTAGTGGTTAAGTTCAGCATGCTCTGCTTTGGCAACCTGAGTTCAGTTCCTGGGTGCAGATCTACACCACTCATCAGTGGCCATGCTATGGTGGCAGCTCACATGTAAAAAGCACAGGAAGACTGGCAACAGATGTTAGCTCAGGGAAAATCTTCCTCAGCAAAAACCAACAAAAGCAAAATGAGATACCACTATACACCTATTAGAATGACCAAAATCCAGAACACTTGATAACATCAAATGCTGGTGAGGATGTGGAACAACAGAAACTCTCATTCATTGCTGGTGGGAATGCAAAATGGATCAGTCACCTTGGAAGACAGTTTGGCAGTTTCTTACAAAATTAAACATACTCTTATATTACCATATAATCCAGTAATTGCACTCCTTGGTATTTACTCACCAGAGTTGAAAATTTATATCCACACAAAAACTTAGACAGGCATGTTGATAGCAGCTCTATTCATAATTGCCAAAACTTAGAAGCAACCAAGAAGTCCTTCAGTAGGAGAATGGATCAATAAGCTGTGGTGCATCCAGACAATGGAATATTACTCATCACGGAAGAGAAATGAGCTGTCGAGCCATGAAAGACATGGAGGAACCTTGAATACGTATTACTAAGTGAAAGAAACCAATCTGAAAACGCCACTTGCTACATGAGTCCAACTTCATAACATTTTGGAAAAGTCAAACTGTAGAGAGAGTAAACAGATCAGTGTTTGCCAGGGGTTATGGGGGAGAGAGGGATGACTAGGCAGACCACAGAGGATTTTAGGGCAGTGAAACTACTCTGTATGATACTATAACAATGGATATATGTCGTTATACATTCATCCATAAAATGTACAACACCAAGAATGAACCCTAATGTTTACTATGGTCTTTTGGTGATTACGATGTGTCAAAGTTCAAGGTTCATCACTTGTAACAAATGTACCACTCTGGTGGGGTATGTTGGTAATGGGGGAGGCTATGCATATGTGGGAGCAGGAGGATATGGGAAATCTCTATACATTCCTCTCAATTTTGCTATGAACCTAAAACTGCTCTAAAAAGTAAAGTCTAGTTTTTTAAAAAGTATCTAGACAAAAGGAAAAACAAAAAAAAAACAAGTTTTGATCAGCTATGCTAGATGGAAGATTGACTTATCTTTCTATTCTCTCTATAGAGAGTATTACCAAGAATACTTACCAGTAAGAGATGATAAAGAGTATGCAGCCATAAATGTAGGGATAATTATGGTAGAGAAGTATAAGACAGACACAGTTTCAATATTATTTTTAAAAGATATTGCTACGGAGACTGATTTGTGTCCTCTCAAAATTCATATGTTGAAATCCTAACCCCCAATGTAATGATATTAAGAGGTGGTGCCTCTGGGAGATGATTAGGTCATGAGAGTGGAGCACTCCTGAATGGGATTAGTGCCTTTATAAAAGAAACCCCAGAGAGAACCCTCGCCCCGTCCACCGTGTGAGGACACAGCTGGAAGATGGCCATCTGTGAACCAGGAAGCTCTCGCCGGAAACAGAATCTGTCCGTGTCTTGATCTTGAATTTCTCAGCCTCCCGAACTGTAAGAAATAAATTTCCATTGTTCATAAGCCACCCAGTCTATGGTTTTCTGTTATAGCAGCCTGAATGGACTAAGATAGAAATCTAGGAAGAATAAAAAATTACAAACAAAACAAAACACAGTTGGTGCCCCACCTACTCCTACCAGTTTCTGTATAATAATTGTTAGTTTTGAGCATCCAGATACTAGCGTATATCTCACATAATCCTCCTCTTCCCCACTTCAGGGCAGGGCAGGAAGAAATTAAAGAATGTGCCTGAAGGCATACAGAAGGGCTTGGTGGAGCCAGGGCCTGAACCCAGGAGTCTGGTTTTAAAACACACTCTTAAGCACTGGGCCGCACTGTCTTCCTGGATCCTCAATGGGTATGGAAAGGAAAAGCTGCATCTTAGTCCCAACTACTAGTCCTGCAATCCTGGGCTGATGTATTTAATCCCTCTGTCCTCATCTGTAAAATAGAGAAAATAGCATCTCCCTCCTAGGGCTGTTCTAAGGACTGGAGGAAATAAGCTATGAAAAGTGCCTGGCACAATGATAGCATCAGGCTAGGTATTGAACGTGTTGGTTGCTGCCTTCCTTCTTTCCTTCCTTCTTTCTTTGGCTACTTGGCTATTTTTTTCCTTTTTCTTTTTTTTTTTTTTTTTTTTGACTACTGTCTTTTGGCTACTTGAATGTGTAATTCACAGTAATAATACTAATTTCCATTTTGGTGTATTTACTATCCAAACACTCACTTCTATGTGTCTTAGGTCTTCCATTTCTACAGTGACTATATGATTGCTCACCTCGTTTTTGTAATAGGACACCACGAATTTTTGTTTCTATAGGGAGGAAAAGGCAGGGTGTAACTTATAAACTAATTAAGTAAATGAAATTATGAGGCCCCATCATAACTCTGTCATCACTCCTGGAAATGATCTTGCAAAGAACATACCCTTTTGCCGAAGTCAGCAGTTCTGTTTTGACACAGAGGGACAGAGCAACCTCCTGAGGAAGTCTGTTCTTCACTCCCTGGGCATACATTTTAGGGGCTGGCCTTATTTAGCCTGGCTGCCTTCTATTTTCTGTAACTATGAGCGTCTTGTGAACTGCAGCTTCCTGATTTTACACGTGGGTCACAAATATGCTGTGTGAAATAAAGATGTTGACACAGATCTGGAGAGGATCACTTTCCTTTCATGAAGAGCACAAGCTATTTTATCCTTTGCTTAAGGTGGCCAAAAGCAAGACCCTTCCACAAAGAAAACAAAAATCTATTCCCTAAAATCAGAGGAGCGGAGCGATTAGGAACATGGCTTTCATCCCCTGCAGCTGTGTCTCCATTCAGCGGGCGGATTCAAGAAAGCAAAAGTCTGAGCTGTTTGCTCCTCCCACTGGGCAGGAATGCCAGTTTTTCTCCTCTCCAAAAGAAAATCCCCTGTGACTCTTCCACCCACCAGAGATCCTTCCTGGGCTGGCCCAAACTATTTGCATCACAACTGCCCCTCCCGGCCCCAGTTGCATCACAGAGAAGTGGAAGCCCTGGAGGGATCTTATCTCTGCCACTTTCTCTAAACTGTTATTACTTTTAAAAGTGAAACCAACCATCTGCTTCCTTCACTTAGCACAATCCTAAAGAGCTGCAGCTACTTGCCGGATTAGCCAAGCAGAGGAGGGAGCCGTGGGCTTAGAAGTGATAGAAAGCTTCCTCCTTTCTGATTCAGAGGGCCCAGTTCTGCCTTCAAATCTTTGTTAACCTGCCTTTAATTCCCCCAGCTGTCAGGTTCCTTAGTGGTCTGATGAGTTCCCACCTCCCCAATACCCAAATAAGGAGATCCAGGCTGGTTCCTGCTCCTGGAAAGGCTGAGGGGCTTGGAGTAAACTGGGCCTGGGTTCAGTTCCAAGGTGACCTGGTGCCCAAAGACTTGGAATAGTCATTCTCCTTGAAATTGTGCAAATTATGCAAGTGGAACTCCAGTGCCTAATTAAAGGAGGCTTTGCAGGTACCAATAGTGTGCTCGCTTCCCTTTTTTGGAGCTCCTTGTTATGTAAGGTCTGAGACGGATTTTTTTTTTTTTTTTAAATAAAGAAAAGCTGGAAAGGACAGCCCAGCATGTTCTCCTTAATCTTTGGCGCACCTATAGGTTGAGGGACTCCAGTTTGAAGACCCGGCTATAAACGTCCTATTACACTGGCCAGCACCCCAGCTCCTCCCTCCACCTTTACCCACTTCTCTCTCCGGCTTTGATGTTACTGCACTAGGGGAACCCTTCTCAGCTGCAGTCTGTGGAGCTACGTCACGGGCTTTCTGCCTCTGTCTGCTGGCATTGTACAGATTCCTTAGTCACTCCTTCCCCAAGGTGGGGAGAGCTGAGCTGGGTTCTTATGAATGAAAGGGAAGGAATCATCACAGGGCACACCCCACTGCACCTTTTCACAAGCAGCTTCCCAGGTACTGACTTGTGCTAACAATGAAAGGGAATTTTCTTAGGCGTAAGTTTCCATACCTCAACTTCAAACAGCAGAAGCTTGCTCAATCTGGAAGCCTAAGAGGAATGTTTTGCAGATAATCAGTGTGTTCTAACTTAATTCTTTAGATTCTTTCTCACATTCCAAACATTGCTAGCCTAGATTTGTACCTAAGGAGCAGTTTGCGGCAGGAGAAATAAATATTTAATGATGTGTATTTTTTCCATTGAATGCTCCAAACGAATTCCTTTTCCAAACTCAAGATATCAGATATTTTCATAAAGCTCACAATCCTGTCCTAATTGCCGAGAATTAGCCTCAAAGAAAATTTGTTTTAAAAAAAAAGTAAACAAAAGCCTGAAAAAATTTAAGAAGAAAGCAACTTTCTTTGGACACATTCTTTGAGTTATGGACAAAGCTAGAAATACCTGGATATCTTTGGTCCTTCACAGTCATATGCTATTCCAAGAGGACTAAACTAAAAGGAGTGCTTTGTATGGTGTGCTCTTTATGGCACTCTCACTAGAGATCAGAAACTCATTTTCATATTTCTGTGTAATGTCTCACACACAACTCTTAAGGATAAGGAGGAGTTATCCAGGTCAACAATTAATAAAACCTAATTGGAACTGTGGACAATGGTTTCAAGACTCTCATTGTCTCTTTCTCATTTCTCTGCATGTGGGCCTCCTCCTCTCTCACTGCTGAGTGGTTTTCTCCACATTTGGGTAAAACATGGTCACCAATAACTCTTGAGTTTGACCTCTTGCAACTTCTACCACCAGAGATGATCTTACTGACCTCTCTCTCTCTCTCCTCAAGCCCAAAAGTCCTTGAGCAAAGAATTCATAGATTCACCTTGGGAGACCCAGGGAATCGTCTACTCTGACCAGAGATTTGGAATAATGAGATATGTTCATGGAAAAGTGAAATGTTTTGAATGGCTGGAGTGGGGAAGCAACCAGTGGCTAAGATCATGAATGATCTTCTATAGCATATTTGGGGTTTACTTTGAAGATAATGAAAGGCGTCATCAAAGAATTTTAAACAGAGTAGTGGCAGGATAAGAGTATATTTTAACAAGCACACTGTAATGTAGAAGAGAAGAGTTGGAGAGGAGAGATTGTGTACAGCCACATGTTAGTGCCCCTGAACTACAGTGTCTCTCTCTGCACACCTGTGCCTTATGCAAGATTCAGGCCCAGAGCAGCAATGACCTGGGCCCCAGCTTTAGCCTTTAGCCAGATCAACAGGCAGGATTCCTTGTTCCTTTTGATTGGATGGGCAGAATCTATTGGAACACACTTATTCCTGACCCAGGATAAAAGGAGAGAATATTTGTCGGTCCTGCTCCCAAGAAGGCTTTTTTACCACACTTTCTCTGCCCCCTGATAGCTGTGAGAGAATGCATGTGAGGGATGCAGGTAATAGGCAGCAGCCCTCATTTCATCCCTTGGAGTCATTATGGCCATCAAGTAAGGGAAAAAAATATATATTTTTAATTGTATGTTTGGGAACTGCAACAGCAATGTCTCTACTTAAGTGTAGGGAAGGAAAAAGTTTTCCTCAATCCTCATAGGGCCCCTGGGTGTGCCTGAAAATTAAACTGGACAAAAACAGATTAACAGGAGAAAAGCATAAAAACATATTTAGTATAAGTTTTACATGACACAGGAGCCTTTGTAATAGGAAATGAAAACCTGAAGAAATAGTTAAGCCTGAGTGTTTCTATACTAGGTTTGACAAAGAGTAGAAAGTGATGCAAAAACGTGATAGGACTAAAGGATGTGAGCTAAAGGTAGTAACTGGTAGTAAACTGGGGGAAACAGCAAGTCCTGTTCATTTGGATTCTTCTCAGTGTCTCTCTGTCTTTAGAGATAAGAATGCACTTTCCTCCAAGTATAGGGAGGGCTGCTGCAGGGTAGAATGGAGAGTTCAGAGAGTTCTTCCTGTATCTGCCAGTTCTCAAATTCCTTCAGCTTAAAATATTCAATATGCCAAGGCACCATATATTGGAGTAATGTATTGTGAACCCCAACAAGTGACTTGTATTGGGAATTGTCTTGCCCCTCTTTCCTAATTTGGCCTCTTGAGGAATAAAATCTTGTTTACTGGTATTGTCTAATTGCTGCAGATCAGTTTGCTCCTTGCTTCCTTCTCAGAAATATTACTTGTTATTTCTGAGTAATGGTTCATGCCTAGCAACTCTAAGGAGAGGGCTCTGAATTGTCTATGCAGCTGTTAAATAGACCACTGAAAGGGTTAGAAGCTGCTGAACACAACCTTTCTTTTCTCTCCTGTCATTAAGAACTGACATTCCATCATCCACTTGCTTACTTTCCTCCTTAATGAGCAATAAGCTTGACATGGGTCATAGATCAGACTGTCTAAGAAATTTTGCTTTACCAGAAGAGTGTCCAAAGGCATCCTTGCTGGACCTGATAGTTACCCAAAGCCAGCAAGTATGGGGTAGCCTTAAGCCTCTATGAAAACCATAAAGACAGCCATGTAAACCCCATGGTCCCTAGGCTCCTGGCTTTTGTTCTGTAGTAAACTCCCATTGCTGAAGGCAGGAAACAAAGCACACAATCAAACCTACATTGGACTTCACTTGAAGACCATTTTTATTACTTCTCTTACTCGGTAGAGTCCAATTGAAAGGCTGAAAACAACCTAACATTTTCAGTAAATTACTCTTCTCCAGAAAGCTGGGGGTTTTTTGTTTTTGTTTTCACTTTTTAGAGAGTCGGTAGAAAGAAAGTAACGACAATCTCCATAAGCCAAAAACGAAGAGAAAGTCGGAACCCAGAGAAAGCAGGCAATAGTTGAGTGCATAATGACTGAGAATTTTCCAGAATTGATAAAAGACATCTACTCTCAGATTCAGGAAGTCCCGAATAAGGTAAATGAAAGGAAACCTACGTCTAGACACATTGTGATGAATTTGTTTATCAGCACTTGGCATCAATTTCCAACTCATTTCTAGGATTTGGTTTGGTTTCACTTGGTTGTTAATCTAGAATGCTACAGACCACATTTCCCAGGCTCTTTCTCAGCTGATGTCCTGGATGTGATTTAGATTCTGCCAATGCTCTCCTGTGAGACTTGGAAGCCAAAGGAAGACAAGGCCATCGTCCTGCTGCAGTTCTGTGTGGCAAGGACAGTCATGAGATGTGTTTTGAGGCAGTGGCTGCAACTGGACTCAGTGATCCAGCACCTCACAGGCACCGGCGTTGTGAGTCCACAGGCATATGAGGCATTTGGGCTGCTGGACACAGCAGTCTTCTCTTTGGTCACCCCCCTCATGGAGCTTCCTGACTTCTAAACAGTAGCTACAGCAGTGAGTTCTGGACCCAGGAGTGAGGACAGCTCCTGCCTCCCTGCTGCATTAAATCGCACCTGTTCCCGATGTTAAGTCTCACTCTCCTCACTCGTAACCCAGAGAAGGACAGTGTGGCCTTCCCGTGATCCAGACTATCAAAGCTACCAGGAAGAAATGGAAAGGTACAGAAAATTATCGCTCCTGCATGCGCTGAGTTCACTCTGAGGAGCAGCTGTCACTCCTACTCTGTCTCTGTCTTGGGTGGAGCTCCCTATTCCAGGTGCCTGCCTGAGAAGGGTGCCTGACTGGCAAGAAGGTCAGAGTTCTGCTTTGGCCATTGCCATCTGATTACCTGTGTCATCTGCCCTGCAATGCTGAGCCTCTGCCACTACGCCCTCTGACAAGTTTCCTCTCTCTTGGTTCAGGGAACCCCTGCTAATTGTCTCTCCTACGGTGTTTATTTTATTTTCACTTTTTTCTTCCTTGATAAAATCTACAGAGTCTTGTAAGTATAATTGTTGCTCTTGAGTTTGTTAGTTCCATTTTAGGATTTTTTGCTTAACAATTTATTTTTTCAACTTTTGTTTTACTTCATTTCTGCTAATTGCCTTAGGACCTTTAATATGTTTTTTTCCTCCTACATAATCAAGTTAAATGCTCGATTTGTTTATTTTCTCATTATTATTTTTAGCAATAAAAGCAATGAAGACTATGAATTGACCTCTGAGTACCTCTGTGACTTCATCCCAAATGTTTTGTGTATTTATGAGGAGTTCTAACTTTTGTTATTTTCTTCAAAGTCTGTTATTAACTAATTGACTTGTGTCTTATTTTAGTGGTTATATTGGAGAGTTTTAAACATTTTCCATGTGGTTTTTGTTACTTATTTGAATTCTTGTATCAATAATAGTAAAAATGATAAAGTATTACTAATAACTATTTCTCATTTTATTGCACTGTGACCAGAGAACATAACCTGGAGAATTTCTTCTATTGTTAATTTATTCAGATTTTTTTTTATGTCTAATTTTTGTGTATGCTTTATAACTATCTGAAAGAACGTGAATTATATGTTTTTAGGGAATATGCTTCCATGTACCACTACCACTTCTACCTTTCTTAAGCTACTAAATATTGAGCATACACTCACATCATCTGTTGTGCTTGATGCCTTGCATATTCTCACAACACTCCTAAAAATTAACAAACGTCAACCTCATTTTTACAGCTGAGCAAACTAAGGCTCAGATTTCTTTTTATGCTTTACGTGTTGTAGCCTGCTTGTGGTGTCTAAAATTGCTCACTCTGTATTTTGTCAATTTATTCTGAATTTCTGATCATTTTTCTCTTATATATTTTATTTATATGTTAGTCTGTGCCCAAAGGTTCAGTGTATTTGTCTTCAATGGTAATTTTGCCTTTCACCAATATAAAATTACTCTCTTTATTCTGTTTGCTGAGTTTTGCTATAATGATATGACTCCAGGTGATGGGGATGAAAAGGAGAGGAGGGAATTTGCATGAATAATTCTTGGTAACTTATGCACATAATGTCATTTATTTTAAGCTCTCTTGCAGATGCTCTGGACTTGGGGCCAGTAGTCATAAGCCTATTGTTGATTCATTAAGTGATATTATTTTTTTAAAAAGGTAATCTTGGTCTCTACCTACCTTGCAGGCATGTTGTATGGAGAAAATGAAATTAAAATTATGCCTTTTGATTATTTTGAAGATCTATGTAAATTGAACATAGCATTGTTTCTTCACAGGGTTTCCCACTCTCCTCCCTCTGGCCTCTCCATCCACATTCACTCTCCCACAGGGGTGTATAGTAAAGCCTCGGGCCTCACTAGGATTAAGTCTTTTAAGTCTCCTTCTTGATGACCCCAGAATCCTGAGACCCTGATCCAAGGAAAAGAATTCTACCCTTTAATATATTCCTGGTGCTTGGCTTTTATTTTCCCTGATAGAATTTCAAAGAAGCAAAAGTCTTGTTGACAGTCACTGATGTTCTCGAACAACATATGTAGTTACCTGAAGCCAAAGAAATTGCACAGATGTCTGAAGCCATGAGCCTCACAGATGTTACTTGAGCTGTATACTCAAGACAAGACATCACACTCTAAAACTGCTCCGCAGCTAACTGAAGGGAAACTCCCCCCTCAGTGAGCCAAATTCCTAGCATAATTTTCCCTCTCGTTTTCAAAGTTTCCTGTATTTTCCAGACAATATCATACATCCAGACATTTTCCATTGAACTAATGTGTTTTACTTTCTCTCAAAGATATTATTACTCATTCTTGAAGTATCTACTCCTTGGACCAAACCATTCCAGCAGAATGATTTACATACACCTCCATTTCTACCTGACACATCCCATTCTGCAATTACTTGTTTGCGATTATAAATCTACTATGCGGTGAGCAAGAACCATGTTTTATTCATTTCTGCATCCCCAGTGCCCAGACCACTACCTGATGCATGTGTGTTTGCTGAATTTAATTTACTGAATTTTCAAAACATTTACAAAAGATTTTTTTTTTTTTGCTGAGGAAGACTCTCCCTGAGCTAATATCTTTTGCCAATCTTCCGGTTTTTTTGTTTGTTTGTTTGTTTTTTTGGCTTGAGGAAGATTAGCCCTAGCTAATATCTGTGCCAATCTTCCTCCATTTTATATGTGGGTTACCACCACAGCATGGCTAATGAGTGGTGTGGGTCTGCACCTGGGATCTGCATCTGCAAACCCAGGGCACACCGAGCTTAACCACTATGCCACAGGGCAGGCCCCTGTATTTTGTTTTTAACAAAACACATACCTGTCCTTCATTTTTTATAATGAGATTTTAGAAATAGATGCCTGTTCCTTCATCTCACACTCAGGAGAGGGGTACACTCCCACAGGGCTACTGAAAGAGCTTAATATGTGGCCACTATAAGTCACAGGGGTTTGAGGTCTAATATCTACCCAGAGAATCTTAGCTCAAAATATCAGTTCTGGTGGCAAGGACAGGAAAGTGCTCTTATACTAAGATTGGCTGATATTCCTAGAGTTTGTCCAGGCAAGAGAGGTTGGTGGAAATGAAGTATGAGAGGTCATCTTAGGTGCTTGTCCTATATGGTCACCTAAAGAGGAAGCAGAACCACAGCAGCAAAAACCTGGAGATGAGTTCTGGGTTATCAGAAACTATAGGAGGCACAAACAACCATCTAGATTAGAGAAGTGTTTGCTCAGGACAAGGGAACTGAAGTCTGAGAGACCTGATCATGGCTTCCAAAGAGCCACCAAAGTGCTTCATGAGAGATTCTGCTCTAAACATCTGCCATGTTTCAACTGACTCTATTTGGTCAGTTCAATTGATGCTTTTTCTATCCTTCTTCTACTCCCTGACCAGCAAGTTCTGGGGGAAGGATGAGAAGATAGGGAGATAGAGAAGCAGCCAACCATGTCCCCCTTTCTGACTAGAAGCTTCCAGGCTAAAACAGGCTGATCTAGGGGTAGGGGGAGATAAGCCATTAAATATCATTTTGAGATCTGTTTAATATCTTCTGCTGGATATTTTAATTGCTGACTTCAGACCGTGTTCACTACTTAAAGAGACCGTACCTCCTGAATGGAAAAGCTGTGGGTTGGGATCCATCAGAGTTTTCATCCAGGAGTAGGGAAAGATTATCTCCTCTGAGTAAATATTAAAAGGATGGTGGGTGACAATGAATTTGTACTCTGCTTATATCATGAGCTATACATGGTCATTCTACTACTTAGACTTCATGTGATCCACTCAATAACCACTGAGGGATGAAGGGCAATTCTAAAGTCTGCACTTACAAAGGTTATCTAGAGCCAACAGTGTCAGCTAAGCCTTTAAGTTACAAAAAAGAGAACCTACTTTGACTAGTTTAAGCAGAAGAGAAATTTATTATGGGATTTTAGCTAACTCAAGGGGCTGGAGAAATAAACTTGTGGCTGCATTTCCAAAAACTCCTCTTAGAACCTCACCACAGAACAACACTTCCACCATTGACCTAGAACCAAGCCACTGCCACCTGCACACAGCCTTTTCCTCAAGTAACCCACTCCAAAGTTGCATGTCTGATTGGTGGAATCCGGATTACATGCCAGCACCATTCTACCCAAAAAAGGAGGAAATCAAAATAGGTAAAGAATCAAAGCATAGAGTGTATTCAAAGACGCTGGACTGATGTTCTTAACTCATGACGTGTAAGTACTTCATATGCCCTTTATTCTGTTTCTGTCCTGTTCATTGCACCATAGAGTGTTTCTTGCCTTTTTCCCGAAGCCTGGAAGAATGTCTAGGTTTTGTAGCCTGGAGGAATGTCTAGGTTTTTTAGCTTTTCTCGGCGATAGGATCTTCATGCCTGTTAAGATCCACGAAGATTGCAAGTTACAGAGCTAGCCACATAACATTTTTTTCTGTTATGCAATCAGAAATCTTGACATTCAGCTATGGCTCGCTACATCCATAAAATCTTCTCAGGGAGCTCCAGCTCATAATGACTTCTTTTTCCAAAACAATAGCAATCTATGTCTGTCCCATTCATCTGCACTTGTGGCCTCTTTCATTGTGTTGTCATTTAACTATTATCTTGTTTGTAAAGGTAGCTGGAGTGGAGCAAAGAGAACTCCATTGGGATTTATTTCTCACAGATATTTCTACATGTCCCTCCCATACTTGATACATGGTAAGAACTCAGCCACTATTTGCATTATCGTCACATTTAGGAGTCAGGACACCACTGGGTTGTAAGCTTCTGAAAAAAAATCCAAAGTCATATAATCACGGCTTTGCCACTTTCTCAGCATGCATCCACAGCTATCTTATTGGAAGCCTGCCCACAGAATGTGCTCAACTCAGTGCTTGCTTGCCACACCGGTGTTTCTGCGTCACTGCCCACTTCGACATCAATCCCAGACACACTGCTGGCTTCCAAGCTCTTTTTCATAATTATCTGAAGAAAGTTTCTGTAACATCAAACTGTGACTAATGAGGACATGTCATAAGGAAGCTGTGTGACTTGTGATGTAGGTTGTAGGTCGCTGGCTCCTGAAGATCTTCTGGGAGCTAGGTGATCCCTCAAAAACAACGAGGTCTGGATTAGCATCAAATGGCCCCCTCCTTTGAAAACCAGTCCCTTCTTCCTCCTATGAGTTTCTTCTAACACTGTGTCTCTTAACCAGAGGGAATAGCTCTGTTTGATGGGTTTGGTGCCTCTTTTTCATGCTGTGGGTCTTTCTTAAGTGTTTGCTCATCTCTATGTTGGGGAACCTGGTTTGGGGCCTGCCTATTCTTGTTTACTCTCACCTGCCTCTAGTTATTGTGGGAAGAGAGCAGGGCATGCCACTGGACCTGCGCCTCCTCTCTCTGCCTCCAGCACTCATACACACTACCAGCGCTGCCCACCGCTTAGCACAACAACCTAATTACTCCAAATATAGCAACTCAATTCATCACCCTGAAAAAGGCTCCAGGGTTCCCTCCCACATCCTGTATCTGTGGACTCTAGGCTTGGAGGCCCCCCACCCACTTCCTACTTCCACCATTATTTTCTCCTACTTGTAATTTGGTTTATAACTTTGGAGAGTTGATCACTCTGTTGATTGGCTCTAATGATTTTTATCCTTCCAATGTTCTCAAAATTTTACATCCATTCATGTGGTAACTATCTACGTCTATCTGACTACTGTTTATTACAAATCAGTAGCCCCTTGATCCTAGGTTTCCATAACACTTTATAATTTACAAAACTCTTTTGATTATCTCATTTAATTCTCACAACTTTGACATGAAGTTTTACAAACGAAGACAGAGCAATTCAGAGAAGTTTAGTGACTTGTGCAAAGTCACACAGCCATAAATGAAGCAGGTGGAGTCTTTGCACTTTATGCCATACAAGTAGGTCACAGGATGCTCTGCTTTCCTGCACAGGGTCAAAAACTCCCTCTACTTTCTCTCTTCTCATTG
This sequence comes from Equus caballus, assembly GCF_041296265.1. Taxonomy (NCBI): domain Eukaryota; kingdom Metazoa; phylum Chordata; class Mammalia; order Perissodactyla; family Equidae; genus Equus; species Equus caballus. The sequence goes on from NC_091688.1 coordinate 9,004,847, forward strand.
GAAGAACTATCCTACCTACAGGACTCACATCCTAACTCAATTAATCCCTCAACTATGTTGATTGGAACTCCTAATTTAAGCCCATCTCTTTGGGTAGATTTTCACAAAGTTTTAAGTATCTCCAATACTTATATCTTTAATACTTTAGTTACAAAGAGCTCTTTTTTATCTTACTAATGCCAATCAACTTTAGCATCTACCTAGAACACTGGGTTAACAAGAATCTTGACAGCAAATCAGGCATAGCAGAAGAGAATGTCGAAATCAATTAGTGATGTCTACCACACAGGAAAGGGACTGATGACAGCCTCTGAGAAACTTAAACCTATAATTTCCCCACTCACTCTGCCTCCATCTCTCCTCACTATCACCTCTCTTTTCTGTTGGCCAAGTTTCCATTAGTGGGTGTGGGTCTCAAGTGTATTAGTTATTTCTGATTTTTTTACAAAGTAAAAAAAGCTCTTTTTCAACTTGGCATTTCAACAGTACCTACCTATTTGTTCCACAACAACTTTTAAAAGATTTGACTGACTTTGATCAAATTTGCTACAGTTCCAAAAAAGAATTCAGATGCACCATGAATTTTATTTGTATTTCAGTCTATTCTGACATTGATCAGGGATGTAGGAATGGGTGACTATTGATAAAAAAAATTTTAATATGTATATCTTAAGTAATTTTTAAACAAACACAAACAAAATTTGATATGTAAGTCTCAGCAATGCAGCTTCTCCGGTCCTCAGCCCCACATCTCCTTTGTATAATTTCAGAATTAAATCTGAGTGCTTTAAAAGTAGAAAGTTTAGAAAGTATGCCTTTATTCAGTGACAGAACATAAAGGTAGGGAAATGAAGAACTGATTTTTCAAACACTTAAAACTCAGCTACTTTATTTGGTCAGACTTTGAGGATGATTAATTTCATTCCTTGGCCAAATCGTAAGAATTATTGGAAATCCAAGGTAGGTCCTCTATCTTAAGTAACAATTTTATGTTGGTTATCTTAGACTCATGAAATCATCCAAGTAAATCATAAGCAGTGTAATTCACTCTTGGTCAACAAACATCTCCAGCCAGGTTTCATTTCTCCATAGACGCGGACCCCAAGACAACTTCTGGCAAATCATTATTTCTTTAGAAAGGGAACAAAGACTATGAAAGTGTGAGTAATAATACAAACTGGAAAAAAAAAAAAGTCAAACTTACGCAAAGAGTTGATGGTATCAGTGCAGCATCTGGCACATGGCAACACACTCCTCCAAACCCATTACTCAACCTCAAAGAGACAGAATGACTTTGCTGGTTTTGTTTGGTTTAAATTAGAGATGATGTTTTCTCTGAAGAAATATTTGTCCTTGATTGAATTTTCCTCCAAGCTGTGGTGTGTGGCAAGGGAGGAGGAGGAGAAAGAGCAGGGAGTACATATTGATAAAGACAAAACACAGACGAAAGTGGAAATCTGCCATCTTCTCTTGCTTCTGTGGAACAGAAGGTTGTGCCATGAGATATCAGGAGAACCAATGGACCACCCATGTCTTTCATAGAAGCCACATTCTGACCTCTTTTCAAAGTCAAAATAGCACTGTTAGAAGGATCTCATTAAGATAAATCCATAATTTTCACTTTGATAGAATTTATTCACCAATTCATTCATTCACTCATCAGTCACCACATATTTATTGACTGGCTCTAAGGTGCCAGGATTTCTGCAAGATATTAGAGATAAAGCTATAGACATGTCACAGCTCTTGCTCTCACTGAACATAAGACCTAGGGAAGGAAAGAGATAAGCAACTTATCAATTGCAATTAATATCAGACAAGACAGAAAATACAAGATTTAATGAGCACATAGGAAGGATAAGTATCCAGACTTGGAATAAAAAGGGAGTCTTCCTGGAGTAAGTAATAATTAAGAGTAGAAAGAAGAGTAGATATTAAACTAGTCAAAGGGAGGGAAGAAAATATTTCAGGCAAAGAGAATAGAGCAACAAGTTTAGGGAACTGAAAGTAATTTGTTCTGCTTGAGATGTAGGTCTTTGAGGGTTGAGGGCAAAAGTGGGTAGGGACAGTAGAAGATGAGACTGGAGAGATAGGCAGACACCAGGCCTTAAAGCCATGGATATCATTTGAAAATTGTGTATGGCTATAAGAAATGGAATTCACCAAAACAATGGTTTAAGTAAAATATAAGATTATTTTTCTCTCATGTAAAACAAATCCAGGAGCAGGTAGTCCAAAGTATCTCCATGATGGAGAAACCATCAAAGATCTCAGCTCATTCTTCCTTTTAGTTCTGCCATCTTTAGAACAGGATTTCCCTCCATAAGACAATTTCAAGGTCTCAAGATGACCACTTTAGCTTGAGTAACTATTTCTTCCAGTCAAGGAGATGGAAGGATAGAAAAAGAGCAACAGGTTAACATTTCCCTGAGTCAGTTTCCTTTGAGCAGAACTTATCTAGATGTCACACTCGAAACTTTGGCTTATATCTTTTGGGCCAGAACTTGGTCATACAACTATTCCTATCTGCAAAGCGTGCTGGGAAATATAGTTTCTTAGCTGAGCACAATTGCCCTCCCTAACTAAATCAGGGTTCTCTTCGTAAGGAAGAATGGGACAAAGATATTCAAGGCAACTGGTAGTCTTTGCTATGCCACACTATGTTAACTTTATCCTGAGGGCATTGCAGAGTCATCCAACAGTTTCAAGCCAAGAAGTGACAAATTTGTATTTTCAAAAAGTCTTCTTGGATGCAGGGTAGAAACAGTATGGGGGGGGACATGACTGGGGGCAAGGGGCCCTGTTAGGAGAATGTAGAAAATTAGACAATAGGTAATAGTGGCTAAAAAGTGTGATTTGATAAGGATAAAAGGTGAGACTAAGATGAAACCAGGAATGTAAAGAAGTAAAGAGAAGGATCTTGTTGGCATCAAAGGCAAATCTTACCCACTTACTGCTGTATCTGATCTGACTCATCCACATTGAGCCTTCTTCTTCTGGGCAAAGCAAGCCAACATTGCATCTAACTCAGCTCTTTGAATGTCACTCTACAACTGGGGTAATCAGAGTGCTTGTCCTATGATTTTTAAATGTTAAAAATTTATTTCTATTACATATGCACATCCATTTGTATAATTTTATATAAGTTCATAAATAAGACATCACAAATCCTATTGTTTTTGATGAAATATTTGATGCATGCAAAATAATGCATATGTATATGTATATTATGGAACATAATAATAAAACTAACACTTATACCCACTTTTATCCACTATCGAACTTAAGAATCAGAATGGTAGCAACACTTCCTCAGGTTTAAAAGCCATCATCCACATACAATCAAAATACCCACGCTTTTTAGTTACCTATGACCTTGCTCTTCATATACACATAGATAAGGAAGAGTGACAGCAATATGAGGTTTCAATGCCTCATATTTACCTCAGTGCCATGACTTACCCTAAAACCATAACAGTAATAGTTAATACATAATTAATATTTATTACATGCCGGATACTCTTCTAAATGCTTTACATATATGAAATAATTTAATCCACTTAATGATTCTGTGAAGTAAATATTATTATCCTCATCCTTATATTATTGATGAACAAACTTAGGTATGGAGTGGTTTGGTATCTTTCCCAAGGTCACAGAGCTAATGAATGGTGAAACCAGGATTTAAATGGGTCGTCTGGCTCCAGAGTCTGTTCCTAGCCACTATGCTATACCATTGTCTGTAGAATCATGATGGTGATGATGGTAGTGATGCTGGTGGTCACTTTTTCCCTTAAATATGGCTGCTCCTCTTGTAGAATGTTGATTCAGAAGTTTTAGAGATTATGCTGACAGATTTACTCATTCCGTAGATTTAGAACTTCTTGACAATAAGAATTAGGATGAGAAATTACAGATATAAGGTCCGGGGTTGTGAGGTGTGTGGCACACTTTATTCTGCAACTGAAGTGTATATTGCTTATTCTGGTACACGAGACTGGCTAAGTTTCAAAGGACACCTTAACTGTTGACTTGCAAATAAAGCATATGCAATAAGTTATACCAGACAAGTCAATAGCAAAGTTTTCATTTATCTCCTTGATCACTGCTGCACGGAATCTTGAGACTGTTGTGTTTGTAAAAACTCCAATAAGTAATTTTAAATCTCTTTTGAATAGAGTAATGTGGCATCTCAGATCCCTTTGGGGTAGTGGTGAATAAAGTTATACCCCAGATGCCTAACACAATGCCTGGCACAGTATAAGCTCCATGAAAATTAGTTGCTATCATTATAGCCATTATTCTATGATGTTAAAGAAGGGAAAGGCTCTTAGAAAATAAATGGTTTGAAGACTCCACTGCTGTTTCTATGCAAGGCTTTATTTTAACTGTTTTATTAAATATTCAGACCTCTGAAGAATTTTTGTAGTACTACCATATTGATAGACTTAATCTTTAGAATGGTATTAGAAAGTATAAAAAAAGCAATGTCATTCAGTTACAGAAGAGTGATTTAAAGGTTACTTTTGACCAGTCGTATTTTTAATACAAATACAAACATGATTACTCCCCACTGATGTTCATCAACCTCAGCACACATGGGAACCAGACTAACACAGTTTTATGAGGTTTAATCTATGTCTAAAGATGCCACAGGTGTAAAAAATGATAATGGTAAACGTATGGTCTGATTCCTTGATGCTGAGATTTTAAACATGGCTCTGTGAGTGGTTTTATATGTAGTCAGTTTCGTATTCCCTCCAAGTGTTTTAGTTAAGCAATCCTGGCTGCTGTAAAAGAAAAAAATCCCAAAATCTCAGTGACTTAAAGTATTGGCAACTTCCTGCTTATGTAGACCAAACAGGTTTTTCTAATTGGTGACAAGAGACAGGGAAGAGGCTCTATTCCCTGAAGTCAGTTATAAACCCAGACTAAAGAAGGCGTCAAAGCTGCCTTGGAAGTCAATATCCAGCCAGAAGATGAGAAAAGAGGCTAGAGGATTGCAAGTGGGAGGGACTAGAACTCACATTCCTTTGGTTAGAACTCAGTCACATGGCTAGTTCTCACTGCAAAGGAGGCTGAGAGTCCCAGAAAGAAGAGGAAATAGTTTTGTTGATTAACTAGCAGTCTCTGCCATTGTAAACCTTAGTTTTCTCATCTATAAAATGGCTAGTCCGCCTTTTTTAAAACTTTCTTAAGCCTGTAGAATTTTCGAGAATAAAACAAAAAGCTGCAGGTCTACCACTTGATACAGATCATAAAGTCTTCACCATTTGATAATAACGCAAGATATTCCGTTTATCTAATTCACCTTTCTTGAAAACCCAGAAATTTCTATCTTTCTCTAATTTTTTTAGAGGCTCTTATGTCTTTGGTTTCTGTGAAACACGATCCTGCAGGGCAGGGACTGTGGTTTCTACAGCAGTAACTAAAGATTATTAAACATCTTGAAAACATCATGAGCTGTGAACAGTGCTTAATGCTTCACCGAATCCTCGCAACAAGGCGATGAGATAGGTTTCATTATCCCTGTTTGCATGATGGCGGAGCAGGGGAAGCCATGAGTAGGGAATGTACAATTAAATAGTTAGCCAAAGAACACAGTTGATAAGTGGTGGTAAAGTCCCAACTTGAACCTAAGCCTCCATTGATTCCAAACCTTGAGTTTATACCAATCATGTTATTCTGCTGCTTTTCTGCTGCTCTCAGATTCCCCAGAACACTTAGCACAGTGTCAGGCACCTGGTGAAAGAAATTGAACAAATACTTGTTCAAATAAATTGAATTGAATTTTATATACCCTAAAATTTAATAAACCTCAGTGTAACTCTATGTTCTTGAAGAACATTTACATTGCCCCATCCTTGATATCTTGTCTTATCCACGCCTGCTTTATTTTTGCTTTCTCTTCACTTGCATTTCCTCATTCCTTTTCTTGTTGCTCCCAAGGGACATCTCACCCTCTGAAAAGGAAGCTTTTATTTAAGAAACTGTAGTGTGCAATGTGCTGTTCCTTAGCCCCTTGAGAATTTCTGGCAAAGGTCTTATAAACAGCATGACTTAGCGCAGCTTGAGAGAGATTCCTGTCTTATTTAACTTTACAGGAAAAAGAATTAGTTCAGACCAGACCTTCTTGTAGAATGTGGATCTAGACCCAACTGTCTGCATGTCTAAACTTAGCTTGAGATACCATTTTTTCCCAGGCTCCTTAGCTAGATTTATTCCTCTTCCAGTAAGACTCATGTTGAACGGTATATGAGTTATGTTTTCAATTGACACTAAAATAACAGGATAATCTGCCAAGTTAAAAAAAATTCATTCTTTCTAGTCTAAGACAAGCTGGCTATCTCCTCTTACAAATGTCTTCTGCTTGTAAGCACGTGCCTGGGCTACAGACTCAGAATGAATGCTATATCTCCTTTATATCCTGTTTGAGGTACCTTGTTCTGTGTACAAGGAAGTTGTGAGCAGGTAATTAGTAATGGTATAATTGCCTCTTTGTGGACAGCTAATTATGGTTTATGAGGCTTATCTAATAAATTATATCCATAGACACTAACTACCTTCAGAAAACAGTGAAACTATGGGTCCTTGGGGAGCTATTTCCATTGTAACAATCTGGACCAAAAACACACAATTCACCAGGGCCAGAACCTGGACTTATAAAAGGAACATTTTACTATTTAATGAGGAGATATTATTAATGAAGATACTCTATCCTTCAGATATTGCATCACTTTGGGAAAAAAGAAATGTGGACCCAGTATAAGAATTTTATTAGCAATATCAATGTTTTATCTCTGTACTTGCTAAGTTTCTGCAAGATTATTTATTTATTCACAAAAAAATATTTTCTGATCAACTTAATATGCTTAGCACTGTGCCAAATATAGAAACTCATCATTGTGGTGCTTGAGAAAAAGCTTGCATAAAATCACTATAATGAAAAATAAAAAATAATGTCATCAAAAATTATATGCAGTATAACGGGAATTCAAAGAAAGGAAAAGATTTTTTTCTTCCTCGTGGAATTAAAGGCTGTATAGAGGAGCTATACAGCTCCTCTTTCTTTGAGCTGAGCCTTGGATGATGATTATACACTGACTTTATTCCACATTATACACTACACAGCTTCAGAAAAGCAATACTATATTACTGCCAACAAATAGTTACTAAGAACAGTTTAAAACATATTTTTAATATAGCTTCCCTTTTCTTCCCTACCCATTTTAAAGTTACGATATACCTATGTAGCTATTATATACTATAATCTCTTCCTTTTAAGCTTTATTTTTTGAAAAACCAAATGTTTCATGATTACCACAAGTCCTTAGGTCAATGCCTCTCTAGTTATTTTAGTTGTCTGGAGATCATTTTCTGATAGATTCTTCAGGAAGGGCTCTTGGGAATAATATATCCTGAGTCCTTGAAAGTTGAAAACAATTTATGCCCATTATTCTTGAATGTCAGTTTTGCTGATACGAAAACTTTGGCTGATGTTTTTTTTTCCTTCAGTATTTTAAATACGTTTTCCATTTTCTTCTAGCTTAAAGTGTTTGTGGTAGACGTCATAGTGTCCCCTCCCCCATCCATGTCCTAAAACCTAGAACCTGTAAATGTCAGCTTATACAGCAAAAGGGAATTTGCAATGTGATTAACTTAAAGATCTTGAGATAGGGAGGTTACCCTGGATTAGCCAGATGAGCACTAAATGTACTCACAAGTATCCTTATGAGAGAGAGGTAGAGGCAGATTTGACTACAGAAAAGGAAAGAAGGCAAGGTGATGATTGAAGCAAGGGGAGAAAATGCAAGGTGATATGGGGCTACTAACCAAGGAATGAGAACGGCCTCTAGCAGCTGGAAAAGGCAAAGAAATGGATTCTCCCTGAGAGCCTCCAGAAGGAGACAGCCCTGCTGACATCTTGATTTTAGCCCTGTAAGACTCATTTTGGACTTCCGGACTCTAGAGCTGTAAGAGAATAAATTCCTGTTGTTTTAAGCCAATTAGTTTGCGGTAATTTCTTACAGCAGAAACAGGAAAATAATAGACTGTTAGTCTCAAAGAGTCTAGTGATAATATTTTTGCCAAGATGCTTATTGAATTCTTTCTCCTTTTTTTAATTTTTATTTTTATAGCAGTAACATTGGATTATAACATTATATAACTTTCAGATGTACATCATAATATATTTCGAATTCTGTGTAGATTACGTCATGTTCACCACCCAAAGACTAATTACAATCCATCATCACACACTTGTGCCTAATTACCCCTTTCACCCTCCTCCCCCTCCTTTTCCCCTCTGATAATCATCAATCCAGACTCTATTGCTATGTGTGTTTGTCATTGTTTTTATCTTCTACTTATGAGTGAGATCATATGGTATTTGACTTTCTCCCTCTGATTTATTTCACTTAGCATAATACCCTCAAAGTCTATCCATCTTGTCACAAATGGCTGGATTTGATCATTTCTTATGCCTGAGTAGTATCCCATTGTGTATATATACCACATCTTCTTTATCCACTCATCCCTTGATGGGCACCTAGTTTGCTTCCAAGTCTTGGCTATTGTGAATAATGCTAAGATGAACATAGGGGTGCATGTATCTTTATGCATTTGTGTTTTCAAGTTCTTTTGATAAATACCCAGCAGTGGGATAGCTGGATCATATGGCAGATCTATTCTTAATTTTCTGAGGATACTCCATACTGTTTTCCATAGTGGCTGTACCAGTTTGCACTCCCACCAGCTGGGTATGAGGGTTCCCTTCTCCCCACATCCTCCCAAACACTTGTTTCCTATCTTGTTAATTATAGCCATTCTGACCAGAGTGAGTTGATATCTCATTGTAGTTTTGATTTGCATTTCCCTCATAGTTAATGATGTCGAACACGTTTTCATGTACCTGTTGGCCATCAGTATATCTTCTTTGGAGAAATCTCTGTTCAGATCTTTTGCCCATTTTTCAATTGGGTTGTTGGTATTTTTGTTGTTGAGACTTCTAAGTTCTTTGTATATTTTGGAAATTAACCTCTTATCTGATATATGGTTTGCAAATATCTTCTTCCAGTTGTTAGTTTGTCTTTTTGTTTTGTTGATGGTTTCCTTTGCTGTGCAGAAGCTGTTTAGTTTGATGTAGTCCCATTTGTTCATTTTTTCTTTTGTTTCACTTGCCCAGTCAGACATGGTACTTGAAAATATTCTGCTAAGACCAATGTCAAAGAGAATACTGCCTATGTTTTCTTCTAGAAGTTTCACGGTTTGGGGTCTTACATTTAATTTTTTAATCCATTTTGAGTTGATTTTTGTGCATGGTGTAAGATAATGGTCTACTTTCATTCTTTTACACGTGGCTGTCCAGTTTTCCCAGCACCATTTATTGAAGATACTCTCCCTTCTGCATTGTATGCTCTTGGCTCCCTTGTCGAAAATTAGCTGTCCATACATGTGTGGGTTTGTTTCTGGGATCTCGATTCTGTTCCACTGATCTCTGTGTCTGTTTTTGTGCCAGTACCATGCTGTTTTGGTTACTATAGCTTTGTAGTATATTTTGGAATCAGGTAGTGTAATACCTCCAGCTGTGTTTTTTCCTCAGGATTCCTTTGGCTATATGGGGTCTTTTGTTGTTCCATAAAAATTTTAGGATTCTTTGTTCTATTTCTGTGAAAAATGTTATTGGAACTTTGATAGGGATTGCATTGAATCTATAGATTGCTTTAGGAAGTATGGACATTTAAACTATGTTAATTCTTCCAATCCAGGATCATGGAATAGCCTGCCATTTCTTTGTGTATTCTTCGATTTCTTTCAACAATGTTGTATAGTTTTTGTTGTACAGATCTTTCACCTCTTTGGTTAAGTTTATTCCTAGGTATTTTATTCTTTTTGTTGCAATTGTAAATAGGATTGTATTCTTAATTTCTCCTTCTGCTACTTCATTGTTAGTGTATAGAAATGCAACTGATTTATGTATGTTGATTTTTTATCCTGAGACTTGACTGTATTCATTTATTATTTCTAAAAGATTTTTAGTGGATTCCTCAGGGTTTACTATATATAAAATCATGTCATCCGCAAACAGAGATAGTTTCACTTCTTTTCCAATTTGGATCCCTTTTATTTCTTCTACTTGCCTGATTGCTCTGGCTAGGACTTCCAATACTATGTTAAATAAGAGTGGTGACAGTGGGCATCCTTGTCTGGTTCCTGTTCTTAGAAGGATAGCTTTCAGTTTTTCTCCATTGAGAATGATATTTGCTGTGGGTTTGTCATATATGGTCTTTATTATGTTGAGGTATTTTCCTTCTATACCCATTTTATTTAGAGTTTTTCTCATATCTGGATGCTGTATCTTGTCAAATACTTTCTCTGCATCTATTGAGATGATCATGTGATTTTTGTTCTTCATTTTGTTAACGTGGTGTATCACATTGATAGATTTGTGGATGTTGAACCATCCCTGCATCCCTGGAATAAAACCCATGTGATCATGCTGTATGATCTTTTTAATGTATTGCTGTATTTGATTTGCTAGTATTTTGTTGAGGGTTTTTGCATCAATATTTGCCAGTGATATGGGCCTGTAATTTCTATTTTTGTGTTGTCCTTGTCTGGTTTTGGTATCAGGATAATGTTGGCTTCATAGAATCAGTTAGGAAGCCTCCCCTCTTCAATTTTTTGGAAGAGTTTGACAGGATGGGTTTTAAGTCTTCCTTGAATGTTTGGTAGAATTCACCAGGGAAGCCATCTGGTCCTGGACTTGTATTTTTTTGGAGGATTTTTATTACTGTTTTGATCTCCTTACTGGTGATTGATCTATTCAAATTCTCTACTCCTTCTTGATCCAAATTTGGAAGGTTGTATGATTCTAAGACTCTATCCATTTCTTCTAGATTATCCAATTTGTTGGCATTTACCTTTTCATAGTCTTCTCTTATAATCTTTTGCATTTCTGAGGTGTCTGTTATAATTTCTCCTCTTTCATTTCTGATTTTATTTATTTGAGCCTTCTCTCATTTTCTCTTGGTGAGTCTAGCTAACGGTTTGTCAATTTTGTTTATCTTTTCAAAGAACTAGCTCTTGCTTTCATTGATTTTGTCTATTGTTTTTTTAGTCTCTATTTCAACTTATTTTTGCTCTGATTTTTATTATTTCCTCCCTTCTGCTAATTGTGGGCTTTGTTTGTTCTTTTTCCACTTCCTTTAGGTGCACTGTTAGATTGTCTATTTGGTCTTTTTCTTGTTTGTTGAGATATGCCTGAAGTGCTGTAAACTTTCCTCTTAGAACCACTTTTGCTGTATCCTATAGATTTTGGCATGTCATATTTTCATTTTTGTTTGTCTCCAGGTATTTTTTGATTTCTTCTTTGATTTCTTCATTGACCCAATCGTTGTTCAGTAGCATTTTGGTTAATCTCCACATTTTTGTGGCTTTTCTGGTTTTCGTCCTGTAGTTGATTTCTAGTTTCATATCTTTGTGGTCAGAAAAGATTCTTGGTATTATTTAGATCTTCCTAACTTTATTGAGATTTGTTTTGTGGCCTAACATCCTGGGGAATGTCCCATGTGCATTTGAAAAGAATGTACAGTCTGCAGTTTTTGAATGAAATGTTCTATTTATATCTACTAAGTCCATCTGATCTACTGTGTTGTTTAAGGCCAATGTTTCCTTATTGATCTTCTGTTTGGATGATTTATCCATTGGTGTAAGTGGAGTGTTAAATTCCCCTACTATTATTGTGTTACTATTTCTCCTTTTATGTCTGTTAGTAGTTGCTTCATATATTCAGGTGCTCCAATGTTGGGTGCATAATATTTACAAGTGTCATATCCTCTTGTTGGATTGTTCCCTTTATCATTATGTAGTGGCATTCTTTGTCTCTTGTAACAGTTTTTATTTTAAAGTCTATTTTATCCAATATAAGTATTGCTACCCCCGCTTTCTTTTCTTTGCTATTTGCATGGAGTATCTTTTTCTATCCTTTCACTTTCAGTTTGTGAGCATCTTTAGGTCTGAAGTGCGTCTCTTGTATGCGGCATATATATGGGTCTCGTTTTTTCATCCAGTTGGCCACCACATGTCTTTTAATTGGAGCGTTTAGTCCATTGACATTTAAAGTAGCTATTGATAAAAATGTATTTACTTCCATTTGGTTACTTTTTTTTCTGTGTGTTTTAGTAGTTCTTCTCTGTTCCTTTCTTCTGGTTTGATGACTTTCTTTAGTAATGTGCTTGATTTCTTTCCTCTTACTTATTTGTTTACTTATTATAGATTTCTGGTTTGTGATTACCATGAGGTTTCTATATAATATTCTACATATATAGCAATCCATATTGAGTTGATAGTCTCTTTAGCTGGACCTCTTCCTAAAAACTCTACTTGTTTACTCCTGTCTTCCTACGTTTTTGAAATCATATCTAATCTCTTGTTTTTTGTGTCTTATCCATTATGCTCTTATCATTGTAATAGGTAATTTTAGTACTTTTGTCTTTTAACCTATATATCATCTTCATAGGTGGTTGATCTGCTACCTTTACTGTATTTTTGCCTTGTTACAAGTGATTTTATTGCCTGTTGTGGGGTTTTTTGATAATTTTCTTTACCCATATTTGTGGTCTTCTCTTTCCCACTTAAATAAGTCCCTTTAGCATTTCTTGTAGAACTGGTTTCTTGGTGATAAACTCCTTTAATTTTTGCTTCTCTGGGAAGCTCTTTATCTCTCCTTCCATTCTGAATGATAATCTTGCTGGATAGAGTATTCTTGGCTGTAGGTTTTTTTCCTTTCCACTGTCTTCTAGCCTGTAGGGTTTTGGCTGAGAAATCCACTGATAGCCTTACGGGCTTTCCTTTGTATGTCACTTGTTGCCTTTCTCTTGTTGCTTTTATGATTCTCTATTTATCTTTAATTTTGGACATTTTAATTATAATGTGTCCTGGTGTGGGCCTCTTGGTGTTCATCTTGTTTGGTCCTCTCTGTGCTTCCTGTACTTGAATGTCTGTTTCCTTCCTTAGATTAGGAAAGTTTTCAGCTATTATTTCTTCAAATATATTCTCTGCCCTTTTGTCTTTCTCTTTTCCTTCTGGGACACCTATAATATGAATGTTAGTGCTCTTTTTTTTTTTTTTTGAGGAAGATTAGCCCTGAGCTAACTACTGCCAATCCTCCTCTTTTTGCTGAGGAAGACTGGCCCTGAGCTAACATCCGTGCCCATCTTCCTTACTTTATATGTGGGATGACTACCACAGCATGGCATGCCAAGCGGTGCCATGTCCACACCCGGGATTCGAACCGGCGAACCCCAGGCCACCGAGAAGCAGAACATGCAAACTTAACTGCTGCACCACTGGGCCAGCCCTATGCTCTTGATATTGTCCCAGAGTTCCCTTAGACTGTTCTCATTCTGTCTAATTCTCTTTTCTTTTATCTGTTCAGCTTGGGTGATTTCCTATAGCCTTCCTTCCAGCTCGCTGATCCGTTCTTCTGTATCATCTACTCTGCTATTGAGTCCCTCTAGTGAATTTTTCATTTCCAGTATTGTATTTTTCATTTCAGATTTATTCTTTTTCGTATCTTCCAATTCTTTGTTGACATTCTCACTGTGTTCATCCAGTCTTCTCCCAACATCAGTGAGCATCCTTATGAGTTTTTGTTTGAACTCTTTGTCAGGTTAATTGCTTATTTCTGTTTCATTTAGTTCTTTTCCTGGAGTTTTGTCCTGTTCCCTTGCTTGGAATGTATTCCTTTGCCTCCTCGTTATGCCTCTTTCTCTGTGCTCATAGTTACAAATTTACTATGCCTCCTGAGCTTGGAGAAGTGGCCTTATGTATGAGATGCCTTCTGAGGCCCAGCAGTGTGCTTCCCTCTCGTCACCAGTCAAAATGATCTGGGAGTGACCCTTGTTTGATCTACTTGTGTCCTTCTGCTTTGGCAGGATTCCCCTTTCTGCAGGTACCCAGGGAGTATAGTCTTTCCTCCCTGGAAAGCTTTTGTAAATTGGGTTTGGGGAACCCCAGCACCCTTGGCTGCAAGGTCTAAAGGCACACTTCTGTTGCAATTTTCCTGTTAATTGAGTATGTACCCAATGTAGCTGGTTGCTAGGCTCTGGAGCTTACAGCTGCTGCAGGCCTCAGGGCTGCAAGGCTGTTGTCAGCTCTCTTAGGATTGCAGCAGAGAGGGGCTGGCCCTAGGCATGGGAGCACCCAATTGTTTCAGGTTCCGGAAGGTGAAGCCAATCCTCTTTGTGGCTGATTGTGAAGCACAGGTCTTCTGCTGCTGAGAAGCCCCACCCCCCACAGGTCAAGACACACCATCAACACAGCCCTGGTCCATGCACACTTTCTGACTCCCTGGAGTGTATGCAGTTGCCCCACTGCAGAGGCCCCAACCTCTCCAGCAATGTTCGCCTACAATTCACCTGGTCCTCATATAGGCCCTGACCCACAGAGGTGGACACATTAGCCTGCCTGTAGAGGATCAAGGCTCCCAGTCTGCAGACTGACAAGCAGCCTGACGGCTTACTGTTGGGTGGGGCCATTCTCTAGGGTGTGCTGCCTGCCCTGGCTGACCTGGATTAAATCTGAGCTCTACTGGGTGTAGCAGACCCTTGGGCTATCAGGCTAGTGGAAGAACTTCAATGCCATCTGCTAGTATCCGTGTCAGCACACCTGTACTAGGTCACAACAATGTATGCCACCAAAGTCTCAGTCTCTGGAGAGGTCTCACTTCTCACCAAGATGCACCCAGAGCCTACCAGGTGAGTCTCTTTTCACCAAAGGACTGTGCAGCTGTCTTTTTGGTGATTTTTAGGTTGCTCTCTGAGATGGGTGAATTTATGTGTGGGCCCTGTAATAGCCAGGTTTTTATGGCTTTCTTCTGATAGCTTTTCTGGAGGTATCCCTGTTGCAGTTAATAGCTACCGAAGCCAGAGAGTAGGACACGCGTCTCAGTCGTGCTGAGTCTGAAGGATGTTTACAGCGATAATATGCCCCCACTAAGGTCCCCACTCCTCCAGGGAGGGCTGCATACCTTAGGGTGGCTCCCACCCAGTCAGCTGTGAAGGTCTGCTGCTCACGAAGGTGGCTTTTTTCCTCTTCAGAAGGAATTTCTCCTTCTACGTCAGTCAGGACTATCCCTTGTTGTGGGGATTCTTTTTATCCAGTTTTCACTTTTCTTTCCAGGGTAATTTTCCCAAGAATAGTTGTAACCTGGTTGTGTTTGTGGGAAGAGGTGAATTCAGGGTCCGCATATGCCACCATCTTGATGAGATCCTCTCTCTTTCTCTTTTTTTTTTTTTTTTTTTTGAGGATGATTAGCCCTGAGCTAACATCTGCCACCAATCCTTCTCTTTTTGGCTGAGGAAGACTGGCCGTGAGCTAACATCCATGCCCATCTTCCTCTACTTTATATGTATGACGCCTGCCACAGCATGGCTTAACAAATGGTGCATATGTCCACACTGGGGATCCAAACCAGTGAACCCCAGGCCACCGAATTGGACTGTGTGAACTTAACCGCTGCGCCACTGGGCCAGCCCCTCTTTTTGTTTAAGTTTAGTATTTTACTATAATATTTCTTGGTATTAGTCAGTCAGGGTCAGTGTTCCAAGTAGGCACTATGCTTTTCAACAAGTGGTTTCCAATCTTTTTTATTTCAGAAGAGTTTTTTTAATTATAGCTTTTACATTTCTTCTGTTTTCTGTATTGGTTTTCTTCTTGAAGGACTCCTATTATTTTATATGTTGGATCTTCTTTGCCTATTCTCAATACTAGCACTTCTCTTGAACGTTGGACCCATGAAGATAAGCTGGAACCATATCTGTCTCTGGACACCACCAGCTTTGAGAACACTGGTGGCTTGCAGGAGGAATTAGATCCCTTTACCACAGAGCTGCACAAATGCCTGGCTCAAAGCTTGGAGAAGGAGCCAGGTGAGGTGTGGGTTTGGCTGTTGCCCCATAGCAACATGGTGAGCCAGCAGAGCAGCAACAATGGTTGTGAGTTGCCACAGTGCCTGGCCCTGTATTCCAACCTTTTGAGTATAAAAATGGGTGCTCCTTCATTTTTACCTTCTAAATCTTATGAAACTTCACGCTGTAACTATGCAGGAAAAAGTATTCTAGGAATTATACTTCTAGCCTACCTAATTTGTACTAGTATGGACCTCCCACAGTTCCCCCCTTGCCAACTTGGCATCCTTTAATCATACTTAACTTCGAAATAAAGACAATAACAAAATTATGTTTCCCCTCAACGGTGCAGCCACCCCTGTACCATCAAAAACATGTTAGCTCTCTCCCCCGAATAATATACAAAGTTCATTTACCCACTTTTGGATGATGTTCATTCCTTTCCAACTGAATCACACTCTCTCTTTAATATTCCATAAGTTAAAATATAAGGTGTAAAGTTAACTATCGTAACACATATTATATTAGATAGCAGAGAAATGAGAGAGTGGAAGGAAAACATTAGTTAATATATGCATAAATATAGTCATATCAAAATAAGGAAGAAATACTCACAACTATTACAGTCCTCATTTCCGAAATTGTCACATGGTCATAGATGGTATTTTTAACTTCCTTTTTCCACTACTCTTTGCTACTTCGTTGGCCCCTGCCAACATTTCTGGTTTCAAATACAGTTGCTTTCTTCCAAATTTCAGATCTTGAGTTAAATGTCATCTCCTCAGTGAGGTCTCTTCTCAATTTAAAGTAGATAACCATTTTTTTTTTTCTCCTGACACTCTGGTTTTTTCCTTTCTTGTTTTTGCTTTTTGTTTCTTAGTTCTTTTTGACTCTCAAAACAACAATATTTTTTAATGAATGAGCAAATGAATTCCTCCTTTTATCTACCACTCTGATTTTGCCAATCACCAGGTCTTATTAGTTTTTTGTTCCTGATAGCTTCAGATCCATTCCTTTCTTTACAGTCATCAACATGCAGTTTCTTATCTGATAACCTGGTTTCCAGCTTTTCCCCATTCCAGTTAATACTACACACTATACTCAGTACTTAATGGAAGGAAACTATTACATATTTGTCTTTATAGTTCCAGTACGTAGTACAATAATCTCATGGTAACACACAGTAGAAATTCAATAATTATCTGGGGATGGATGGGGAAAATATTATTAATTACATAAGGAACGTTATATAAGAAAACTACTGACTCTGTCTCTGGCCTCCTTATTTCATGAATTCAACAATCTAAGAATGAAAATTCAAATGCAAAACTATTTTGGACTTTCAATTGTCTGCTTTTTCAAAAAGTGCTGTGTATTTGACCTCTAATAAAATGTGATTTAACTGTAAATAGAATGAAAATTGTTTATTACTCACCTAAAAGATAAAAATATTAAATAAAATATTAAATAAAATATTAAATATTTTATTTAATATTAAATATTAAAATAAAAGAAAAATATTTGCATCAATTTTCAAGAGTTTAAAATAGCATGAACATGACTAAGGGGATAGAAATAGTATTAATGAAAAAATATAAAAATAATGTGGTACATTTTATCAATGCTTTTGATTGAATAGTATTTTGAAGTCATCTGGATAATGCCTGTGTGTTAGGGGTGGAATGGGCAATAGACATAACAACAGCAAGTATTTGAGGCTTGAGAGCAAATGATCAAGAATAACAGCTCATTTCCATTTCTCATGAGAAAAAAATGTGTCACTAAGTGACTAGCATAATACTTGGCATATAATAGGAGTAGAACAAATTTATGTTGACTGCCTGACTATTGCTTGATTTATAATAGTAAATGAGATTTTTATAAATTGAAAGGTTCAAGTTGCCTTAAGGAATGGTCATAGGATTATAGAATGTTACCTTTTGAAACAGACTGTAAGGGGAAGATTGCCATATCCTAAAAATCACTAAGATGATGTATGTTCTTATTAATAAATAGTGCATCATAAGTAAAAGTAGAGAGCTTGGCTGAAATGACTTTTAGAGATTACATCTTGCTTATACTTCTACAATATCAAGTCTTCCTATTGATTATCTCTTATTTTGTTATTGTTCTTCTTTTAACTTCAAACTTCAAAGACCAAAGAAGGTCAAGACCGCATAAATCAGGAGGAAAATGAAGATCAATCAGCAATAAAGAGAATGTATATGAAAGTAAAAGTATTTTCTCAGCCTTGGCATGACTCCTAGGAAACCCAAATACAAAATCCGTGTTTCAGCTCCTAGCATCCCTCTGTTCCCTCCCTCAGACAGGCCATAGGAAGATGAACAAAGTCAGCCAATTTTATTAACCAAAATGCTGGTCAAGGCCCATGTTTAATCATGCTGCATGCACAGTGGCTCCAGATTTCTCAAGGACTGTGGAAGAATAGTAGAATACCCTGGATGCTCAGCATCCTCTTCCTAAGACAATTCCCTGTCTGCTCCTGGATTGAATGCTACCCTAGTAGTACCCCAGCCATCAGTCAGAATTCAAGGCTTTACATCCCATGCCCTCAAGATTGAAATGAACAAACTGACCAGCTTTTCGTTGGAGTGGGGAGTGGTGGTGGCAAAGCTTTAGTAGGCTTCATGTGTCAGCTCTCCTAAGTAGTATTTACATTTAAATTTTAACAATATCCTTCCACATCTTGATCCATGGATCACAGATTGGATGAGTGGCTATAACAGCCACCATGGCTAGTTACTAGGGACACTGTTGGGAAAGGTTCTGGGCCACTCACATACTCTGAGAGGGAGGTTACTACAAGGGAAAGAAAATTATACATAGATGGATATATAGATAGATAGATAGATAGATAGATAGATAGATAGGTAGGTAGATAGGTAGGTAGATAGATAGATAGGCAGGCAATTCCAATGCACTGCCAAAAAGTTAATTTTATAATTAAGGAATTATTTTTCAGTGCTCATAACATCTCAGGTTGATATTTTAAAGTACTACTTTTTAAAAAATATTTAATTAATATTTTAAAAATCACCCAGTATGGTCTTTATTAAACATTCACCCTGAATTTAATAAGAAGCTCTCTGTACATCTTTTGCCAAAAGTATTAAAAACTTGGTTTTTAATACATTTATTTTTCTTATTTTCTTCTAGTAAAAATAATTCAAACCTTTTATTCAACTAACAGAAAATAAGGTATTCACATGAATTGGGTCAAAACAAAAAGTGATATTGTCAAGAACTTAGGCTCTTTCCCCAAATCATGATAAATTCTCCTTATTCAAAAACCTGCAGTGTCTCCCTTTGAAGAACAGGATCCAAAATTCTTAGCTGTGTCTTTAATGCCTCCAGTATTTTGTCCTCAAACTACTCATTAATCCTTATCTCCAACTCTAATCAAATACAAATTCCTGGATCATATGGTCAATCTATTCTTAATTTTCTGAGGATACTCCATACTGCTTTCCATAGTGGCTGTACCAGTTTGCACTCCTACCAGCAGTGTACAAAGGTTCCCTTCTCTCCACATCCTCTCAACACATTGTTTCCTGTCTTGTTAGTTATAGCCATTCTGACTGGAGTGAGGTGATACGTCATTGTAGTTTTGATTTGCATCTCCCTGATAGCTAATGATGTTGAGCATCTTTTCATATGCCTGATGGCCATCCATATATCTTCTTTAGAGAAATCTCTGTTCAGATCTTTTGCCCATTTTTTAATTGGGTTGTTGGTTTTTTTGTTGTTGAGATGTACTAGTTCTTTGTATATTTTGGACATTAACCCCTTATCTGATATATGGTTTGCAAACATCTTCTCCCAATTGTTAGGTTGTCTTTTTGTTTTGTTGATGATTTCCTTTGCTGTGCAGAAGCTGTTTAGTTTGATGTAGTCCCATTTGTTCATTTTTTCTTTTGTTTCACTTGCCCAGTCAGACATGGTGCTTGAAAATATGCGGCTAAGACCAATGTCAAAGAGCGTACTGCCTATGTTTTCTTCTAGAAGTTTCATGGTTTGGGGTCTTACATTTAATTCTTTAATCCATTTTGAGTTGATTTTTGTGCTAGTAAGGTAATAGTCTACTTTCATTCTTTTGCACGTGGCTGTCCAGTTTTCCCAACACCATTTATTGAAGGGACTCTCCTTTCTCCATTGTATGCTCTTGGCTCCCTTGTCGAAAATTAGCTGTCCATACATGTGTGGGTTTATTTCTGGGCTCTCGATTCTGTTCCATTGATCTGTGTATCTGTTTTTGTGCCAGTACCATCCTATTGATCTATCATATGATCCAGCTATTCCACTGCTGGGTATTTATCCAAAGAACTTGAAAATGCAAAAGCATAAAGATACATGCACCCCTATGTTCATTGCAGCATTATACACAATAGCCAAGACTTGGAAGCAACCTAGGTGCCCATCAAGGGATGAATGGATAAAGAAGATATGGTATTTATACAAAATAGAATACTACTCAGCCACAAGGAATGATGAAATCTGGCCATTTGTGACAACATGGATGGTCCTTGAGGGTATTACGTTGAGTGAAATTAGTCAGAGGGAGAAAGTCAATTACTGTATGATCTCACTCATAAGTAGAAGATAAAAACAATGACAAACAAACACATAGCAATGGAGACCGGATTGATGGTTACCATGGTTGGGGAAAGAATAAAAGTGTTGATTAGGCTCACATATGTAGTGATGGACTATAATTAGTTTTTGGGTGGTGAACATGATGTAATCTACACAGAATTCGAAATATATTATGATGTACATCTGAAAGTTATATAATGCTATAATCCAATGTTACTGCAATTAAAAAAAATTAAAATTTGGGGGGCTGGCCCGGTGGCACAGCAGTTAAGTTCTCATGTTTCGCTTCTCAGCAGCCCGGGGTTTGAGGGTTCGGGTCCCGGGTGCAGACCTGGCACTGCTTGGCAAAAGGCTATGCTGTGGTAGGCATCCCACATATAAAATAGAGGAAGATGGGCATGGATGTTAGCTCAGGGCCAGTCTTCCTCAACAAAAAGAGGAGGATTGGCAGTAGTTAGCTCAGGGCTAATCTTCCTCAAAAAAAATAAATAAATAAAAAATAAAAAATTTAATTAAAAAAAAAGTACCTGGAAATACAAATTCCTATCTTGGAAAATAGAATATGCTTAAATAAAGGAATGAGTGAGTGAGTGCCATAAGCACAGTGGATGCTCCTTGTCCCCAGGAAATAGCATGAGATTTCCTAACCCTAGGCCTTTGCACATGCTGTTCTTCACCCTGCTATATTCTCCTTCTCTCCTCTTCTCAGTCTAACTGCAAAGCTCTTCCATTATGCTTCAGTGATTTCTCCATCCCTAATTCTCACAACTGTGTTATTCATTTGGCACTTACTCTCTGCCTTGTGAAGTAAGTAACTTTTGTAAGTTAATACTTACTAGGTATTGAGATCAACCATGTTCCAGGCAATATACTAGGTACTCTCATGTTTAAAATAACCCAGAAGGTATGTATACTATCCCCACTTTACAGATAAGGAAAGTAAGAGTTAGAGTGATTTTAAAAAAGAAAACAGAAAAACTCGCCAAGGTCATCCACTAATGAATGACAGGGTCAGGATGTAAAACTAGGCTCCAAACACCATGAGCTTTCCACCATGGCATCCTGCTTCATTTCATTAATTTATTTCATTCTTTCTTTGAACTAGGGTGTATCCTCTTCTTAATATGACCAGAACTCACTGAGGCATGTAGACCTGGTGGGAGGTTACTGCAGTAGTCTGAAAGAGAGTTAATGAGGAGAAGCCATAGTCCAAGCAAAGCAATAGTCCACAGACTCATGGGTAGGAACAAGGAGAAGGAGGAATGTAGGACAACACTGGGGCTTCTGGCTTCAGGAATGGTTATGATGCCTTTAACCAACATCAAGAATCAGAAGGAGGACTGGCTTGGTGAGGAAGAAGACATTATATTGTGAGCATCCTGAGTAAAGGTGCCCATTACATCCACATGGAGCTGCCCAGAGGCAGGGTAGCAGTGGTTAAGAGCATGGTCTTTGGTGTCACCTATCCCTAGTCTTGAATCTGAGCTCTACCACTTGTTAGCTGCATGCTTTTGGGCAAGTTACTTTACCTCTCAGATTCTCAGGTTCTCATATGTAAAATAGGAATAATAATACCTACCTCAAAGTGTTGTTAGGAAGATAGAATTAAATGAATCATATAAAATGGCTAATATCATGCCTAGCATATCATAAGTACTCAGCAAATGGTATTTTATTACTAATAACACAGATGATTACAATAAGTGTGACACCAGAGTGGAAGACATCTGAGCTGGAGAATGGTTTTAGATATCATTGGTGAATGAACAGTGGTTGAAGGAATAAGAATCAAAGAAATTGGCAAGTGCATACAGCAGAGATCACAACTCAAACACCACATGGCCAGGCAGCAAATGATTGAAGTGGATTGGGATATGTGCATTTGCACATTGTCTGAATGGAGTGAACACTAGGGAAATGAAGAGTACACAGTCTTTCTAAAGAGGGAGGCTGCTACTCTGCTTGAGATGATTGTTGCCAGGCCAAAATTGGGCCCAGCATCCCCCAGATCTCCTATTTTGTTTTGTTTTGTTGAAAGAAGCTAAAAATTTCCCAGTGTTTAAATGTTGGCAAGTAAATTCAACTTAACAAATAAATTGAACTCATACCTAGGCCAGATTGTGGCTTGTTGGCTGCCAGACTGTGACCTCTGATGTAGAGAAAGAAGAGGGCTGAGGGTGGAGCCCTGAAGAACACCAGCATTAAGGGGTGAGGGGGAGGAAGGAGAGGGGTGAAGGAGGCAAAGAAAGGCAGAGAACAGAGGGAAAGAGAAGACCAGAAAGGGGCGAGGTCAATGAAGCCAGGGGAGAGGAGAATCTTCAGAAGAGAGGCACCAACAACATCACAGGTGGTCCAGGGACCATTGTGGCCAGACAGTGCACACAAACCCAGCAAGAGTTGGGACCTCTTCTTGAGACTGCAGATGTAATTACTCCAAGGGAGAAGGGACATAATATTCAAAGAGATCATCCCAGGGGTAGAAATGAGGTAAGAAGTCCTGAGGGAAAGAAGAACAGTACATAGTAGAATTCTATTTGAATCAGTCTCTTCAACACAAAGAGGAACCCTGAGCACTTCCAGTGAACGTCTTTTCAAAACCAAAGATGGACTTTGGCAGCTCACCCATCCCCTGGGCGTAGTTCCAATGGCAGATAGGAAACCAGAACGTTTGTCCCATCCTCCCCTCATCAGGGAATTAGCTGATCAGAATGAGGAAGGGAAGAGAAGGATAAATAAAAACTCCAACACTCTAACCAGTAGTGAATTCTGAGATCTTTTATTTATTTCCATGTAAATATCAATATTATTATTAGCTATATTATTAATATCAATATTAATACTCTCTGAGAGCCAGGAAAGCACTAAATACAAAATTATGGCTTAAAATAGGGGACCTGCCCAATATGCTTAAGAACAAATTATGATGTGGATCAAGATTGGGATCCCTTAAGCCATTCCCTAAACAGGAAGTCACTGAGTAACAAGTGCTAACTACTTTTGAAGGAATCACCAAGAAGGTTGAGGGAAGATGTTAGCTTGTCCACAAAACCCAAAAAATCCATATGCTAAAAGAGAAAGTTTCACACCTTGACTCACAGCAACCAGTACATAGACATTTCATATGTACATTCACAGTTAGCACAATGAACATAAGATTCTAAACGATCATTTAATGAGAGAAGAAAGCAGGATCTAAAAATGGGAAATTGTTTGCCCAAGGTCACTTGGCTAATTAGCGACTAGGTCAAAATTAGAATTCCAATCTCCTGACTTCTTATTCAGTTCTCTTTCCACAAAACTCCGTTGTATCGAGAAGGGTTAATTATCCCTTTGAAGGAATGACTTAAAAGGGACACACATATTTTGATGAGTGGAAGGTAGGAGAGTGAGAGTGATGCATGGCAGAAATATCCCCATGTGGCTGAAGGAGGCCAGCACGGGAAGAGCTAGCCATGTGTACCCTAAGGGAGTGGGCAGCTGTAAGAAGGGGCTGTGACACCAAAGGCAAACAACCCACAGAACAATTATGCTTAGGTCTGGAATGTGCATGTCCAGGAGAAATATAGTCAGAAATTCCAAACTTAAAAAAAGTAAACATATGTTTTCTTAAATATTACCTATAGTCATAAACATTTACTTATTAGATATCACTCACTGAGTAACTTTGACTTTGCAGACCACGGTTAATAACAAAGAAGTGTACATACGCAACACACACACATACACACACTCACACATATTTAAATCCTCTGAGTAGTCAAGACAGATATCACAGAATATCTTGCTCAGAACAATTCACGTAAAACGTTTAGCCCACAGTACTGGTCCACAGTGGGCCCTCCGTAAGTGTTTACCTATGATTACCATTACGTGAGTGCCTTGACTGCCACTCGGAGCTCAGTTACCCTTACCTTATGCACAATTTCTCTTACTTAGCTTCTTTTTATTTAGCTTCTCTCCATAACAGATTAAAAGAGAGGAGCAGGAACATAGCTTGAGATAGACAGGCACTTAAGAGGAGACGGAAAACTGTGTTAAAAAACAGACAGAAAAAAAATCCAAATATAACTGAGACCCTTTAGTGTAGGGGCCAGCTGCCTCCCATGTTCTGGAGATGCTGAGAATATCAGTGTTTTGCAGCACAATATAATTACTTTGATGATACAGGATCATCCAGAAAGATTCTATGATATGTTGTGCACTCTATTTAAAATGGAAGGGAAATATTTGCTACCATTTAAAAAAATTTTCTCAAAAATTTGAGAACTAACAAATCATCTAGAAATTTGACTTAGGAAAAATCACATTTGTCCACAATGCTGTAAGCCTGGTATATGAAGAAGGAGATTTAAACTAAACATAAGGGGATCTTCTTAGTCCCTTAAAAGCCTTGGTATTGGCTGATCGTTGGTCCTTCTAGTCAGTTATCAATGTAAGATCATATGTGATATTATGGTGTTTCTAGACAGAGTTGACTATTTTTCATAAGATACAATAGCTTCTCACTGTCTGTTGACATAAAGTTGCATTTGACAATAGAATCACTATTTTTTGAAACTAGCAATGTGGCATACGTGTGCAAGTCATGGGGCTAAGTATGTATGTCACCATAGCAGGAGGATGCACATGTGCTGATTTGCCTGTCAATGGCAAAGAATATGTTTTCCTCCCCAGACTGTTTAAATTCTTATTGACTTTTACCCTGAGAGGTCCAGTTTCATGGCTCTCCTGAGTGATAAAGATAACCCTCACAATAAATTACCTCACTCTCCCAGATTAGAAAAATCTCTCTCGGTTTTCCTTTAATCACTGAATAGTTTTTTCACAGCATCGCATCCCCAGGGAGTTTTTTTGGAGGGGAAATTTCTATTAAGAACACTTGGAGGCTGTGAAAGCAAAGTGGTAAAGAAAAAAAACCCAGAGCACAGAGTGTTCCTTAGCCGGCTACTTCATCAATTCCTGACAGCTGTTCAGAAGTTGATTTTCCTTTTGAACTCCACAAAATGAGAGAAGTATTTAGGCAATATGCAAACAGCAACCAATTTCATCTTGGAGAGGCAGCTTTGGCTGCCAGGGGTTCGTCCACACCACCTTTGGCAGATTCATAGCCCCTCTCCTTGGTCCTCTTCATTTTGCCACTGCCAGATGTCAAATTTCCAGCAAATAGTAGTCAAATGTCTTTTTCAATAAAGAAAGTTTATTACGACAATTTCCTGACCAATAGAAACAATGTGTCTTAAGGAAGTGGCACCTAGTTTCTCATTCTCACAGAAGTCCCCACTATGCTTGAGGCAGTTGTGAGGGATAAGGGCTTGGTGATTTAGAAGACATGAGGATAAATAAAGTTAACTGGTGTGTACAATAAGTTTTAAATATCCCTGAGTGGGAGGGGAGAGGGGATCAGCTTCTGGTCACATCCCATGTGGCCAGATATGGGGGCTGAGCTGGGATGACTCCTCCACTCCCAAGGAAGAATCAGTGTTATGTCCAGCCCCAGCTCAGTGTTCATGCTGATGCCTGGCTTGGGTGTGGCCATCAGGTCCTCAGTAGGCACAGAATCCACCAGGATTTTGATGAATGAGAATCAATTCCCCACCATTCACCTGGATGTCATCGCAGGAGGTATTATGAGTGGTCACATTCAAGTAGACTTTGTCCTTGAAAGCCAGATAGGCCACCATGATGGAGTTGACAGACCTGACCTTGCTCAGGGAGGAGAGGGGTTCCCGACCCTTCCGGTAATGAAGGCTGAGGCTGAGCTCCTGGGAGAAGTAGCCCTTCAGGGAGATGAGATAAAACCCATCACAGTTGATGATGATTGAGTTGTCTTGCACCTTCATGATTTCATCCTGGTTTGGGGATGTGATGATGAAACCTTTCTCATTCTCACAACCTAGGGAGAGTAGAGCAAAAAGGAAAAAGAAAAAAGAATGATTCCTTAGCACAGCATTGGGCAACAACTTTCCAATATGTCTAGAAACATATGAAGAGGAAGTGAGAGGGAGAGATTTTGAGAAGAATGAAAGAAAGAGAGCACTGTGTTTCTACACATGGTTGGAATCTGCTTTACCTGTGGAATGGAAGAAGAGGCAAAGCTAATACTAGTGGCCAAGAGAGTTTCAGATGGGGCTGGGATTCGAGAGCTGAGAGATCATAGCAATTGGCAGCTGTCACAACAGACCTGTGGCAGGAAATGGAGCTTCAAGGTTTCCCTGATTTTTCAAAACCAGGAGGGGTTGGCAATTTCAGTGCTCCTTTTCTTGCTCAGTGGATAGACTAGGGCAAAGAGTGGCAGGAGAGCCCCTTGCCTGGGTCCTGCACTCCACCTCCAGTCAAAGCGATTGCTTTTAACTCTCCCCTATCCTCTTTCCACCTAACCAAGAAATGCAAATTTTTCACATGCCCCAGGCACTAGACTTACCAAGAGCATTTACCACTGGCTTTTGCCAGCAGTCACTTGAGCTTAATAATGCAGCTATATACAGAATGTCCATGGGCTCAGGTTGGGCTCAGTAAAATGTAGGTGGACGAGCTCAAGAACACAAACCTGCTTCTCCCTTCTACTTTTTCTTTTTTTGTTTGTTTGGTTCTTTTAAAAAGATTGGCACCTGAGCTAACATCTGTTGCCAATCTTCTTTTTTTCTTCTTCTTCTTCTCCTCAAACTCCCCAGTACATAGTTGTGTATTGTAGTTGTGAGTGCCTCTGGCTGTGCCATGTGGGACGCTGCCTCAACATGGCCTGACGAGCAGTGCCATGTCCACACCAAGGATCCGAACCAGCAAAACCCTGGGCCGCCGAAGTGGAGTGGACGAACTTAACCACTTGGCCATGGGGCCGGCCCCTCCCTTCTACTTTTTGTTGATAGTTTTCACTGGAAGCTGTCTTGGAAAGAGTTTCTGCTACAGAGGAAAGAAAAGAAAGAGGAGGAGAACAGAGAGTGATGGCTTTGGTAGTTTGTGTGGGGCCATTCCAAGTGTAAGCCAAAAAGTCTAAATTTCTTTTATTTCCACATCAGCCCCAATATCATCCTGAATGGCCAAGCAACTGCATCTCAGACTCTCCACTCAGGCCTGTGTCCCTTAGTGAAAGGAAAGAATACCTCCCCTTTGCTGGACACAATTCATTAATTCTTGCTTTGTACCGAGCCCCAGGGATCGTACTTTGACTTGAAAATGAGGACCACTTGTGGAGGGCAAGATATACTTCATTCAGGCTCAGGAGAACTTAATAAACAAATGAATATCCATATAGAAACTACTGGTGGTTGTCCAAGCACTAGTCATGGATACAAATAATGCTCCCCTAGTAGTTAAAGTATCAACTTGCCTTCATATCTGGGGCCTCCCCCAACTCTCATTAAAGTAAAATCTGGTCCTATAATAGAATTAGCTAGAGATGATGTGTCTTACAGTCAGACAGACTTGTAAGAAGTAAAGCCTTAGTTTCCTTACCTGAAAAATGAGAACAATTCCTACTCAAAGGGTTCCTGGGAGGATTAGTGAGGCATATAAAGTAATTAGTACAATGAAAAGCACATATTGGGTAACTAATCACTCCCCTTTTCTTCTTTATACACCTTTTTTGTCCTTAGTGAAAATAATATGCAGGCTCCAACAATTCTAGGATTTAATGCTTCCCTAAGGAAAGGGAGACATCATGTGTTCTAGAGAAAATTAAGAGCCTAGAGAGAAGATTCTTTTAAAAATATGAAGCAGTTAAACTTTTAACAATACTTACTGGTAAACTGTACTCTGATACTTTGTATTGGAGGATACTGAGATGGTACCTGAAGGAAGAAAAAGGAGATATTTTTAGAAAAGAAAGTAAAGCAATGGAATCAACAAGTCATGTCCTGTGAAGCAGGAATGCAATAGCCTAAAGAGGAAACATCTTGACAAGAGACTTGTTTTTATTCCATGAAGATTAGACCCAGACTTCCTACCTGCCCTTTTTGGTTTTGTATAACATCTCTTAAGATAAGTTAAAAGTATTCTACTCTTTCATCAAGCATCTAAGATCTGTCCTCATTTCTGCCAAACTCCCCTTTGGCATGTTGTTTTGACTCACTGAGCCCAAATTTCCCATTTTGGATAACAGAGCATTAAATAATCATCTTGTTAAGAAACCCATTCAGCATAGAGATCCCATCATGGAGAAGGCTGTGACCAGTCAATCTATCATGGCCCCAGACTCCCAGAATGCACTGGGAGTGAATTCTGGAAGCTTCTTAACTGCTTTCTCTTTCACTGTAAAAGTGTCCTATTTTCAGGGCATGCAGGCAAGAAAAATTGGTCTAATCCTTTGGAGTTCAAGATTTGAGCGTAGTTTTTTTTAACATTGAGTCTTTCCCTTCTCTTTAGCAGCTTGAAAAACCTAGCTAGAACCAAATGAGTATTCAACAGCAAGGAAGAAGTAAAGCAGTGAAGAAGGGAAGCCCCGTAGATAACATGTCTATAGTAATTGGGTGGTTAAAAGAACAAAGAAGTTCAATTTAGAGCAAACTCCAAAATATACTAAGTGAAAAAAGCAAAAGGCAGAATCATGTACAAAGTGTATTGCCATTTGTGTTAAAAATAATCATAATGCTTGGATGGGCATTGGATTTATCTGAACGAATACCCAAGAAACTGGTCACAAACATTGCCTCTGGAGAAAGGAATTGGAAGCCTGAGGTCGGGAGGGAGCGACCCTTACTTTTCATAATCTGCTTTTTTTTATGTATTTTACACTTTGTACCATATGCTTCTATGTACCTACTAAAAAAGGAAACTGAAAAGAACAATGCCTATTGCGCCTGCCAAGAACAGCAGCTCTTCCTACAAGGTTATTTTTGGCAAGATGTCCCAATCAAAGTTGGGGGGAGAGATTTGTTTTCATGCCCTGGCAAGTGGAATCCCTGCTTCCCACTCTTCTGGCACACTAGTGGCTGTAGTCAAGTGGATTCCACTGGGGACTACCCACAGACGAGGAATCCCCTACTTTCCTTCTAAGTATTATCACAAGGCTTGCTAAGCTGAAACCAACAGGCAGCGTAAGGAAGAGACTTTCTGAGCCCTGCCTGTGGCTGGGCCTCAGGGGCAATATTAGTTCAGTGGTGAACACATGGAGAGTGGTGTTGCCTTGGGCTGACTTCAGTCTTTGACTGTCTCCCCTCTGTAAACTGATTGTGACAGCTGAATTAGTGTGCTTCGTGCTTAAGGCAGCGTTCTGGAAGAAGGCTCCTCAAAAGGCATATTATCCTGCCACCATAACCCCTGGGTAAATAAATGCCCCCACTGCTCTCCAGGCCAGCTGGTCCCACCATGGATGGCCACCTTGTCAAAGTCAGCAGCAGCCTGTGGAGTAACACAAAGAGTGCAAGGCTCAGAATGCAGCAACCTGGGTTCTAATGCCAG
Organism: Equus caballus; assembly: GCF_041296265.1. Classification (NCBI taxonomy): domain Eukaryota; kingdom Metazoa; phylum Chordata; class Mammalia; order Perissodactyla; family Equidae; genus Equus; species Equus caballus. Next base: position 9,034,768 of record NC_091688.1, read on the forward strand.
CCAGGTAGGTTCCATGTCATCTTAGGTAAGTTTCTTAACTTCCCTAGATGTAAGTGTTCTCATCTTTAAAAGTTACTAGAAGATTACAGGCACCCCTTTCAGCACTAACCGTCCATGATTTAGATTGTAAAAACTGCAACTCTAAAGTCAATTTTAATAAAAGAGAAAAACATGAAGCCTTTCATCCCCAAATTTATGTCAAGCTCTCTGATCTAAAAGCCTTTGTGATTTGATTATTTGACTTGCTTTGCAAAATCTCCAAAAACTTCCTGTGAATCAAAGAAATTTCCCAACATTCTGAAGTGCCCTGATGAAGTAGGAGTGGTAGTGACAAAGAGGACATTCTCTGAGACCAAGAGGCTGAGAGGCAGCAAGGAAAGCACACGTGACTTCCTCTCTTGGGTAAACCAACTGGAACTCCAGACTCAAGCTTTCTGTTCATGCTCCTGAAGGTCACCCAGTTTTAGAAATCTGCATATTCTCAAAGTCTCTTCCTAGCATTAATACCATCAAGCCTAGGCAATGTTGTGAAATAAAATAAGATGGTCCTTCCTCTTGCTCCCTGTCCTTACACAACTTTTCCCTTCATCCTCCATACATTATCACCTCATGCTGACTACCCAGCAGCTCAGAAATGCCCCTACAGTGCCCAACTCAAGGCCCCTCATGGCATGGCTCCAACGTCATCAAGCTTTATTGCCACTCATATCCCTTCTGTGTCTTATGCTCTAGCCAACCATTCTCCCTAATATCTTTGCCCTTGAATAGAGCCTCATAGGACAACACAGAGAGTATAGGCTTGGGAATTAGATTCAACTCAAACTGTAACTTCTCTAGTTTTGTGAATTTGGAAAACTTATATATAATTTCTGAGCATTAACTCTCATATCTGTGAAAATAAGGTATAATATTGTTATTGGAATGTTCCAGGAGATGACTGTGAAGTTTAAATAAGATAATATATGTGAAAGCACCCAGCAGTTTGCCTGGCACTTGGCAAGCATTTGAAAAACACTTGCTTCCTTTGTCTTCTCCATGAAGAATGTCCCTCCATCTATGTCTACTCATCAAAATATCACCACCTTCAAGGCCTAAATAAATCCCTGATTTTTGGTTTCTCTCCTCCCATAGCAAGTATCTAAAATCATTCTATTCACACAGATGTTAATAGGAGCTTTGCTCATTTTGTTCATATTGCCAAAACTTGGAAGCAGCCAAGATGTCCTTCAGTAGGTTGGATGGATAAGTAGACTGTGGTACATTCAGACAATGGAATATTATTCATCACTAAAAAGAAATGAGCTATCAAGCCATGAAAAGATAGGAGGCACCTTAAATCTATATTACTAGGTGAAAGAAGCCAATCTGAAAAGGCTACATATTGTATGATTCTAGCTATATGACATTCTGAAAAAGGCGAACAGTTAAAGATCAGTGGTTGCCAGAGGTTAGAGAGGAGGGAGAGATGAATAGGTGGAGTACAGAAGATTTTTAGGGTAGTGAAACTATTCTGTATGATACTGTAATGGTTGGTACATGTCATCACTCATTTGTTAAAACCCACAAAATGTACAATGCCAAGAGTGAACCCTAATGTAAAAAAAGTCACTCTACTGACTTCCAGTCTACCACCATTGGATACAAGTCTCATCTCTTCTACAAGCCTACTTAGCTGTGTGGCCTCAGGAAAATAACACTACCTTGCCAATTTTCAGTTTCTTCATCTGTAAAATGGAAATAGTAAAATCTATATCTCAGAGGGTTGTTATGAAGATTGAATGAGATGATATATGTGAATTTTCAGCACTTAGCCTGGAACATTGTAAGAGGTTGATAAACGTCAGCTATTTTTCTTGGATGAAAATGGAAGACAAGATCCATATTATGTTCTTGATTTATTCTACATAATACTATGATGCCCAGAGAAACAGTACAAAAGGATCTGGGCTTCATGAGAAAAGCTACCAGAAAACAGTCAGAAGATATTTATTTTACCCACATGCACAACATGGTCTGTTTTATAGCAAGAAAAGCAAAATCCTCAGATCTTCCCCAGATACTAAAAGAAAATGGAAAATGTCAATGATCCTGGAGGGTTTCCATGTAAGGACAAGCTATAGAATAAAGCTTCTTCAATCTGGAGAATCTGAAAAGCCCACGCCATCCTCAAAGGTGAAATGCAAACTCCTGGAAGTCTACACATTAGAATTAAAATACATCCTTGAAGTTTGAAGGAGATGATCTCAGAAACATAAGCATAAAAGAAGTCATCTTCTAGCTGAACCTTATATTTTACAGATGACGAAACTAAGTCCCACAGAAGTGAAGGGATTCAACTCCTGCCCTCCAATACAATACAATTTTCATTATACCACACAAGTAGATTTTTTTCTCCCTGTACAAATTTGAAGTGAGAAGAAACTGCTATGAAGATTTCATTAATATTCCATTCCTTGTGTCCACTTCAGTGCCAAGCTTGGAGGAGAGAAGAAGTTGCCACACATAGCAGATTGGCAGGGTGGTGGTCTCACATGAGACCGCAAAGGGAGAGCCCAGAGTTTAGGCTTCCCTCCTGGGTTTGAGGGTTGCCCTAAGTGAAGCCAAGAAAACAGGAACAGAGTACTCAGTAGGCAGTTGATATATGGGCTACTTGACCAACTGACTAAATCATACTTGTGTGCCATGTCGAGGAACAGCTGATGATGCAAAGGGACGGTCTGCTAGTCCAGTGGTTCTCAAACTCTAATGTGCATAAGAATCACCTGGAAAATTTGTAAAAATGTGCAGATTGCCAGCTTACTCATAAAGACTCTGATTCAAAAGGTCTGGGTGGACCCAGGAATCTGCATTTTTACAAGCATCCAAGGTTCAAGATTTGAAAATAACTACACCAAACTGTGACCTTCTGAAGGCCAAACTCCAGAGAATGTATCTTCAACCACACCTTTGGCAAAAAGCATGCATCTCCCAAAGCTGGCACTCAAGAAATGTTTGCCCTACTGTAAGTATTATTCAGTAGTTGGTTGAATAATATGATTGTCATATTATTTGGTGGTTTGAAAGAGTATCAATAATTATTGAGTACCTGCTATGTGGCAAGCATTACATTCAACTCTGGAAACACAAAAGGATAGAGCATACAATCCTTATTTTTGACAAACTCATATGCCAATTGGGGAAATAGTCACTCTACATAAAAGCTTTGGGAGACACCAATAGTCAGTGTATGCCATAAGGTTCCAGAGGACATAAAAATCATTGCAGGCTTTGGCAGCTCAAGAAGGAAAGACTTTGACTTAGGTCTTTAAAGAGAGAGAGAGACCTTGATAAGCAAAAGACATTCTATAGAAGAAAGGTCTAGAAATGAGACCATTCTTGATGTACTCAAGAAAAAGAATAAAAACTTATTGAGAACTTACAACATGCTGTGCATTATATTATTCTTTCTCAAATTCATTACCTTATTTGCTGCTCAAAATAATCGTATGAAGTAGCAATAATAATTACCCATGCTTTACAGACAGGAAAATGAAAATCAGTGCTGTTAAGAACTTACTGAGGAATAAACAGGTATTAACTTGAGTTTGATTGAATCCTAAGTTCATGATAATATCCTTTTCTTTATCCTTCACTGTCTTAAGAGTGAAGAGCCCTTAAGAAAGCATTTGTCTGAGGATCCAAGATTAATCTCAATTATTTTCATCATCAATACTGAACAAGATTACAATACTAGTTTTTAGATAGTTGTCAGAGTATTCTGATAAGTCCCAAAATACCCATAAGTTCTCTTCCGGAAAAGAGCTCCTCAACCACCTCTACAAGGTTGTCTCTGTAGTACACATTGGCAAAATCTTTAGCTGGGCTCTGATTAGGTGCAACTATCCTGGCGAGGAACAGTGGGCCTATGGACAAGTACAAAATAGGCAGCAAGCAGGTGCTGCAAAGAAGAGTCTTAATTAGGTCCTTTCCTGGCCTCTGTCAGCACCTGAATCACTGAGTTGTCTAAGAGGGGACAATAGAGGGGAAATGTCTGATGTCTAGTGTTTACCCAGCAGCCTGTACCCTGTTCCTAAAAAGGTGATGCTTGTTTCAAGAGTTCATCTTTGGAGAGTGTGAGTTTCTAATTCTGATTTACTGGGATGTGGCATGAGGCTGCCAATCTTATACTCATTTGGTATTCGTCCTGGGGGGTATCTGTGGTAGGAGGGAAGGATGCTCATCAAATATGAAACCAGGAAGTGGGCTCAGCATTCACTACATGGGCCTTGCCTTCCTCACTTGATACCAGGGCACAATTCAAGATATTAGGTGGGCGTAGTGTGGGGTGTGAGCCAGTGGAAGACGGTGGGGAAGGAGATCTTTGAGGGGACTCCCCAGTTCAACATGCCACTCCCACTGATGTGAACATCTCCTCCCCTAACCTTGGGCTTCATGTCAATCAGAGGAGACCTGAGAGATAATGAAAGCATGACCTCACAAGCGCTCAGGGTGTGTCTCAAGGACCATTTGAAGGGGAGGATGGAATTTTCCATATTACCCATTCATTACAGTAGGCTTGGAAGGTAGGCCCTCATCCTGATGGATTTAGTGTGTAATCTGTGGAAACAGCCTCCTTACAAAGGGAAAGGCCCCCCACTTCTGGTCCTAGGGAAGCTCAGAACCCCACTCAGAGAAAGGAATAGGAATAACAGGCAAAACCTGGTTCTTTGGCCACAGAGTGTTCCACGTTCAGAAAACCTTATCCCAAGAGCTACATTTCTTAGAGACAAAAATGTGTGGCTTTGAAAAATTTGTTGAATAAAGAGTCTATTGGGATTACATGAACACAAACAAAAAGCATTTAAATTGTCATCCAAAACCTTCTCTTTCTCCATTGCCACCCTTCACATCTCTGCCAGCACCTTTCCTTAGCAATCTCTTACCTTTCACTCCTCCTCTCTACTACACAGCCTATGTGATATCCTCACATTAGCCCGCACCCTCTAACCACTTCCACTCTTCTTGTCAAATTTACTTAGTAGTGGCCATCTCTCAGGGAGACTTCTGTTTACTAACTCTCTCTTCTCTATCTCAGAGAACAAGAATTGTGATTTCATTGTCCCAAATGTTTAGTAATTAACAGATTCCTAACAGGAATCTCAGGTATTCAGGTAAATAACCAAATGAACCAAAAGCATCCATGTGACATGAGCAAGGCTTCAAAATTATGTGATTGACTTAAGGCAGCCAACTCTTTATTGCCTCAGGGGAAGATTTTCTTATATCTGGGTTTCCCTTTCCACATTAACTCAAAGTTGTCAAAGTAGACTAACAAAAGGGTCTGCCAAAACATTTCTAAGCGCTCCCTTCCTCGCATCAGTGATTGGGTAAGTCTCCACCATAATACTCTTGTAGCAGCTTAGTCTCTAAGCAACTGGAAGGGTCAGTTTACAATGTACTCACTGCATTACCATAAACCTTTCAAAGCCTCAAACATAATGGCATTCAGTAAATAAATACTTGCTATGCTAAGGTGGAACTTAGCTCCTTAGACTATGCCCAGACCTTAGCTAATGGTTGCATAATCACGTAATATCTGACACTGGCTCTACCCAACACCGTACAGCATTGCTCAAGGTTTTTGAAATCGCTCCATTTACCTTTGAGTACAAAGGGAGTAGCACAATTATTATAATCAGTGCTTTCTATTTGAAGCCACTCCTTCCCCATCTCATTTGCTATATAAAAAGGAGGGACTATTGCCTTGGGAAGGCAACCTAGTAGAATAGACGAGGGATTGAGCCAGGAATAGGGACATCTTGGTTGTGGTCTTAGGCCAGAACAAGTCCTTCCCTCCCTCAGTTTCTAATTTCCTCATCTTGATGTCCAACTTCAATTTAGATGATGAATAAGCAGTGTGGAATAAGCTATGTCTAAGGATGCTTCCATATCAGAGATTATGTAAATCACAGCATCCAAAAGAGAATTCCCAAGGGATCAGGTGATAAGAAGGCCTTTTGAACAGAAGATCCTTTCAAAATGGTAAAGCCCTCTGCTGTAACACAAGGAGCAGGCCTCCTCCCCAAGCGGCTCCCTCCAAGGGTTAATGAGCAGTCAAGAGTATCTCTAGTGTTGTTTGTGCAATGAAGCCCTTAGACTCATTTGCATGAGTCTAAATAATTCTCGACCAGTACTCTGGTGTGAATTGAGATTGATGACTGGTAAAAATCATCACATAATGGCAGTGGGATGATGATGGTGGTAGTGACAACAACAATGACATTTTAAACTAAAGCCTTCCTGTCAATTAATAGAAGAGAAATAAAGTGCCTAATGAAAAGACAGTAAGTTTCCTCTATAATCCCAATCAAGAAAGTAAGTATTGGAGCTGGTAGATAGCTTTCTGTAGAACTTCTTACTGAAGAATTGTACCCTACTTTGTTATCCAGTACTTATCACACACTATGTTATTGCTTCTTTAACTGTCTTCTTTCTCCACTGGGTTGGAAACTACGGGAGCACAAGGAAGACCATGTCTTGCTCACCACTGTTTCCTCAGTGTCTGACAGGTAATTGATGCTCTGTAGATATTATTGAATAAGTAAATGAGTAAGTGGTTTGTACTGAGTTGAATAGTGTCTCCCCAAAATTCATGTCCACCTGGAAACTCATTATGTGACTTTAATTGGAAATATCTTGGCAGACGTGTAGTCAAGGCAACATGAGGTCGACTAGATTAAGGTGGGCCCTAAATCCACTATGACTGGTGTCCTTAAAAGAAGAAGAGAGGACACAAAGACACACACAGGGAAGATGGCCATGTGAAGGTGGAGGCGGAGCTTGGAGTGATGCAATTACAAGCCAAGGAATATCAAGGACTGGTGGGAGCCGCCAGAGCGAGAAAGCGAGGAACGACGCTTCCCTAGAGCCTTCAGAGGGAGCATGGCCCTGCCAACACTTCGATTTTGAACTTCTATCCTCTAGAACTATGAGAGGATAAATTTATTTTGTTTTAAGGCATTCAGTTTGCGGTAATTTGTTATGGCAGCTCTAGGAAACTAATACATGGTTGAATAGGGATTTTTAAATAGTGTGCAAATCACACTATCATATTAAAGTAAATCTGTGAATCAGAGTCTCAGAGAACTAGAAGGGCCTGGGGACATTATACAGTCTAATCTCATTAGTGTTTAGGGGAAAAAAAAGACAGCGAGAAATAAGGCTCAGAGAGAATAAATGAGTCAGTGCCCGAATCCATGTCCCCTTTCTCCTCTATGAATATATCACACATCCAATGCTCTGTTTTATAAAAAATAACGTATAAGGTATTAAGTGATTGCTAAAGCTACACTGATCATGTTATCTACATTTGTGTAAGTATATTTAAATCCCTTTAAAAAAGGATCTTTCTTCCCTCTATACCAGATTATAGATCTTTCCCTCAATTTGCTTCAAAAACAACTAAACCCAGAAAAGAAAACAAATTTTTTAAAAGCCAGCGATAATTCTTAAAGCTTAGGGTCATTGAGTCATGGCCAAGTATAATGGAAAGAGACAGGACTAGAATTTAGACCTAGTCTTCAGTTTTAACTCTGACCTTTCTATATGAACCTACGCAAGTCTCTAATGCCTCAAGTTGCCTCAAAGTAAAACCGCACACAAATATCTATCTTCCTCCAAGGTCGCGGTGAAGCAGTGAGGACAAAAGTAGGGGAAAGATCTGCAAAAACGAGGGACTGTTCTTGCAAGGAGCACCAACAGTGAGACCCCTCAATTATCCCCCAAAAAGAGCTTCCAGTTCCCAGTTTTCATCAGACCACGTAGAGGGCCAGATTAAGACCTTTAGGGACTTGGAAGCCAAAAGCATTAAGCACCCAACACACACTTAATTCAAAATATATTTTACGTTACCGAGCTGTAAAATACATGTGTTACAACTTACTTATAACCCAACAAGTTTTTCATGTTTTCCCTTAATGACTATTTTGATCCTTATTTATAGTTTTTTGTAATACTGTCATTTTCACCCTGACCTTTGACGGTTTCTCCGGTTCTCTAGGCTCAGGCTCTGGCTACCGACAGGGCAGCCCAGCCCAGAGGGCACATCATTCAAACTCACTGGACCCCTCAGTTCCCTACAAATACAATGCAACACTTTTGGAATGAAGGTTTTCTACCCACAAGTTCTTATTACATTAGTATTGGAGGAATTAAAGTTTGGGTCTATTTGGCTATTTTTCTGTCAGTAGAGTGTGTTCTGAAATGGCATTTACAAGTTATCAAAGGTAAACACATTTGTACAAATTAATAACCCACCTAAGGTGCATTTCAGAATGAGAGGTCTGCTGAAAAGAAAAAACAATTTTAATCATGCCAGTCATATCCCCAGTGTTCCCAGTATTCTCACATGCCTCTTCCAAATGTAATTTTCCACCCTATTTGGCAGGCAGGTCGTTGGAGAATTGGGTGAAACATATCAAAGTGAGAGGGAACGGAACCAGCCTGGGCCATGTGTGCTAAGTGTGTCATTGCAGATCTCTGAACCACTTTCAGACTACTGAACCTAAACATAGTTTATACCCTCACAAATTCTCCCCGTCATTTCTCCTTTGTTCTCTAACGCAGCCATGAGCTCTTAATTAGAAATCTATGGGGGCTGGCGCCGTGGCCGAGCGGTTGAGTTCGCGAGCTCCGCTGCAGGCGGCCCAGTGTTTCGTTGGTTCGAATCCTGGGCACGGGCATGGCACTGCTCATCAAACCATGCTGAGGCAGCGTTCCATATGCCACAACTAGAATGACCCACAACGAGAAATATACAACTATGTACCCGGGGGCTTTGGGGAGAAAAAGGAAAACAAAATCTTTAAAAAAAAAAAGAAATCTATGTTCATAAATGCTAGAATTATTCCCAGGGTGTTTTGTTTTTTTTTTTAATTCCAAGAATTGCAGCAGGGAAGTCAATGTCCATGGAGTTAAAGTTAACCTTAACTATGATATGCTTTCTGCAATTTGAGTCACGGGGTGTGTGTGTACATACTACAAGGTAAACATTTTAGTGGTAGTATACTTACCATTTTTATGAATAATCAACTCATTTCCAAAGCTCTGTAACACAACATTTTCTCCTTACAACAGCCAAATTCCAATTTTGGAAATGATTAAACTGACACTCAGGGAATTTACCCAGGGTCATGAAGTTAAGACTGAACTGAACCAGAATCTTCTAGTTCCTAGTCCGACATACTCATTTCTACACCCTAGTAACTCCCCCAAAAGTTTGAGAAGAAGTTTTGTATATTTGTATAAGAAAGTGTTTTAATTCCTTCATTTGAAAACATATGGATATCAAAAGTATGAGTGGCTACAACCAAAATACACAAGCCATAGGATGTCGGAGAACCGATTTCACCCTGATACTACCATATATTTTATCCGTGACTGTGGGAAATAAGCTTTCTACTCTGTAACTCCATTGTTTCTTTTCACTGGCAAAATAGTGATGACATTGTACATGGCTCCCCTAACCTAAATGACTCCAGAAGATTCACGTTCATTTTCCACGAATGGAGAATCCCTCAAGGTGGTGGAAAGCTGCAGGTCCTCTGAGAGTAAAGGGCACAAAAGTAGTTGCTCTTAAAAGAAAGAATTGGAAGGGCAGGATGGTCAGCCCTTAGGCAAGCCTGGGTCTACTCCGTGCTCCCAGCTGGGAGCTGAGGTAACAGAAAAGGAACTGGGAGATTGTATTCCTAGGTCTATACCAAGAGCCTTTCTGCTCACTTTCCAACTCTGCTCTGTGTGTGTATATTTGTTTCTATATGTGTGTACATATGTGACATTTTCCAGCATGATCCCTGTCCAAATTATTCTGTCCTATTTTGAGTACTTGGGTCAGAATTTATATCTAAATTTTTTATTTAGAAACATGATAATTGTATAAATAGTGAGCAATATGAGGCCCCCCTGATATTATTCATCCTCTTACATGTGGATCAGAACTTGGCTTCCTGAGAAAACTTTTCTAATTTTACCTCCTCGGGGAAAGAGAGTCAGCTCTCTTTAAGATATCCGAGACTGGTTAGTTTAACTGTGGTGCCCCCTAGTGCCCTAAGAGATTAGATTCACTTTCTATATTTGCCAATATGTGGACCACGTAAGAGAAGTGAAATTTGGAGAAGCAACCAATTTGGTAATTTTCCCTGTATTTTCTTCTGAATAGCGTGGAATGAAGCGCATTCCCTTAGCATGAGTCACAAGATCCTTTGTCATCTGCCCCCACCTGGATTTTCAGCCTCCTCTTCTGCCGCTTTCCCCTGTGAACGCTCAACTTCAACCATTCTTAACAACTTGCTGTTCTACCTAGAAAGCTTTCTGCCCCTGCCCAACCGCCATCATCCCTCTTGCCTGTTTAAGGAATTTCACTTCTGCTTCTAATATCAGCTGAAGCATTACCTCCTTCCCCAACGTTTACCCTTTCTGAGTTTGTTTTATCTGCAAATAGACTATGTCTAATGCCTGCTCAAAAATCCAACAGTTTTATACATTTTTATTAGTATCTCCTTGACGAGCTTCAAAACACAAAGTGACAAATCAGCTCAACACTTCAGATGTTTCTTTTTAATTCCCATAGAATTTCTTATGAAATGCAAATTCAATTGCTTGAAAATCATTTATTTGCATGTCTGTCCTAAAAAAAGAATCTCTAAAAATCTTGTTCAATTACATGGGGACACATTTAAATTGAGCTCATCTGAGAGAAGATTTTTCAGGCAAAAATGCCTCTTTTTCTTCCCAATTGATACAAAAAAAAGTCCAAATTATAGCCTAGAACTTCATCAAGAAACTGTGAATTCTGATTCTGGCCACCACTGACACAGATCTGGTCAACTCACTTTCCAAGTACCTCCACTTCTGCTCTTCCCAACAGTAAAAGTGATAAGACTGTAAACCTTTAACTGTGGGATTGGCTGAAAAATTGTCAGTAAGCCCCTCACATCTATCAAGTGCTATGCTAAAGGTGATACAAATCTTGGGAGAGCCTGGCTCCAATAGTCCTGAGACAGGGACACAATTTGCAAAAGCTTCTCACCTTATTGGTCGGCTTTTTTTCTGCTGTTGTTCCCAGCTGAAGTTACAGGTATGACTGGAAGCCTGGTACTTTAAACAGCAACCCCAATAAATATCCATATAGTGTGTACTGTTTTTGGTAACAGAATCACTCAATTTTATAACTTGTATCATGGATATTCTCCTAGGGCATCCACTTCTTTCCCCTTTCTAAATTTGGCTAACCCAGAATAGGTTATTTAGATATGAACATAGTATAGAAATAAGTACAGATTACAAATATGTACACAAATTTTATTCCCTCAGCCTCATCTTAAGAACCAGGAAATCCATAAGCTTAGACACAAAAATTTGTTTACTTATATTTTATATTTCTCAAATCTTCATATCCATTGTAGGAATATATATAAACTACATACTCACAGGGTATTGAACTGGAAAAGATCTTTCTGATCATTTGATCCAATTGCCTCGTTACAGATGAGAAGGAAGTGAATTATATGAGGAGTGGGTAAGGTCTATCCTTTTTTCTGGCATCTCAAAAATGCAAACTTCTGCTTTTCACATAAGTAAATAAAACTTAACTGAGTGGTGAGAAAACAAACGTTACTAAATGAACTTGATGGAAGAGAAAGTTGAGTGTCAAATGGAGTTTAACGGTTACATCTGTGTTTTTTACAGAACCATCCATGTAGGCACTTATTTTATAAGGCTAAAACTTAAATCTAAGAAATAAGGGAAAATCATGATCACTCGCCAAGTATCTTTCTCCTACAATAAAATTTACCTGGGTAAATGATGAGCATCTCAGCTGTGTCACTCCCTATACACATCACCATAATATTACGTCTTACGAACGTAGAGGTTTGAATTACATCCGCACTTACCCCAACCTTCAACCAAAATTCCAAACAACCTTATCGATGAGTATAGAAAGGCTACCAGTCTATGAACCTTTTTCAATAGCTACTCTACACTTTTCTCTTTCTCTCTCTCTCTCTCTCTCTCTCTCTCTCACACACACACACACACACACTACTGCCACCCCTGCCGCCACCACCATTTGATCAAGTTCCAGGGAGAACACACACAATCTAGCTATGATACCCTCCCTCCTAATAAACTATATGAGATTAACTGTAAGAACGCACTGTGCTGCCCTGGGTCCTATAGCAGTTAAGAAATTGTTAGCTAAAACAGTCTAGCTAGAAAGAAGAAAAAAAATTAAAGTTAATGTCAAGTGAAGAATTTCAAATATCTGTGCCAAAAGCATTCTGTATCCAGGGTATATGAGAGAATGTTCCTTGAGCAAACAGCTCTAACATACCTCCTATGTCTTTGCTTGCATTTCTGTGACAGGACCGGAGAAAGCTAATTCTCTCCCAGAGATCAGCTCAGCATGAATTCTAGTGTCCCGGAAACCCGCCCTCAGCTTTCCTTTCAAGCTCTGTCAGAGTTGCTGTGTGACTTGCCAGAAAGGACCCCTCTCCTTCTCAGCGTCCCCTGGGTATTGACAGTCCAGGCAGCCCCACCACCAGCTGACTATAGATCTGTTTTACCTTTTGCTCTGCCCTGCTCAGAGCCCGAGCGCAACGGTTGAGCCTTGACTGGGGCCATCTGTCCTGTCTTTTTTTCATCCCACAGTGTAAGGAAATATGTAACACTGTGGTTGTTTGAGAAAGCACTCTCAGGGCTCCCAGACCTGGTGAAGGCATTCAGCTGTTCTATTTTTGGTCACTCTCATTGTTTTCTTCTCGGAAGAGCCTAATTCCGGTCTGCGTCTTGGGCATCCTGCCATGGACACATTGCTCCTCCCCCGCACCTTCTCCCCAAATCGCCTACTCTAATTTCACCCAAAGGGTTCTGCACAGAGAAGGAAGCATGCAGCATGATGAGGAGAGGGCGAGTGCGTTTTTGTGCTCACCGGTCTGCAGACGAGAGCATGAGAACAACTACACTCCTAGAATTTGGGGACATGAGCCCTCTCTGTGGGACAGTGATCACGACCGCACTCCCACCAGCCTCGGTGCACCAAAAACCCCCATTTCCTGTAGGCAAAGACAAGCCCAGGCATTGGTCAGGACTTGGCTCATCTTATCCCTGTCTACTTTGAGGTACCCAGTCCCTGACATGGCCATTAGAAATAAAAGTTCCTATTGTCTGACCTTTACCAGGGAGAGACTTTTCCAACACAAAGCAAACCGCCGGGGAAACAAGAATTAATCACACTAGCCGCAACAAGGGAACATGGCAAGACTATATACTTATTTTCTTTTCAATGGAATCTCCTGCAGTCAAGAACATCCTAAAAGACCTTATAATGTTTGTAGATATGAGCAAGTAAATAAGAAAAAATAACATAAAAGGGACCAGAATAAAGAGAAGGAAAAATGGAAAAAGTATCTTCATTAAGTTAGGGAAATGCTAGAAGGGTGATTATCCATTACATAATGTATTGGACAAAGTGAAAAAAGAGACAAAGGATGTCTATACGTTGTGATTGGTAGAGAAAGACTGTGAGAAACAACATCTGATTAAGTTGGGGTAAACGTTTGGCCGTGTGCACATTTGCACGTGAACACACACATCTCTGCCCTTAAAATACACAAGTTAGCTATTTGAAAGAACTTAATATTGATACTTTCCGCATTCTTCTAAAAGCAAATCTCCTTGAGTGTCTATGGGGTTTATGAATACAACGGGAAAGTGAACCGGTCTCTTTCTTGTTTCTTTTTTACATTAATCAAAGGCTTACAAGCAGAATGGGTAAACCAAGTATATCAGTGACTCACAGCTTCAGAGTGACAGCTCATAAAGGAATACGAGGATTCTTGCATTGCAAAGAAAAGGAGAAACATCCAGAAGCAGCACCCTTCCCCTACCTCTCCTGTGCCCCACCACTACCCCTGCTAAAAAGAAGGAAGGAAAAGAGAGGCAGGAGGGTGTGTGACCACAGGTTACAATTGTTGAGGCGGGGGGGGGGGGGGGGGGGGGGGGGCAACGCAACAATTCTGGCATCAGATTATTTGCAAGTCATTGTTTGCAGCTGTTGGAGCTGCCATCAGCATGAGCTGGAGGAAACAGAGAACCCAGTGGTGCATCTTACCTGAGAAGTATAAAAGTGCAGGCAGACGTAGGTGAGACACAGGAGCAGCCCCAACCCCTGAATGATGGAGGTCACCAGCAATAGCTTGTTCCTCTGGAATCTCCGCCCGGGTGTGTTTCCCACATTCTCCTCCAGGGGTTGGACCCCTTCCATCTTCACAATCTGGATGCAGGGAAGATGAAGACTAGCAGAGGGGAATCTGAGGGAGGACTGACCTCTTCCCCACAAAGAAGGAGTTGAAGGCAAAACAGAGTGTAATAATTAGAAAATACAGAGGTCCCAGAACCAGAGACAAGAGGCGATTGAAAGAGCAGAGCGGACTCTCTCAGTTTTAACGCTGCAGCTTTTGCAGGCAGGCGGGGGAACTTCTTTGTGACTAATCTGAATTTCCCCTTTACTTTCTTTCTTTTTTTTCTCTCTGGGCTAACAGGGAGTTGTTTTTGTGGCATTCCAGTTCTGATTTGAGTGACTGTGAAATGACAGTCATAAAAGTGTGCTATTTTCTTAATTTCTCATTGCACTGGTAACCAAATTGTGGGTCACTTGATAAAGATAAAAATCATCATCCGTTGATGTAGCAGCTCAGCTATCCCGTCCCCAAGGTGTCTTAAATCATAGAAGAGATTTAAGGAAAGTGCTGGCCTTAAGTTCTTATTGACTTTATTAGGTAACTAAGCATTGAACCCATTCACAGATTCAGAAAAAAAAGGCACACACAGATCATTCTTGGGATGAAAAAGAGAAAAGAAGAAAATAGGATGGTGGGTCATGTAGAAATAAAGAAGTGAGATCCTCTAGTTTTAGTCCATTATATTATAACAAATAAACTAGTATATATTGGGCAAGGACTAAGTGTTAGACACAGTATAGACAGCCTTACAATCTTTTTCTCACTTAATCCTTTGAGGCAAATTTAGTAAACACCTGTATGATTAACTTTACACATAGTAGAAAAAGAGCAGAAGAGTGTACTGACTTTTCCCCCTTTGCGCCACTTGACATTTGCCCCATACTTGATTTTTGCATGAGTGAACAAATGGATAGAGCCAAATAAGCTTTGAAGGTCATTCCTTTCTTTGAGGTCAGGGGTGGACTCAACCTGGAAAGTAAAAGTAGTCTACCAATAGACAGACACTGCTTACCCTCTACCACTGAAATAAGTGATAAAATGAAATAAATGATAAAATTATTTATAATGTCAAGTTCAAATTGACAAATATTTACTGAGTACATAGTAAGCCCAACACTGTACTGGGTGACATAGGGATGGTGGGAGGGGCAGTTTAAGGTAGAATTCTGTCTCTTCTGTGCACAAACATGCCTCTCTGAGCTCCCCATCAGCCACTCAACAGATATTTAAAGAAAGAACGGAGGGAGGAATATTTTGATATCAACAATATGAGATGTTATATGCAACTTAATTTTATCTAAAATGCCTATGAGACATATTCAAAAGAAAAAGTTTATGAGAAATGGAAAGTACATTTATTATTATAGTATTAATCAATTAAAACGTGAATTAATATCCTCATTATAATCATTATGCCTTGCATTTGGGGAACATATTGGTCTTTAGAAGTTCAAGTTTTTGTCTGAAAGAAAAGGTAACTGAGACTCTGTATTATAGACTCCAAGCCTAAACTAGAAATCATTTCATCTAAATTTATCTCGGAATAGTTATTCCTCTGAGCAAAGTATGTGTAACATGCAGGGTGTGGAGAAAAACCACTAAGAGAAAAATCAGTGTGTAGAGCCCAATTCTTGTGTCATAGTTGATAGTCATAAATAAATATTAAAATTGGTAACCGCTTACACTCTTATTTTCAAAAACTGACTAAACAAGTCCCAGCAAAAAAGCCTAAAATAATATTGGAAACTGAAAAGACCAGCTGAAAAGGAAATAGTTAAAACTATTAATGCTGAAATTCATAGAAAATATTTTTTAATGACTGCCAAAGGGATGAAAAAGATAAACAGAGTGCATAGTTGTGCTCTGAACAGGGTGTCTTCTCACTGTTAACATCATGGCTTCTATGAAGAAAAGTTGACAATTACTGTTTTTCCTTATAGACAATAAGAACTATACAACAGGGTGAGTTTCCATTTTTTGTGTTGTCCCAGGAAAGCACAGTGTCAATATACCAACATTTAGGCCTGCACAGCTAAGGCACACCTCTCATCTCCCTTGTCAGTTTCCTACTGCCAGATTTTGCCTACTTGTGATTTTTTGTTGAAGTTTAAGTGATGTTTTGCATCTAATGTTTTCTTTTCTTTTTTTTTTTTTTGAGGAAGATTAGCCCCCTGAGCTAACACCCACCACCAATCCTCCTCTTTTTGCCGAGGAAGATTGGCCCTGAGCTAATATCATGCCCATCTGCCTCTATTTTATATGTGGGATGCCTGTCACAGCATGGCTTGATAAGCCGTGCATAGGTCCATGCCTGGGATCCGTATAGGTGAACCCTGGGTCACTGAAGTAGAGTGTGCAAACTTAGCCACTACACTACTGGGCCAGCCCCTACTTTTTTCATTTTTTATTGAACACATTCTCACAGCTTATGCACGTTTTCTGTGGGACAAGGGGGAATATACACAGAAAAATCAATTAGCCTGGAAGTTCCAGGCAAGGTCTTTTGATAGACTATGTAAGCATTTCAAAGTTCATCACTGAAATGGTCCAGCATTTGGAACAAGTGAAACCACCATCAGAGATATTACTGATGGCATTTTAATCTCAAACAGATGGACAGAGTCCTCCATCTTCAAAGTTGACATGTTTTTAAAGAGGTCAAGTGTGTTACCTGAATCTACTGGCAATTTTTTTTAAACATCTCACAAAGGTCAAAGACATAGACACACCAGAGCAAACCAGCCTTCAAATAAGAGCCTCAGACTTCATTCCAAGCAATTATCTTCCCATGGATCTTTAAACTGTAAATGAATAGCCATTTCAAGACTACAGAAAGGTACACAAAATAAAAAGCCTTTGACAATTGACGGAATACTCGTGTTTAGAAAGCTGCAAAAACTTTTTTTGACTTTTTGGCTTTTGTGGGGGTTCTTTGTTGTTTTGTTTTGTTCGTTTGATTGGGGTTTTTTCGCAGGGGTTGGCAGGGGCTGGGTTAGAGGGGTTGTTGGAGGTAAAATCTGCACTTTTCATTTATTTCTAAGTCATACGTCCATTCAACAAGCATGAGCCAGGTGTCTACATACTGGTGCTGGGGGAAAAAGAAATGAACAAAACACATTCTTCATCCTCCAGGAGGTCACAGACAGGAAGTCAGGACAATCACAGCCAGCAAAGTGTTGGGTCCTGGGTGGCTGTGCAGGAAGGAAGGGTGTGTGGGGGTGGGTTCTGGTTCAGATCGGAGTTAAGATGAGAACAACTTGAGATGAGTCAAGTAAATCCTGGAGAAACCAGAAGCTGCTGGCCATCTGGGGAAGTAGGGATGGGCAGTAATTGCCGGGCAGGGAGTAAGGGAAATGCAGTCTGGGCGAAGCCTACTAGTGCACTGCCCACTTGGGGAACTGCGACTGGAGAGGAGGATGGAGGAGAATCGCCCAGGGAAGAGGCTGAGAAGCTGTCATAAATGGACTTTTGTTACGAGTTAAGAACTTTGAACTTTATCCTGAGGGCACTGGGCAAACAGAAAGGTTTGAAGCAGAATGTGATCTGATTACATTTTAGAAAAAAATCACTCTGAGTGAAATAGAAATGGCAGGATGGGATCGAGGAGACCAGCTGGGAGTCGTCTCCAGGGTGCCCTGTGCCAGCTGAGGAGATGAGTAGGATCTAACACCCACCTCTGCAGTCAGCTCTCCAAGCCCTCCATCCTGGAGCGGGAAGTTTTGTCCTACGGGAAGGGGAGATTTTGTCTTCCAAGAAAAGTGTGCTCTGCTTCCCAAGCCCTGAACAAAGGGCTGCATCCAGCCAGATAAAGGCCCTGTTTTCTAATTTATAAACTCATAGAGGAAAGCTTGTTCTAATTCACACAAAGATAGCAGTATGAGCTGGGGCGGTCCTTGGGTTTGCGATTATTCAAGGGAGAAATAATAAGGTCTTAAACTAAAGCAGAGAGGAGAAGGCACTTACAGGGGCTATTCATTCACCAAACGTTTTAAGAGCCTGCTCTGTGTCAATCTCTGAGCACACCAAGAAAGTCATTATCAAGCTCTGCCCTGGCATAGGTGACAGAGTGAGATGGGAGGTGATGGGAACAAATGCATTGCAAATGTCAAAAACCTGATTTGCATCTGCCTTCTCAACCTGTTTTTGATCCTAATGTCCCCATTCTGGTTAATGTTTTCAGCACTCTGGACCCTAGAATCAGCTTTGACTCCTCCTTGCCTTCAATCTGTCAAGCTTTGTAGAGCTATGCCTGTAATATGGCTCATACTTTCCTCTGCTTTGCCATTCCGACTGCTTTTGACCCAAGTCCTTATTACTCCTCACTTGAACTCTTGAATGAAAGGTCCAGATGTTCTCCCTGCCTTCATTCTCTTGATCTCCAATCCATTCTGCTTTGGCAGGCTCTTTAAACCCAGTGATGACCAAGATCCTGTCAAGGGCCTGTACCTCATAGAAGACAAAGTTGAGATTCTTTAGCTTGATATTCAGGTTATTCCACAATGGAACCCCAAGTGTCTTTTCCAAACTTATCTCCCTCTATTTCCTGATTATTTCTGATAGCACTTTGCCTCAAATATCTTTACGCTCCATCTCCGACAATCAAACTCCTACACGCTCCACAATTTCCATGAAAGGTTGGCTGCCTTGTGAGGTAGTGAGCTTTCAGTGTTCCAGAAGAGGCTAAACAGAAACTGTGAAAGGGACTGGCCCCATGGGCTAGTGGTTAGAGTTCCCTGCACTCCGCTTCGATAGACTGGGGTTCACATATTCAGATCCTGGTGAGGACCTACTCCACTCATCAGCCATGCTGTGGAGGCATCCCACAAGCAAAAAATACAGGAGGATTGGCACAGATGTTAGCTCAGGGCTAATCTTGCTCAAGGGAAAAAGAAGAGGATGGGCAATGGATGTTAGCTCAGGGCGAACCTTCCTCGGAAAAAAAACAAAAGCAAAAACCCAGAAGGAATACTGTTCAGGGGATCCTCACATGGAGAAGGGGATTTGTAAGATCGGTAGGACCCAAAGCCCAGTTGATCATCAGAATCACTAGGAAAGCTTTTGAAAGATGCAGATTCCTAATTCTCTCACTCTAAAAATTCTGATTAGAGAAGTTTGGAGTAGTGCCTTGTGAATCTGTATTTCTAAAAGCTTCCAGAAAAGCCAGATTTGTGCATCTCCCCAAATAGCCTCATAAAATCTCTTCACTGTTACATTTCTATAAGGAAAAGCCTTCCCTGGACCCCCCAGAAGAATGCAGTTGTCTCCACCCCTGCACTGAGAGCATTTATCATGCTCTGTCTTGTCGTATAACTACTTAAATTTATTTCAGTCTTCGCCGTGATGTCACAGGGTCCTGAGGTCACGAGTTCTGTATTGCACTCACTCAGATAGAGTCTTTCTATAAAGATTTGCCAAATTCAATTGAATTTGCTTGCAGTAGATCTGAAGCATACTATTTTCAGGACCAGAAATGAATGAGAGTCTAAACAAAACTGAAAATGGCACTATTAAATACAGAAGTCTCCTGACCACTGGACTTTGATCTCAGACGTGAAAGATTAGCAAACCTGAAATGTGTACTTTTCATTGAAACCGGATGTACACCATTAGTTCAAATGCAAATGTGAACTCGTGTAATAATATTCCATTCAGGTTTCAGACGCATTAGCCCCTCTTATCAACCCCTTTTCTTCCGGTGCTGATTTTCCCCTTCATTCTTCATGTTTGCCACTTTGCTTTATCTGGAATTGACCGCTGGAAGTTATTTTAGGGTGTGATGATAGATTCTAAAACTTCGTGGCACAAAACAGCCACAACAGTTTTTCTCTCTGCGGAAATATGGCCATGAAGTACTATTTCACTATGGAAAGCAAATATCTAGACAGGTTTTTCACACTCACAAAATTGCATTTTAAGTCGTGTATTTAAAATATGTATGCAATGCCAAGAATATATAAAAATTTGTAAGTAGATCTTTCAATTCATAGCAGAATATAGAGAATTTTCCTTTTAAAAGATCAACTTTATTGAAACATAATTACAGACAATAAACTGTATCTATTTAAAGTGAACAGTTAGATGAATTTTGACAGTTGTATACACTCATGAAATCACCATCACATACAGAACCTTTACTCATCCCCCAAAGATAATTTTCATTAAATAGTAATCATTCCAAAAGCAAATCTAAACTGAGTACATAAGAGATTCCTTCCTCTTTCTAAAATATATTTAGTTGGGTATAAATTGGAATTAGTATAAACCAGTGACTCTCAACTAGGGGCAATTTTGCCCCTGAGGACTCATTTGGTAACGTCTAGAGACATTTTTGGTTGACTGAATTTGGGGTGTCGTGCTACTGGTATCTAGTGGGTAGAGACTGGGATGCTAATAAGCATCCTACAAGGCATGGGACAATCCCACTACAACAAAGGATTATCAGTCTAGAATATCAATAGTGCTGAGGTTGAGAAACCCTCGTGTAGATGTCCACATTCATAATTGACCGTGAATGAGGCAATATGATGTTCACTCTCTCAGTCTTTGCATTTCTTGTTGTCCTGCCTGAAATGCCTCTCCACTGCCCGACAACTAATCTATGAGGAGAGTACTATTCTTCTCCCCATTCTATAATTGAGAGAAATTGAGGCTTGGAGAGCAACTAACTTGGCTAAGGTCACACAATTAGTACATGATAGAGCTGGGATCTGAATGCAGGTCCTTCTACTCTGGAGCCTATTCTTAAACTCGATGTGATACTATTGATTTTTTAAATGAAAATATAAGCTCTATGTCTTGCCTGGGCACTTAGTAAACAATCAATATATCTAACAGATATTAAACATGCCAAATGTACGTAGTCACTAATTCAATAGGAGAGAATAATTTCTTCCTATCAATTAGATCTTATTTTTTTTGAAATGATTGGTGAATGGGAATACATCATATATTTTTTGCTCCTTCTGTGTACCAGACATGAAAGCCTGTTTTCATTCAGTCCTCCTGGGAACACTGCACATGGTTATTACTAACCACATGTTTAACATGAGGAACCAGAATCTCAGAGTAACGTAACCACAATAGTGTTGAGATTTAAACCAAAATCATCTGAGTTTTTCTGTTTGTTTAACTGTAACAAACCTTCAATAGCTGGTGTTATAGACTAATATCTGAGTCCCTCCAAAATTCATATCTTGAAGCCCTAACCCCCAATATGATGGTATTTGGAGATGGGGCCTTTGGGAAGTAATTAGGTCATGAGAGTGGGGCCCTAGTCTGATGGGATAAGTGTCCTTATAAGAAGATCCCACCATAGAGCTTACTCTCTCTCTGTATTTGCCAAGTGAAGATACAGTGAGAACGCAGCCCTCTGCAAGACAGGAAGGGAGCCCTCACCACAACCTGACCTTGCTGGCTCCTTGAGCTCGGCCTTCCAGCCTCCAAACTCTGAAAAAATTAATTTCTGTTGTTTACCTACTCAGTCTATGGCATTTTGTTATGGCAGCCAAAGCAGACTAAGACAGCTAGAAATTATAAAAATTGTACCAAAAGAGCATTGTTTCTTAAACTCTCTCTTGTTCTTACCTTCAGATATGTACATCTGATATATATATCTGAAGGTAGATATGTATATATATCTACATCTTGTAGATACATCTTGTTATCAAGATAAAACTCTCGTTATGATCATTTTCAACATCCTTCTAAGGAACTCTTTTATTAATACACTTCTTATTTTGGAGCTAGAGTGAAATAATCTATATGATACACTGAGCAACAATGTGTCTAGACAGAGTGAGCCCTAAACAGGTGTTATTGTTTTGTGTTTTCTTAAACCCCGTACAGGCTTTTCGGTGTTTATTCTTTCACTAACATGTTACATTAACCACCTTTTAAAGCTTTCTGGAGGTCTAGTCAACAGTCTCTCTCTTTTTGAAGGGAGTATTCCCTTATCTCCCTACCCCCAATACCACTGTATATCATTCGTCCACTAATTTCTGCCTCCCTAAGCTGTACTAATAAGTCCTTGGGGTACGTCCCTTCTGCAAAACTCACACACACAAAAAACCCTACCGCGTTATGCAAATTGGCTTAGGGAACTCCTCTAGGCCTCCCGTTCCTACTTTCTGCTGTGTTCCTGGGTACTTTCTGCAGTCCCTGCTCTTTTTCCTTCATATGCTGGCTCAAACTTCTCAACTTGTCTTGGTTAAACTTGGAAACTAGATCTCAATTTCCTGTTTCATCACTGACCCAGAAGTCCCAAAGGATGACCTGGGAGGAATTGCTCAGGCTCCAGTGCCCCCAAATCCCTCTGCCCCAATGTGGTATTCTCCACCACACCACCTTCCTTCTGCTCTAAGCTCAGTCTGGGGGAAAAGGATTAGGCTCTTCCCATAGCACAGGTCACAGTCTGCCCTGTGCCAGAGTTCTGCATGTACGTGCCTATCTCCCCATGGGGGAGAGACTCTAGGTTCCATCCATCTTCATGTCACCACTCCCCCAGCACCAGGCCATGGCTGTGCTCAATACAGGAGCTGAATTAGATTGGATCAATGGCTGTAGTTTTATTCTAGTTCTTCAGAGCTTCCATCCTTCTTTCCTTCTACACCTTAGCTCCTTGATTCCCCACCCTTCCTTGATACCACTTTGCTTTTATTCTTGACACTCTGGGTAAGTCAGAAGACCTGTCTGCAAATCAAGCTGTGCTATTTACCACTGGACGAGTTATTTAACCTCTCAGCCTTCATTTAGTCATCTACTATAGATGATAGATAGATAGATAGATAGATAGATAGGTCAAGATTATATATAGAGAAAGAAAGAGAGAAACAAATAGTGTCTGATATATGGTAGCCCTCAGTAATTGTTAGTTGTCATTATTATTATCATTATTATAGCTTGAAATTGACCATGGTGAGAGTATTTACACTGTGCAAATTGGTAAACACCACAAATTGGAACTTTTTTTTTGCTGCTGTACCAGCACACCACTAGGCTAGTGCCACATATTGAAGGGATAATATTTTGGATCTATTAGGTCAAATGAAACATTATTAAAATTAATTACACCTATTTATTTTTACTTTTTTATATGGCTACTAAAAAATTTTAGATTACATTGTCATGTTTCTATTGGATAGTGCTGGGCTACATAGACCTTAATCTACATGGTAGCTTGACCCTATCTCACCCCACAGTGTGGTCCTTAGGTGTTTCTGGGCATGCCAGGGAGAGCACAGATCCTCCAAAAATTGGTGCAGGTTGATGCTTGTCACCTTTGCCAGCAGTTCTGTCTTTGAACCATTGTTTTTCCTGAGTCTTCAGGACCCTTGCATGGACTAATCACCTTGACATTTCAGACTGATCTCTTTACATCTCTGTTCCTATTTGCTGTGGGTTAGATCCCCTCCACAGCTACTAGAAATGTCTACTAAAGCAACCAGGAGCCCAAAATCTCTATCTCAAGGGTCCCTACCAACTTCATCACAGTTTCCAGGTGGCAAGGGAAGAGCCAATTCAATGCCCACCAATGAAAAAATTCTAGGGATTCTTATACATAGAAGCCCCCTCTTCTTACACTCTCCAGTTACTAAGACCTCATCTTCCATCCCTGGACAAAATTCTATGAAGGAAAAAATTCGTCTAACTTACAAAAAACCTACCTTTGATGTTTCCTAGCTGCCTCCACCTCTAACTTATACGTTATATTAAAGCCCCTTCATAATGTGTAAAATGTGAGATTCTGTTATTACAAGGTTAGTAAAAAATATTTTTCACTGGTCTTTTAGTTACTACTCAGAAAAATAAAAGAGAGAAAAGTTTACTTGTTTGCTTTCTTTTTTTTAACCTGTGTAGAAGATTGACTAATACTAACAACTTATGTAAGCAGTAACACTCAATAGTCCAGGCAAGAATGTAAAGTACTGTGGCTACTAGAGTTGTGGCAATAGAGATGGTGACAAATGGTCAGACTTGGGACATGCTTTGGAGGTAGAGCAATAAGACTCTCTGGGTTAGATATGATTAGTGAAGGAAATCAAGGAACAGAAGGTGACTTCCGAGTGGTTTGGCTGAGTAACTGTATAGTGGTGCCACTAACTGAGCTAACAGGAAGAGCAAGGAGGAGCAGATGAGGGGAGGCAATTTGCAAATCAAGAGCTCAGTGTTGGACAGCTCCTCACTTAAGCAGCACAGATGTGCTTCAAATGACTCCAAGTCAGTTTAATCTCCCCATTTTACCCATTTTACAGATGAGGAAACTAAGCACAGAGAGGTTATGTAACTTGGCCAAGGTCATTTGGCTAATTCACTCCATGTGATATTTTCCTTTACACAGCAGTATAGAGGTTAAGATTGTGAGTTCTAATCTCAGGACCACCATTTACTAGTTGCGTGACCCTTTGGCAAGGCACTTAATTTCTCTCAGCTTTGATTTTGTGCTCTTGAAAATGGAAAGTTTCCTGCTCAGAGTTTGTATAAGGGTTAAGTGAAACAAGACAGGCAATGTGCACGACATAGCATATAATAAATGTTCAGTGAACGTTAGCTAATGTTATAGTTGGTCACCTCCGAAGCTCAGAATATTGTAGGATTATGATCCTGGATTTACTCCAACTGAAAGAACTCATCTAAAAGGTATATTTTCTCCCTCCAATTGGCCTTAGGCTTTGGTCCTAGCTTCATTTCTCATTGTTAAAACTACATACTAGAATGAAAGCTGCTTGCCTATGATGGATATTCTCAGATGTCTAAAAATTAAGGAGTGGGAGGAGGAATGATAAGTAAACCTGAAATAAATCCTGACTAAGTAAAGGAAACATCAGAGGCAAAAGACAAGACACAAAAACTCCACTGAAAGGGTCTGAAATGACCAAAGAGAAAAAGTCCCAATCTTAATCAGGGGAACTTAGTTGCATCAGTGAAAAAACATAACCACACATGATGCAATCAGGTCGTAGAGATCTTGATACCAGAAAGCCAAAGGTGAGGTTATTCAAGAGCATTGCCCCTTCAGGAAGAACTAGTTCATAGTCAGCAAGATTGAGAAATTTTAGCTTAAATCCCTGGAAAATTCCTTTCTTGAGGCCACCCAGGTGCAGCGGCCTCCTCCAGCATCCCAGGGCACACTCTCATGTCAGAACGCCTTTGGTGATATTCTCCCTTCTCTATCATGGTATGCCCTTTGGCCAGAAGAAACTGCAGTAAAAAATCAGTGCCAACTGGATGGGGGGGAGGGAACTCTTCTGAACAGTCACCAAAATGGTGTCTTTTCAATAACTTTCCAAGGTAAAAGGAGGACGTGATCATTAAGACGGGTATGAAAAGATATCAGAGGAAACATGTCACAAGCCAGACCACGGAGAGACAAGTAGAAGTGGCTAAAGTTTTGTGGCTTTTTTCAGAAGTGTAGGGGTACTCTACCCAAAATTCAGACTACCCCAGGCAGGCTTTCTCCAGTTTGGATCCTGGCTCCACCTGTGGGATGGGGTCCTCACTTCCTGCAGTCTGAGGAGACAGTCTAGTATAACTGAGCAAGAGTTCTGGAGACGAGCTGCTTTTTCAGTCATAATGGAATAATTATCGGAGTAACTGAGCAAATTTTTTAATGTTTTTAAGCCTAGGTTTCCTCATTAATAAATGTGGGAAAGAATATGATGATCATGTCTAGACCCTAACTTCACAGGGTTGCTGTGAGATGTCTGTGAGATAATGCACGTAAAGTACCTGGCACATAGATTTTAATAAGTGTTTACTCTTATTACATTATTATCTGGAGTTTCATTCTGATTAGACCAGGATGTCTCAGTGGGAATAAGTCTTTAAAAAACACTGTCAGTCCATTTTTGTGGCTTGCCACCACTCTACAAAAGAATATTTATTGAGCACCCACTAGGTTCCCCCAAAACTTTCTTAAACAAAATAGTGGAGAAACCATTCCATAAAGTCCCAAGAATATAAAAGGAGGCACGAGAAGACTAGACAAAGGTGGATTTCATGAGTTCAATGGAAGAGATAAATCACTGAGGAGGGCTAAGACCAGCTTTCACATGCCCACGAAGGTTAGGACCATTTCTGATCTGTTGTAGAGTTGTGATTTCCTCTTGGACATTATTTTCATTCCTCTTCTTCCTTTTCCCAAACACTTCGTAGAGATCCAGACAACCAGAAAAACGATTGGCTGGAAACAAATAGGAAATGGGAGGGGAGAAACTCTATTGTGTATCTCTATCTCAATTCTGTAAAAGCTCCACGAAAAGAGAAACCCCAGGGGAAAGAATATGTGGCCATTTAACCCTGGGGACCCGACAATGAAGAAGACACAAATGAGGGGGTTGCCTGGGGGGATGCCTGTCTACTCCACAGCAACTGTGGTGCAATAGGCCTCTGCCCAAAGCCCCCAGGTGATTTCCTCCTCAGAAAAGGCAGCCTGAGATCATGACTAGAATGCTAGACAGGAGGGCAGAAAGCTGAAGGTGGTACGAGAGTAATTTATTACCAAACCAGGGCACTTTATGAGTGAAAGGAAAGACTATTCAAAATAAGGCTGAGTCGACAGCACACACCAGAACTGTCCAGGCAAGCGAAGACATGACCACTCTAGTCATTGTCCATTGACCCACTCTATGCACAAACACATAACTAGAAGACTGGAAGATGTCTGCTGGGGAGCAAAGACAAAAAGAATGGAAAAGTGATGGGGAAGGAAACGTTTTAAAAGCACTACTGGTATACCTGGCCTATGCAGAGCACTTTATAATCATGATCTCATGTAATCCCTGCAGATTGGGAATTAGAGAGGAAGTGGTGTAGCTGGAATGTGAACTCAGGACTGTCTGAAGCTAAAGCACTTCATCCTTTCTGGCCTATGCTCCCACCCAGGTCCCGGCACTCATCACCTCATTGGTAGGCCATAATGGTGATAGATGCTCTCTGCAGTACTTTGAAAACTCTGTTGGATACCTTTGTACATGGTGGCTCATTACAATCATCAAAACTCTGTAAGTCAATGAGGAAACTGAGGTTCAGAGAGGTTCAGTAATTTCTCCAAGTTCATGTACCGGTAAATAGTAGAGCCACAATTCAAACTCATGTCTATCTGGCTTCAAAGCCAGTGTTCTCACTCATGAGGCTTTAGAGAAGAGTCATGAGATTAAACTGAGTGTGTGGCAGTGGGTTTGAACAGATGGAGAGAGCATGGCCACAGTAGCAAACTTTCCCACGCAAATCTGGGCTCCAGCCAGGCCTATCCTCCCTGTCACCTAGACCTCTGCCCACTATTATGTTTCTTGCCACCCTTTTGCAATTAATGCACCACACTGTTCTCCCGTCTTATAATCATCTTCCCCTCCTCTCTGCCTATCTATAAACTACCTTTCTTCATGGTTATGCTTTATTTCTGCCACAGTATTTTATTAGTAAAGTTCTATTTCCTGCTTGTCCTGGCTGTAATTTTTCTTTGACTAGAGACTCTAAGCAACTTTCAGAACTGTGGCTCATACTCCCTTTGTTATCCCACAGCAAACTAGAAAGTTACAGTCCTGTGGTAAGAGGTGTGTTAAACTGTATGCATTAGGTTGCATATTTATAGCGCTCTCCTTCCCTCCAACCCAACATCAAAAGAGGAATTCCCCAGGAGAAACAGAAGTCACTCTTTCTCACATATACATTTCTCTAAGTCATTTCTGACTGCAAATTTCACCCTCACTCAATTTTCATAGATCATGGTGGAATGAAAATCCATTGAAAATGGAAAATCATAAGTAATCCCCAGATTTCCATTTGGTCATTTTCTTCCTCCTCACTTTGAGCCAGTCTTTTAAATTGACTTCTCCCTCTAACAAGCGTGCAGGCTTGACCATGCCCTTGGCCAGAATTCTTCACAATGCACCAAAATTCCCAAGACTATATGTTCCATAAGAGAAGGGATTGAAGTGTTTCTCAGTGCCTGGCAGCTGTAGGTGTTTTAGTTATTTTTTGAATGAATGAGGCCCGGATGGATGATAGCTGTGCCAGCAAATGTCAGGCTAGATGGAGCCCCAATAATTTCTGGGTGCTGTGTAAGCTCTTAGAACTTAGCTGCAACCTGAGTAAAAAGAGGAACCACAAATTGAAATCAAATTACCATTCTTGGGCCAAAATAGCGAGAGGTTAAAAATAGAAAAATAGAAATTAGTTGGTTACAATTCTTGAACACAGAGATTGTAGAGCAGAATCATACCAGAGACAGATGTGGAGGAGAAATAAGAATTTTCTAGTCATTTTACTAGAAAATAAAAGAACAAAACAAAGACTATTAAGCACCTAGTAATCTAGTAAACTCTCATTTGTTTATTTTTTAAAATGTTTATTTTATCTAATCCACAAAATGTGAGTAATAATGATATGGTGATCATTTTTAAGTTAAAGAATGAGTCAGGTATCGATTTGGGTGGGCATAATTCATCTTACCTAATTAGAGGTACATCACTCTTTACGTCATGTTTTTTCAGAGCATGATCAGAGAGTCAATTTTGTACAAATATTCGTGGGGCAGATTACTAGTTGTCCCCCAAAAATCTACTCTCCTCTTATTCTTAGGCCCTTTGTTTTCCAGGGAGAGACTACATTTCCCAGGTTCACTAGCAGGTGTGGTCATGTGATTTAGTTCTCTCCAGTGGAACGTGAGAGGACGTTTTATATAAATATCTTCTTGGGGCTGGCCCTGTGGCCGAGTGGTTAAGTTCGCGCGCTCCGCTGCAGGCGGCCCAGTGTTTCATTGGTTCGAATCCTGGGCGCGGACATGGCACTGCTTGTCAGACCACGCTGAGGCAGTGTCCCACATGCCACAACTAGAAGGACCCACAACGAAGAATATACAACTATGTACTGGGGGGCTTTGGGGAGAAAAAATTTAAAAAAAATATATATCTTCTTAATCACTCGCTCAAAAGGAAATTGCTTGCCCTAGACTTCCTCTCTTTCCTCCTCCTTTAAACTGAAATATGGATATGCCACATGATTTAGCTTTGACTACATAGATGAGCATTGTTCCCTAGAAGAAGGAAGAGCAACAGGATGGAAGGGCCTGACCTCACAGAGCTAGACTGTCATATGAGAGAGACATGACTTCTGTCTTCTTTAAGTTATTGTACTTCAGGGTCCCTTGTTCAGCATCTTAGCTTTTTCCATAATTAGTACAATTAGAGAGAGATTCCTCAGTTTTCTCAAGGGCCTTCTTAATCTCTGTGTATCAAATCATTCTCCTTTGAATCATCCAATCACGTTATCATCTTTGTTGATTCTCTCTTCTTCCATTGTCAATTGATCTGAATCTGCCTCACGCTCCTTTTTCAAAAAGTTTGTGTGATTCTCCAGTTGTACTTTCACACACTCCTTAATACATCTTGATTCTTTTGCAAGATTTGTGCCACTCAATTTAGTTTGTATTCAAATCTTCACAACCATAGACTTACAGAAGAGAGAGAAGGATATTTACATGGGGACTAATTTCATTACTAGCCAACTCATTAGTGAATATTTTATGTTGTAAAAAACTTTTGCTTCTCCTTGTGTCTTAACTGTTGGGGCTTGGACAATGCTACTTCAGTGCCAATCCTCGTACTTGAGAAGAATTTCAAAAGGAGTTCAGGAAAGGGAAAGCTTGTTGTGTCTATTCTTTTAGTGGTTAACCTAGATTTCTCAGCATGCATACTTAACAAACTCTAAATTTCACAAATATTTTTACCTTCCTCTTAGACACTACACAGATCTTAGAATGTTTTAACTCCAATCAGCATCACTCCCTGAACTTAAATGCCACAGCTGTCTAGTATTTTGGTTCTATCTTGTTTTGATTTGTCCTATCAATTAGGCATTATCATCACTACTGTTATTGCATATGGTCAATGTTTGTTTTTATTTAACCACATATTTAATTACATATTTGCTCACCATTTCTTTTTGCAACTCAGACTTTCCATTCAGGCTTAAACCCCAGAGAAGACTGGCTTGTGGTTATAAATTCTCAGGGGAGATTTATTTTTCCTATACCCAAACTAAGGCCAAACCAGACAAGTTGCCTTGTTGTCCCATTCTACAGAGCAATTCATTTTCAGTTTAGCCTTAAATTGAAGACATGACTCTTTGGTGTCCCAGCCTCTTGTGTAGGTTTCCTGAGATCCCCACCTGAGGCCAACCTTAGGCTTTATTCCTTGTCTCCTAAGTCCTATGCATCCATTAAAACAAAACTTCAAGGTCATCAAGGTTTATCAGACAACTGCAAATGAAATATGCCTTGATGATCATTTGCCCTCAAGGTTCCCATTTCCACTTAATTTTTAACATCTGTGGATGTCTTCCTTTCTTTCTGGCTCAGAGATGCATTTCTTAAATATTCTTTATATTCTATCTATTTCTTTTGGTTGTTTTTGACAGGAAGGTAATTCAGGATACTTAAACTCCTTGCTGCTGGAGCTGGCAGCCTGAAATTCCTCATTTTAAACAATTAACGTATTCCTAAACAAGGACTCTGCCACAGTGTACTAATAATAATAACAACAGATATTCACTGAGCATTACTATAATCTGGGTACTGTTAAATGTATTTTACTTATATTAAATCATCTGATCCTCACAATACTGCTAGAAGGTCAAACTCAGATAATATGACTCCAGAACCCATGTAATTAATTACTACACATTCTGTGTCTACAGGGCATGGATAACAAAAGAAGGTTCAATTTCATATGTATAGGAGGAAAAATATGCAAATCTTTCCTAATTAATTCAACCAATGAAAACTCCACAGACATGCCAGTTGTTTTTCCAGGACTGGGAATGAGTCATATACAGTCTCTGTGTCTGAGAGACTCACACCTGTTGCACAGATGGGGTTACAGGTATAACATAAAGTCAGGATGGTAATAAGGTTTCATCATATATGCCACATCCTTTATGTGGAGTGACTATACAGGACCCAGCCTTAAGAAGGAGACTGAAGCTGTCTCTAAGCTCAGTCAGAAAGTGTGTTTTGACCAATTCTCAGTGCCTCTCATGGACCAGGATGTGGAAGAGCCACCTCTGGGATATTCCTTACCTAAGGACATGGAACAGGGCAAAATCCAGTCTTGGGTCAAATCTTCCTGCTACCTACCCTAGCCAACTGAGCCAACCTTCCCCAGAGTCCCAAGTTCTGCCTTCTCTCCTCTTCCTACTTAGCAGTAAGTGGAAAGCCTTGCCCAGAAAGGTCTAAGTTATCCTCTCTGCACAGTTCCTTTCTCCTGGCTGTGTTTTATGTAACTTTATTAAAAGCAGGTTTGCAGATAAACTGGTCCATGTTTACAGAACTAAGAAAGAACAGTGAATAGAATAAAAGTGAGCATAGAAAATTCTGTTCTAAGTGGGAGAGAGGGCAGGGATTGTGCTGAGTGTTCAGAGCTTTCTTTTTTAAAAAATTATTTTACTGAGGTCATATTGTCTTACAGCATCATTTAAATTTCAGGTGTACATTATTATATATCAGTTTCTGTATAGACAGCATTGTGTTCACCACCAACAGTCTGGTCTATCCGTCACCATACGTATGCGCCCCTTTACCCCTTTTGCCTTCTCCCCACTCCTTTCCTCTCTGGTAAACACTAATCTATTCTCTTTGTCCATGTGTTTGTTTATCTTCCACATATGAGTGTTTTTCTTTCTCTGTCTGGCTTATTTCACTTGCATAATACCCTCAAGGTCCATCCATGTTGTCGCAAATGGTACAATTTTGTCTTTTTTTATTGCTGAGTAGTATTTCATTGTATACATATGCTACATCTTCTTTATCCATTCATCCATTGATGGACACTTAAGTTGCTTCCACGTCTTGGCTATTGTGAATAATGCTGTGATGAACATAGGGATGGATAGATCTCTCTGAATTATTGATTTCATGTTCTTTGGATAAATACCCAGTAGTGGAATAGCTGAATCATATGGTTTTTCTATTTTTAATTTTTTGAGAAATCTCTATACTGTTTTCTATAGTGACTGCACAAGTTTGCATTCTCACCAGCAGTATATGAGGGTTCCCTTTTCTCCAAATTCTCTCCAACATTTGTTATTTATTGTCTTGTTAATTATAGTCATTCTGACTGGTGTGAGGTGATATTTCATTGTAGTTTTGATTTGCATTTCCCTAACAATTAGAGATGTTGAACTTCTTTTCATGTGCCCATTGGTTATCTTTATATCTTCTTTGGAAAACTGTCTGTTCATATCCTTGGCCCATTTTTTGATTGGCTGTTCATTTTTTTGTTGTTGAGTTGTGTGAGTTCTTTAGATATTTTGAAAATTAACTCCTTGTCGGATTTGTGATTTGCCTTTGTTCCATCATCTGTAAAATGGGGATAATAATTAAACCTATATCATAGAATAGATGTAGAGCAACAATTCTCAAAGATCACACTTGACAACTACCCTTATAAGACAAGGTATCAGAGAACTTTTTCTGTAAAGGGCCAGATAGTAAATATTTTTGACTTTGCAGGCTGTACAGTCTTTACCACAACTACTCAACCCCGCCACTGTAGCGCAAAAGTAGCGATAGGAAATATGTAAACAAATGAACATGACTGTGTTCCCATAAAACTTTATTTACAAAAACAGGTAGCAGACAGGAGTTGGTCCCAGGCCATAGTTTGTTAACTCCTGGTATAGATCAAATGAATAATGAATAAAAAGTACTTACCACAGTACCTGGCCTATAATTTAATTATGGCAAGTACTGAGCTATGATGACAGATTTTTTAGCTTTCTATCACAAACATAGACACACACACACACACACACACATCCCACACAGCAAGATTGGCAAGACTTAACAATACAATACTGCCTTCTGCTTTCTGCCTTTTATCACAAATTGAATAATCAAGTTAACCCAACTGACTACTGAAATGATAGATTCAAATTAGTTAAAGAAATAATAAGGAGGTATTAATAGAAGTTCAGTAAAAAGGTATTAAATTAAGAGTTTTAAGAGTTTGAAAATACACTTCACAGCAAGGAATGGTTTATTGGACAAGCATAGGTCCAACTATTTGGAGCTCTGAGTCCTACTTCCAGATCTGTCATTAACTAACGTGTAACCTTAGACTTCTCTGGGCTAAGTCTCTAAAAGTTCAAAATCTAAGAAATTTAGTTAGTGTGTCAATTTCCTATTGCTACAATAATGCTGTGTAATAAACAACTACCAAATATCAGTGGTACATAACAATAAGCAGATATTCAGCTAAGGAATTTGTGTATCAGCTGCCAGTCAACTGACTGAGGCTTGATTTGGTTGGGCCGTACTGCTCCAGGTGTCCCTCAACTCTCTTCCTGTGACCAGTGGAAGAATCTGGGCATTTTCTTCTCATGGCAATGATAGAGGCACAAGAAGGCAAAACAGAAACACATAAGGCCTCTTAGTTCTCAGGCTTACAATAGGCATACCAGCACCTCAGCCTCACTCTATTGACCAAAGCAAGTCATATGGCCAAAACAAAGTCAAAGAGTGCGGAAATACATGTCTGCCTTTTCAGGGAGTGGAGCATCACAGTCTCAGGGCAAAGAAGGTGGTTACAGGGACGAGCAGAGCCATTAATGACATATACTACAATCTGTATCTAAGAGCATTTCCATCTCTGATAAAAATTGTAGCATATTTCAAATTAAAAGGCTTACCTATGTGGTTTTTAAAGACATTAAGACCCCTGTTTACTTATATGATTTCTTTAAATTCACGTGGCCCGGATAAAGAAAATGAAAGAGGGACAGGGAGGGGCAAAGATAAAATTATGGGAATGAGAAGGAAGAGTGGCAAGGGGGTGGGGCTGTGAAGAAAGAGAGAAGGAGGAAGGGGGAAGAAAGAAGAGAAGGAGGGAGGGAAGAAGGGAGATGTGAGAGAGAAAGGAAACGTAAGGGGATGAGAACAGGATGTGAAATGGAAGAAATTAATGACTAAACTTATTCTTGGAGAACCCCATCAAAATGTAACCTGAACCAGCAAAGTTATTAGAAGCCCGTTAGAAAAACATTTAGCTCATTCTTAGGAACTAGGCTTAAAAAAGATATCTATTATGATTCCACCCAGAATGAGCTGCATGGAAAATGTGGTTATCTAATATACACTTTATTTTTAATCTTTCTGTAAAGCTGATTTAGCATAAATCATGTCTAATTATTTTAAACTTGTAAAGCTTTTATTATAGAACAAATCAAATTTCACAGAAAAGTATCCGTGACTAAGAACTGAAAGTGAGATTTTAAATCGTACTTTTTTAATTATTGGGCTTATTTTCTACCACAGTTTCAGATCATATTCATAGCTTTACCTCATCTTTTCATAACATTTACTGATTGGTGTTGGCACTTTCAGACTATAAGTCTCTGATTTGATACTAAGTTTGATCTTAAAGTATTTCCAGCATTATGTTCTGTCGTTTTCATCCCTTATTTTTACATGTCTTCTTTATTAAATGTTTTCTACAATATAATTTTAGGCCTACAAACAAAGAAAATTTTGAGGTTACTAATTTAGTAAGAAAGAAAAAATATCTCCAAATGTTTGTTTTTATTAAGGTGTTATTATGACAAAGGTTAAGACATGTTTATAACTAAAGAATTAGAAAGCTGGAATCAGCCAAGAATCTGAAACCATAATGATTAACATTTTCCATCTGTAGAGCCTCTAAACTCTGAAACCAGTGTGAACCAATTCTTGTTTGGAGGCAAGTGAAGTGTAGGAGGCAAGTGCACAGAGCATCTCTCAAGCATCTAAGTTCCAGCCCAACTCTGCTACTAATTACTGGGCAAGTGACCCAACCTGCCTGTACCAACTTGCCTTATCCACAACAGGAGGAGGTCAGAAAACCAAAGACCTTGACGTTTTCTCCCAGCAAACATGACTTACAAAACATTCTTGTCAATTTTCTCTGAGTTTTTTTCTTCCTATTGCCAGATAACCCATTGAAAGCATTGAGTTTTCTGGTTTTAGGTTCTTTTGGCCACTTGTTATCATCAGATACCAACTTAATTATCTCTCAGTAGTACAGATCCTGAAGCATCCATTAGATAAACATTTTAAAGGAATCATTTAGCACTAGGAAAGGAAAAATGGTGAGTCCTGAATGCATCTGATGTGACAGGCATGGTGCTAGATGTATTGTTGTCTGTCATTTCATCTTTAATCCTTTGAGGGAGATTTATTTAACCTTGTTTAAAGTAAAGAAGAAATTGAGGCTCAGAGAAAGTTAATAAACTTTTCAAAGTCACTAAACTTTTCAAAGTCACTAATTCACTCATTTATTCATCCATTTAATAAATGTGTTTTGAGTGTGTGTTCTATGGCAGCTATTATTCTAATGGAAGAATAGACAATTAAAGATTACTCAGACAAAAAACCAACAAAACAAACAAATAAGTATCATAAGAATTATGAAAAAAACTAAGCAGGGTAGGAAGCTAGCAAGTTTACAGAGACCTGCATGATATAAAGGAGCTATCCATGCAAAGATCTGGAAAGAAGAAACAGCAAGGACAACAACCCTGAGACAGAAACATGGCCACTAAATAATGGAGCTGGCATTCAAAATCAGGTCTGCCTGACACACAAAGTTCGTCTTTCTATCATGACCAAAAAACAAAGGTGCATTTAATTGATTTCTGTGAAACGCTATGAGGATAAAACCTCCAAATATCTTCAGGAAAAAAAAAATGATACACCATCTTTACCAAAAACAACAATCTAGAAAAAGTGGCTTCAAGGGTTTCTGGTTAGAAGTGAGGAAAACTTTTCCAGAAAGCGGTGTAGAGAAAGCCCGCATCTTCTGTTGAAAGAAATTTCAAAGTATAATTCATATAAGGTGTGGGTGAGCAAGAATGTGCTCCACCCCTTGTGGCTTTGAGACTCATAATTTAGTGGCAAAATCCATCTTTTCCAGGAAACTTATTATTGAAAAGAATACAGAATGAATACAATGGCAAGCATGAGGTATTACAGAACAGGACTATCACAGGGCCTCTATATTCTTACTCACTTTTTAACTTCTACTTTTAGATTCATAGGACCACATCACTACAGGTTCAGAAAGAACTTTTTCCTATGATGCATCCCATTAGAACCCATCTACCATCCATCAACCATACCACCACCCCTCTGCAAAGGACCACTCAGACTCACAATGTCATTCAATAATTTCAGAATCAATCTGCTAAACTCTGATGCATATTACAGACTTAACAATGGCAAGTCTACAAACCTGCTAGCCAGCTCCCAAATGCAGAGGCAGAACACTGATCACCTCCCTCCCTATAAGTCACCCTTCCTGAATGTATACAGCTGTCCATCCATGTCCGTTTGCTCCGGGCCTCGCCATGGTTCTTTCTATGTTGATCCTTCATCTCTAACCCTTCACATGGCTTACCTTGTTCTATAATGTTATCTGCCCTTCTTGTAAATGTGTGATTTGTCTCATACCCACATCCTCTTTCCCAGACCATCCCCACATCCCACTTCTGTTCAAGAGCAACTTCCACTCCCCAGGAACTTGTATCTTATCTATTTCTCCTGATCGGGGAGGCCAGCAGATTTTTACATAGTAACTAGAATCTCATGTGCTCCTGAAAAAGACCCTGAATTAAAGGGAAAAGGGAGGATGAGATGGATGAGGCCTCTTCTAATAAGGTAGAGTCTACAGCCTTGGGGCAAGAGGCATAGAACAATCATTTGTTGCTTCTTGGCATTTTCAAGCCCTTTTAAAGGAAATAAGATTTACATAAACTACAGAATGGCTTGTTGGGACCTGTAGATGCTGTTGATACATACATTTATTTTTCTTCCAAAGAGCCATTTCTTTTCTATGTAATTTAAGTTCAGATCAAAAATTAATTACAAGCCATAAAGTCAGTCATTGACCAACCATCCACCCCTAGTCCCTATTTATGTTTGAGTCACCTTTAAATATTCCCACCAAGGAACTCCCAGTCTCAGATTCAACAAACTCACTGGTCAGGGCTCACCATCTTCTTGGAGAATCAATTCCTTCCTTACATGCCTTCAAATTCAGCTTTTGGTCCTTGGTTCCCTCATATTTCTAGATTGAGTGCCTAAAAATTCCCAGCCACAAGTGCATTCTGAGGCTGTCTCTATGCCACAGCAGATAATTCCAAAAAGAAGGCATACTGCAGGCTGTGGTGGTGAAACATGTGGCAGAAGAGCTGGAACAAAAGACGTTAAGAAATGTCTTCAAGCAAAGAAAGTATCACTTGATTTTTTTTTTTTTTTGAGGAAGATTAGCCCTGAGCTAACTACTGTTAATCCCCCTCTTTTTTCTGATGAAGGCTGGCCCTGAGCTAACATCTGTGCCCATCTTCCTCTACTTGATATGTGGGACGCCTACCACAGCATGGCGTGCCACTCGGTGCCATGTCCGCACCTGGGATCCAAACGGGCGAACCCCGGGTCGCTCACTTGATTTTTATGATCATAACTAGATCATGTATAATCTAAGTTTGTAAACATGGGAGCATAAAACAGTGGAAAATAGTGGGATTCAGAGCACCAGATTCCAACCTCAATTTTGCCATCAACTAGCATATGACCTAGGAGAACACAGGTAATCTCTGAGGACCTCAGTTTTTTCATCTGAAAATACAGGGAAGGGTGTTGGAGGAGGAGTAGGATACCAAATGATCTCCAAGACCCCATGGGGGTATAGAACAAACTAATGGACTTCAGCTCAATCAGACACAAACTCAACTTCTGTCACTTTGTGTGTGACACTGTGCATCACTGAGCACATACTTAGCCTCCCTAAGCCTGTCATTTGTCTCCCTCATGAGACTATTGTATAATTAAATGATGTTTCCAAGATCAAATCTTGGCACTCAAGAAATGCAACATCCCTTCCTTCTTTCTTTCAGCGATCCACTCCTGGAAACTAAGATGCCGAGTTCACTCAGGAGCCAAGTTTGCCCTCACATCCTAGAACAGAAATCTGCCAGCCCAAGGATCTAACTGCGGACATCTAAAATTAACAGCATTAACTTGGGAGGAAGGAAGGAAGAAAGAGAGGGAGAACAGGAGGGAGGGAAGAGAGGAAGTAAATAAACCAGGCTGGGAGGGCAGTTAAGAGAAATTCCCTTAGATTTGGTTTTTGTCCTCTTGATCTTTCGGGTGAACAAAGACCCTGGCAAGTTCAGGGCATAGGAAACTTAATTTTACTTTCCTTCTCTCAACTAGAATCGTCCGTTCACCCCCAGTCTTGCAATAGACATATCATCTGATATTTATGAAAAGCTTTTAACATTTTCTGCCACATCTCATAAATTTCATCCTCACGAGGACCCTGCATGGTGGGTAGAGCAGGGCCTGTTATTCCCCATCTAACAGAAATGTCTGTGCCCTACCAAAGATTATTCAACCAGCTTGTGACAGCTGAAAGAAAGGTGCAAGTTTCTTGTCTTCCACTCCAAGTTCCTTCCTGCTGAACCAGGATGGCTTCATGTCTGTTTGTCCTCACTAGGAGGAGTCCAAAGTGGCTACAAGAGAATTGGCTCAGTGGTTGGAAACCCACTCCCCAAAAGTCAGCTTCTTATAATCTGGCCCCCACATGTTGCCTCTTCTTTCCTTTCTTTTTTCTTTCCTTCCTTCATCCCTTTCTTCCTTTGTGCCTTTCTTCCTTCCTTCCTTCCTTCCTTCCTTCATTCATTCCTTTCTTTCTTCCTTTCTTATTTCTTTGGAATCAGGTATACAGAATTGAGGTAATCATAACTCTCATTTTGTGGACACCACTATTTCAATTAGGAGAAGGCCCCTCATGTGTTGTATCTTACTTTATTATTTTTCATCCTTATCCCCCATCCACAGTTTCATTCCCCTCCCCTGCTCTGATGACAAATACTCTTTCCAATCCACCTTTCATACATTTACTTAGAGATACATGTATTTTTAAAACATATGGCATATTTTGTGTTTGGTATGTAATTTAAATAAAAGGGATTATCTATAAGTGTCACCTGTTTTTGAGTTATTTTTAATTCAATATTATGTTTTTACGTCTACCAATGTTGCTAAATGTAAATCTAAATTATTATTTTTGACTGACGCTAAGAATCTGATCTTCTCATACATTTTATTTATCCAATGTCTTGGAAATCAATGGTCACTTAGTTTGCTTACAGTTCTTTGCTACCACAAATACCACTTGGCTGAACACCCTCATAAATGTTTCCCTGAGGACTCCTCCAGGATATATTCCTAAGAGCAGAAGTGCTAGTCACAGAGTACAGGCAAGCTTGATTTCACTGATTACAACAGATTGTGCTCTGGAATAGCTACACAAGTTTACACTGTCCCCAGGAGTACATGAGGATCTCGGTTTCCCCACATCCTCACTAGCACTTGCTATTATCTGACTTTCTAATTTTGCCAAATGATGAATGTAAAGTAGTACTGTTGTTTTAATTTGCATTTCCTTGATTATTGGTGAGATTTAGCATCTCTTCAAATATTTATTAGCCATTAGGATTTCCCTTCCTGCCAATTGCCTAGCCACATCTTTGCCAGTTTTTTTCTATTAGAGTTCCCATCTTTTTCTTGTTGCTTTGTAGGAGTTCCTTCTGTATTCTAGACATCAATCTCTTCTCAGTGTAGATCTTGCT
The DNA here is from genome assembly GCF_041296265.1 of Equus caballus. Lineage (NCBI taxonomy): Eukaryota > Metazoa > Chordata > Mammalia > Perissodactyla > Equidae > Equus > Equus caballus. The sequence goes on from NC_091688.1 coordinate 9,074,709, forward strand.
GTTACTCACATACTTTCTATTTCTGCAAAAGTCAAGACAAAAATATTTGTTGGGAAAGTGAGATGGAATGGGGCTTTGTCTTGCCAAGAACTAATCCCTCCCCAACACATTCTGGTGTCTATTCACTTAGTGCCTGAAAGGTCGTGGTACACTCAAAGAAGCTAGTGAGCTTTGTGTGAAACCAATTTCTTTATGTTCTGTCCTCTATCACATTTCAGCAGTGTTACTGGAACCTCTTAGAAAAATTCTGAGAGCCACTAATCTCATTATGTATTGACTTTTTTCCCTTTCCTATGAGAAAGACTGGGCCTGTGGTTCTTGGTAAGGGCCTGGGAGCACTCAAGTATCTCTTTCCAGAGCATAGACCAAATATTTTGCAATAAGGAAAGCAACCATGTTCCAATCACTTCCTCTTCACCCAGTTGGTGAAGGAGGAATTCACTGTCCTAAATAGCACAAGATGGCCAAACTCATGACATGTGACACAGGACAGATGAGATTGGCAGCAGTGGAAAGAGAGGACACCACACACCATGCAGGGCCCACCGGGATGGCACTTGGGCACAGAGTGAATCAGGAGGGACTGTGGGAGGCAGGCTTTGCAGTGACAAGAGAATGGGGTGAACCCTGGTTCCTGTGGGAGGATGTGATTCACTTGTTTGAATAGTTGTATGGGCTGGCAGGAAGGTGAAGCCCATCAGGTTGAGGACTAGGTGGGATGCAGCAGGTCTGGTTGAAATGGGAACCAGTCACATGGAGAGCCTTTCCTGCTAGCAAAAGCAAGAGCATCTGGCAAGAACAGGTGAACTCATGGCTGGGCCTTTGGGGTCCTGTGAGGCTCAAGGATATCAAAGCAAACACTTAACATTTTAGTCTTACAATATGCAACTCTTACAGTGTCACAATGAGAAATCCCTTTTCTCTACTAATCATGCTTGTTTGGTTTTATATTCAAGAAAAGAAAAAAATGTAGCCATCACAGTCTGAAACGAGACGAGAGTGTTGTAATTAGATAGGACCACAGGCCACTAAGTCTTCCCTGAGGAATTGAGAGTAGTCAAAATACTCATTCTCCTTTTGAAATAATATGGTTATGCTGACAGAAGGCTGTTTCCTAACTACAAGTGCTCCTGCTTTGTAATCCACCCTCCAAACACCAAGAAACTCAGCCAGTCCTGGGGCCCAGGACCATTCAGATATTTAGAGAATCCCATTGAAAGACAGGGTAGAAAAAGTATAGATAATGCTTAGCAATGAATTTTATAGGAAAGAGAGAGAGAAAAGAATCCTTTGGGCTGGTATTAGTATCCTCTTTTCATTTTGATTTAAAAAACTAGAGTAAACCAGAGAAGGGAATATCCTGTGGGTAGGCAGAATAATGGCCTGTGAGAACAGTGCCTTACATGGCAAAAGGGATCTTGCAGATGTGATTAAATTAAGGACCTTGAGTTGCCAGCCCAGTGGCATAGTGGTTAATTTCTCACACTCCGCTTTGGTGGCCCAGGGTTCACAGGTTCGGATTGCGGGTGCAGATCTAGCACGACTTGTCAAGCCATGCTGTGGTGGCATCCCATATAAAATAGAAGAAGACTGGCACAGATCTTAGCTCAGTGACAATCTTCCTCAAGCAAAAACAGGAGGATTGGCAACAGATGTTAGCTCAGGGCTAATCTTCCCCACAAAAAAGAAAAGAAGAAAAAGAAGGACCTTGAGAGATTATAATGGACTATCTCTGTGGGCCTAATTTAATCACATGAGTCCTTAAAAATCAGAAGACCATTCTAGAGGGAGATGTGAATATGGAATAATGGTCAGAGAGAGATGAAACATTGCTGGCTTTGAAGACAGAGGAAGAGGGCCAGGAGCCAATGAGTGTGGGCAGCCTCTAGAAACTAGAAAAGGAAAGGAAATGGATTCTCTCCAAGATCCTCCAGAAAGAATACAGTCCTACTGACACCTTGATTTTAGCCTAATGAGACTCATGTCAGACTTCTGACCTACAGAACTGTAAAATAATAAATTTGTGTTGTTTTAAGCCACTAAGTTTCTGGTAATTTGTTACAGCAGCAGTAGAAAACTAGTACACATCTCTAATTTTGGCAAATCTGAAACTAAAAAGCATCTGCCATCCCCAAAACAGAATATAAAAAGTCAAAGATAAAAATCTTTCCATTTCCTTATGACTTCCCCTTTTATATCATCACCCTCCAGTTGCCTGCCCTCTCCCCCTACATTCTCACCCTTACTCATCAACTCACAGCGGTGGCATCTCCGTCTCTTCTCTCCTTCCATCCCACCTTCCAGGACATGCCCAGACCTGCCCGTGCTTTCTGTATCCCTGTCTTCACCATCCCACTGGTTTATGGTGAGGCTGTTTTACAGTCCTCGCTTTTATGTCTCTGCTTTTATGTTTGTCCCCTTCTCCGTCACAACAGTTTTAATCCACTCTCTCCTCTTAGAGTTCACTGGGCAAAGTTTGTCTTGATAAGTCATTGGGAGGAGTTTTCCAGAACTTGGAGTGCCACTTGTAATTTCAAAATTATGTGAGTGCACTAATCTTTTTACCAGCCCTGTCAAAGGTACGCCTTTTTCCCTGATCTTCTAAGTGTTTACATATTAAGGAATAAATATTAAACATTTAAATCATAAAGTTCAAACTATAAAAATGATGCATTTGGCAGAATAAAATTATCTATCATTTCAAGATTTACAATTCTAGACTCAAATAAAGACATTCCAAATGAAGTGGATTATTTATGTCTTAGTGCTGGAGTTCCATATCTGGAGTGACATGGGGGGAAGGAGGGAAAGTGTCAGCTAGCCAGTGCAACAGTTCATAAATCCAGTTAATCCCATAGAAGCAAAAGTTTTGAACCAGAACTGATTATGAAAACACAGGATCTGGAATTAGTAAAAGTCTTGAGGAGCACATGGAACTTTCCATAAAGGTAAAGTAGACCCCAGCTGCCCAGGTGACATTTGGATATGTATACACAATACATTTGTTACTTTGTACTATGTAGCATAGCTTGCTCTACATATGTTTTTGCAGAGATGTCTCTATCACCATGGGTGTTTATATGTGTGTGTGTGTCTATAAGTCATATGTGCTTATACAATGTGTTACTTCTTAGTTCTCCTGTGTAATTGAATATTTTCTTGCCTATGCTATGTTAGAAGGGCATCTGAGACAGTGTGATAAATCTGGCATGATCTTAACTTTACCTGTGTGATGATGGGTTACACTAATTAGAAATTTTCAAACTAAATTCCAAAGAACACTCAGTTCCCAAAACTGAAGGGAGGAGGAAACAAGTGGACGGAACTTAGAGGGTCCCACCCCAACTTCAAACAAATCAATTTGTTTTTAACTGTTTTCTATTTAGTTTGGCATGATATCTCCTTTAAAAAGCAGTAACAAAACTGGACATCAAATTTTTTTAAAAAAATTTTAAAGCCACTGGACTAAGTGATCAATAAAGGCTCTCATCCATGGTGGTGTAGATAGAAACCATTTTTGTTGGTGATATAGCATTTTTTATTATTTATTATTTTCACAATACTTCATTTCTCATGGAGATAATCTTTGATTTGGAGAGATAATTCTGGGTTCCCTTGTTTTCCTCATCGTTCAGAATGTTCAATTTATTACAAACAAAATGACAAATTCTTAACAAGAACTTCTTAAGAAAAGCTGAAATAAATTTCTTTAATACTTTTAGCAGTAGTGTTGACATGAAACATTTTAATACATTATAAACACACGTACTGAAGTATAAATTACAAAAATCTTTTTTTCTCTTAGAACCCACTTGCCACTCACAATAAAGTATGTGCAAATAATAACAATAATACAACTTTGCAACCGTTGTTCCTTCCTGCTCTCCCAGCCACCAACACACACACACTACCACCACCACGACCTATCAGTGTTAGTCTTTCTGAGTCTTCTGTCCTCCAAGCATTCTTTCTCTTTTCAAGCATTCTCAAGTCTAAGCAAAGAACTTGGTAACTTGAGAGTAGCTCCACTTTCCTGAAAGAGCCAGGTCTCCATTTTTGTACCTTTTCCCTATTTCTATAAGACCTCTTTCTAACCTCCTTTTCCCAAGCATCTCAATGCCTTACATGTTATCTCCTCTTACCCCCTACCAAACCTGGTCTCAGAAAAAGATGGAGAGACTCCCTCAAAGTTTACATTGGCAGTGATGTCAAATGTCTCCTCCCTCCCAGGAATGGGTGCCCTTTCAACTGGGGCTTCTGACCCATTAGTACTATCTGTATGGGCTTTCTCTGGAGATAGGGAGTTCCTCGTCACTGAATATCTAGTGCCACTAGTCCTGGATAACTCTTGACAAGAAAATGAAAAAGAGAAATTAAAGTATAGGATAGTGAGGTAGACTAGATATTGTCTGAGGTTTCTTCCAAACCTGTGATTCAATGGCTCCATGATAAAGAAGAACATAGGGTGTGTACTGGAGGAGGAGGGAGGGAAAGCTTACCACTGAGGTGAGTTTTAATGAGTTACAAAGATTAATAGGAAAAATTGCAAATTCTAGTGGAAACTGGCCTACCAAGATTCTCAGTTGAGAACACTGGGCAGAAAGGAGCAAAATTGGGACCTCAGCCACCTGACAGTAGGGACCACTGAATTCATCTTTTCTCCTTTTCACAGTTTTACCTAGAGATAAACCAAGGTTTCAGACCCTCCTGACACTGTTTGGGATTTTTATTTTTTGCTTTTTAAAACCGATAAGAGAAGCAAAGGATGGTAGAGGTAAAAATGCTCTTCACAAGTTTTCAGTGACTTAGGAAGGTGCAAGATTCTATAATACTTGCCCCTACTTAAGTCTTTCATTAAATTAATTAATTAGCTATTTATTTTGCCCCTACTATGTGCCAAACTCTGTGATACACTTATGAAGAACTGAATATGGCCTCTGCCATCTCGAGCTTACAGTCTAGCAGACAATTAAACAAGAATTTAAAACAAAGTGAATAAGTGTTATCTTAGGAGTTCTACCCTTCACACTTTCCTTCAGGTAGAAGAATAGAATGTTTCCTGGAGAAGGGAATATTTAAGCTGAGGTCAGAAGTATGCATGGCAATTGAGGGGAGATTGTTTCAGATAGAGAGAACAGCATATAAAAGGCCCAGATGGGAGACAGCATGTGGCCCTTTCAAGAAGCAAAAACAACTTCATCATAATGGGAGTATAAGTGGTCAGAGACACACAGGAGGGGCAGGTGTTAGCCTGTCATGGAGCATCTTATAAGCCACACTATGAAATTTGGAGCCTATGCTAATAGCGATTGAAAGATGTTAGAGAGTGTTTACGTAAGAACGTGAGATAATAACCAGTTTTAGAAGAATTACTTTGACAACAACATGAGTAAAAGAGGAGAGAGTAGCAAATAAGAAGGAAAGAAGACGGGAAGGGTAGATGCAGTGAGATGGGAAAAGAGTGGATGATCTTTTAGGAAGTTGAGTTGACAAGACTTGATTAATTAGATTGGGTGAGGTATAGGGAGGAAAGCAGAGTGAAGGATGGGTTTCTGGCTTGGACAACTGTGTGCATGGTGGGCCATTCTTCAAGGTGGGGAACACTAGAGGAGCTTGGCACATGTTTGCAGGGGCTGAAAGATGATAAGTTTCGTTTTGTACATATCAAAATTAGATACATTTTAAAGCAGCAAGAGGACTTGTGACTGCTGAAAGTTGACCTAGATATCAAGCAAAAGGCCTTTGTTATCTCTGAGGACATCCCTCACATTATCAAAATGCAACGTTGAGGGAAATATCCAAAGATAAAATTGTCCATTCAATTTCTCCAAAATGGCCTACCAAGGGGGAGCTGTACTCTTAGTGTCTTTGGATGGACTGCATGTCCTGTTCCTTGTGATGTCACTCTTTTATCAATGCCACATCCTGCAAACCAAGGGGTGGGAGGGCACAAACAAAGGGCACAGCTCAGCTAGGTTTTAAAGTCAGTGGGAGGACTTGGGCAGAGCACTTGTGACTGCTGGGAAGTAGCCTGGGTCTACCCACTCATTTCACAACATACTCCCTCCCGAGAAGTCAAAACTTGTGCACCTGGGCACCAAAGTTTCCTGCCTTTAACAATAACAACAATAGTTAGTACCAACACTTAGTGTTAAATATTTCTAAGCTTTAGTATAATGGAGATAATAACACTTTCTGCTTCCCAGATTTTGTGAGGAGTAAAAGATAGTGCATAATTAACGTTAAGCATAGTGCCTGACACGTTGTAAGTGCTCAATAAATGTTGGGTGGTTGTGGCAGTGGCAGTGGTGGTCACACTGATGACTCATAGGCATTATATGATCCTGAAACCCCTAAATCATCAAGTCATTTCATCCTAATGTATCTTTCAAAAAAATTAGTGCCAAATATTCTTAATTATATTCTGAGCATTTAAAAATTGATGATCAATATATGTCAACTCCTTGTTCATCAACACAGGTGGTAAGCCCATTCAATATCTACTATTCTGTGTATATGACATCTAAGGGATAAACTGAAATCTTTATTTCAATTTGCCTGATTAGTGTTTTGTATTTCTTTGTTTTATGAAAACTTTTAAAATATTTAATTAATTTTGATCATTTTAGCACATTAATAAAACTTAGATGAATTTTAAGTTTGATTTTTGATTTAGCTAATCGTCTTGAAACAAACTTTCAACATTAATGAGATTATGCCTATTTCAAACTTTTAATGGATTACATTGAAAGTTAATATGGGGATAGATGTTAAGAGTTAGAAATTTTCGTCTTACATATAGAAAACTTCCAGCCATTAGGTCTTATTCACTTCAGTATCTGCAGGTTCTTAACACAGATCTCAAAAACTATTTTTTGAAGGATGGAAGGGAGAGAAGTAGAGTGAGAACTGAGATTTTAAGATCAAAAGTCTATTGACACATAAGTTCATTACGGATCCCACTAGAAAGAATTATTTCATAATATAACTAGGATGGCTAAAATTATGCATAGATGATCTAAGAAGGATTTTCAAAGTGTGACCTCCTACACCAGTACCATCCAAATTACCAGGGAACTTTTCAGAAATACAAATTCTGAGGCTTCACCTAAGACTCACTGAATCAGAAACTCTAGGGTGGGGCTGAGCAAGCTTTTTTAACAGATTCTCCAGGTGATTCTGATGTGCATTCAGGTTTGGAAACCATTAAGAAAGAAAGCACAAAGTGGGTCTATAGACTTTATAGAGTTGCTGGGTGTTTAAAACCACAAATAGTAGGCAGATGTGTAGATCTTGGTCAAAATAAAAACATCTTTTTTCCCAGAATTCTACATTCACCTGGCACACTTCACACCATTTAAGTTAACTACAGAATCCATACGGGCATCTTAGTTTCCACTTCTGGTTAATTGCCCAACAAAGAGATCTGAAAAGGAATTTTGTTATAAAATGAAGTGGGAAGAAACTATATTAATCTATAAACTCCTTGAGGTCAGAGACAAATGTTGTTCATTATTGGACCCCCATTTTCTATGAGAGCGCTTGGCACATAGAAGGTATTCAATACTTATTTGTTGAATGAATGGAGATATTACACCTGTGGGAAGGGCTGGCCCAGGTAGTCCCTCAAGACGGTCTAAATGGGAAGTGGATGATAAAGACCTGGCCTTGAGTCCCAGTTCCAGTTCTTGCAGCTGTGTGACCTTGCATTAATGACTTAAACGACCAAGCTTTATTTTCTTTATATGTGCAACAGAGATGATAACAGTCTCTGTCCCATAGAGTTGTTCTGAGGATTAAAAGAGAAAATATATGTAAAGGACATAGCAGAGTGCCTGAGACATAGGAAATTGTCAATTAATGTTATCTCTTATAGTTATTTTTGATCATTTTTCTAATTATAGTAGTATTATTCTGGAGGAGTCAATGCTTAGGAGTAAGGCCCCTATTTTGTTCAGTTTACATTATAAAGACTTAAACCTACCCAATATGGCAAACTGTTTTCCCTGAAAAGAAGCACAAGAGCCTGTCCTTTATTGAAGTCTCTCCTAGAAGGCAGAGAATTACGATTAGTGAATAAGGCCAGTGTCCTGACATTGTGCGGCTCTTGAGTTTTAGGCAGGTTTCAGTTGGCTAGCAAGGTCAAATGTTTTATGTTTATAAGGCATTTCTGCCAAAGTACAGATTTTCCCACTTCTTGTGATATTTCCAGTCCTTAGCTCTCAGAATAGAAAAGGAAAATAGTAAGGAAGAGAGGGAGGAAATAAAAATCTTCCTGAAATTCTATCTTAAAGGATGATAAGTCTAATTGTTAATAATTATGTTGGACGAATGATGGCCTAAGATTCTACCAGCTTAATTGTGGATCTCTTGATATATCTTCATACAATCTTCGTACAAATCTAATCAGAGATTTGAAGCTCTGATAGTTGAAATTATTGAAATACAAAATGATTTATTGAGATTAAATATAGTGAATTACTGAAGGAGTCCTTTCAGCATGGAACTTCCCATTTTGCTCTTCCTTTGTGATAATTATCTATACAATACCAGGCATTTAACAGTTAAATACACACTGCACCCTGCCCTGAGTCTAAGTTGTAGGAATGATTATTTGCTTTGCACAGGAAGTGTCTCGACGTCTATATTTCTATCTACTGCAGGATGGCTTGGACTGCAATCAGGAAGCAGGTCTTCCCACCAGAGTAAAATGTGAGCTCCATCACTGTGAGCAGACCAGCACTGAACCCTGAGAGAGCAAGACCAAGAGAGAGTTCCCCAGGTGACCAGGAGCTACAGCAGGCACTTCATAGAATGCTTTGCAGGAAGTAAACCTCCACTGAAATTTTTATAGAAGTTCTACTTAAAATGTATTTTAGAAGTTGCAAGTGAAATGATTACTAGCTTACATCCAGCAGGATAAGTTTCAGAACTTCTTTGGAGTCTTTCATGCCTCCCTTCCATGGCCTTAACTGTGGGCAACTATAAGACTCCCATCCCCTGTACTTCGTTGCATTGGGAATATGTGCAAGTTTTTCCTCTTGAACCCACTCACTCTGTCTTGCCAGTTCCTTTTTACCAACCTTTCAGTGTTGATCAATGTCTTTCTCTGTTCCTCTCTTCATTTGGACTTGATATGTCAGATCTCCCCTCACTGACAGATCTTCCTCAGTGCTCAGCTATCGGCTTTTTTTTTTTTTTAAGTCCTACACCTGTATATCAGTCACATCCATCCCAAACACAAAAGATCAGCTCGGACATCTCCATTTGTCCAAGAGGGAGATCAAGAGCAAGGATCTCAAAACATGAGTGCACAAATTCACTTAGAAAGAATGGAATAAGAAGGGCATATGGTGAAGAAGAGGGTCAGCACAAGCTAGAAGAACAGGGATCCATAACAGCAAGTGACTGCCCTTTGCCATAATGGCAAAGCTTTCTCACAGGATACTTAGTAGTATGAGTATTCAAAAAATTAAAGTTGAAGGTTGTAGAGGGGGATTCTTGCCTGGTAAGGAAGAGAGAGCTGAGCTATAGGCAAAAGGAATGAACCCAAAACACATCAGCTTCTAGTTGCCCTACTCTGATGTGGAGAATTGTGGTCAGATAATTCTATCTAATGCTGGGAAGACAGTAGACAAGCTCCTGGCATTATGGAGTTTTCCTGCTTAAGCTGAACCAAGCAAATAAAGTGAGCTGAGTTTTCCTCAAAATCTTCCAAGTTACTCTACATCTCTTTCGTCATGGCTACACATTAGTTGTAGGAGAAGGTGGGCATAGTAGTCAGCAAGGCAGTATGCAATCATCACTCCTACCTTCCCAGTTCTTCCGAAAGGCATCCCAGAATGACAGACACAGAACTGAAGATTTGGAGGGTTTAGGTCTAGTACTGAGTTTAGGTTATGGTTGGATGACTTTCTGCATAAGACCTTAAGTTCTTTGAAGTTCTATTTAAAAACCAAGTTCTAGATGGAGCAATTTTAAAGAATGAATGTAATGCAAAGGCAACTCTAGGATAAAGTACAATGAGTACAGGAAAATCATTAACACCCAAATTCTTTACAGGAGGCCCTGAGACTACATATAGATCTCTACCCTATTTCTCGTAGACCAGTTCCAGGGGCTTGGAGGAGTAGGAATCACCAGATCAAGAATAACGGGGCAAATGTGGAATATCTTGGGTTTATTAAATGCAGTTTAGAAGCATCTTTTGAACATAAGTTGAAAGGAAGTGTTCAAGAGGAAAACAAGATTGACAAAATTGAAATACAAAGGACATCAAAAGAGGAACTGCCTACAACAAAATGGAGCCATAGAAAGTGAAATCATAAAATATAAAAGGAGAAAATAACATAGAGCTCAGAAGAAAGAAACTAGGTTTGAAGAGCACATCTTGGCCCTAGTGTACTGGTTCTCAAACTTGGCTGCACATGAGAGTCACCTGAGAACATTTTTTTTAAATACTAATGCCTGGGTCCCACCTCCAGAGATTCTAATTAATTGGTCTGAGGGGTGGCTTGGGAAAAGAGGTAAGACAAACTTTCTCTTTTTCAAGCAACCTATTTGATCACGGCTGACTGAAGTTGCTAATAAAGATCAGTTGGGCCTCAACACCCATGTCAATACCAGGATGCTTGTAACAAGGGTCAAAAAGAATGGAGGTACAATGATTGTATGTCTGTGTGCTGTTCTTAGCCTGTATGCTTTATTTATATTTTGTTCCTCAATTTGTTAATTACTTTAATGCTCCTCAAAGTCATGAGCAGACTTTGGCAGGATGATTGATGTGGCAAAATTTAATTATATAAGAAAGCAAAAGTCAGTTTATAGTCACACGCTGCTTAACAACATTTAGGTCAACATATGCGATGGTCGTCCCATAAAATTAGTACGCATAGCTTAGGTGTGTAGTAGGCTATACTATCTAGGTTTCTGAAGTACACTCTGTGATGTTTGTATAACGATGAAATTGCCTAACAACGCATTTCCCAGAAGGTCTCCTCCTCCTTAAGCCAGGCATGTCTGTATAATATAAAATCTAATTTATGGAAATATTATTGCTAACCTCTAGGGGGAGCTCAAGGCTCCTTTTCCCCACCTCCTTTCTTTATACTCCCAATGAAGAAGCGCTGTTTAGGTTTAAGTTTAGGATTTTATTGGCTACGTGATATTGGATGGTACCACATTGCCAAGCTAACAGTTGTTATAATGTGGGTGTGGCCTATTTTGGATTCCCTTCTTCCTTTGGAAACTGAGGGCAAAAGAGAGTCAGATCTGAACTTAGGTTTCTGTTTGGGAGACAGAAACAGACAATTTATGCTGTTAGCTAATTAGGCACATATTAGCAGAGCAAACAAGAGTCCCTCACGGGGTCCGCTGAAACCTCTTGGAGTTTTGCATTAGGCTAAGAGCTAATCTAATATCTCTTTGCTTTGTCTTGCTTCACCTTCATCATCTGTGAGCTTTTCTCTCTCCCCCATCCTCCCCCTCTCAAGGAACCTTACATACCAAGCCCTGCCAAGGAATTTTACAATGAAGGAAGGGTCAGGATTCAGAAAGTGTTCTAACAAAATACCATTTTAATCACATAGCCATTTTTACTTGGGCATTATTAAAAGAAAGAGAAAAGAAGTTTGGAAGAGAGGGTAGTTCTTGCAATTCAGCCTTGAAAAGATGAAGTAAGTTAAGTCAAAAATACCAAGACTGAACTTCTTAGTTTAAAGAATAGAAAGATAACAGTGCCTGACTTTGCCTCAATTGTCCATTAACATATCTATGAAGACTGAAAGAAGCACACAAACAGAAAAATACTAGCTACATAAAATATTTAATAAAAGATTTATCAGATTCTGAGCAAAATTATGAGAAACCATTGTCTTCGTCTGCTTAGGCTGCTGTAACAAAGTACTATAGACTGGATAGCTTAAACAACAGAAACTTGTTCTCATAGTTCTGGAGGCTGGGAAGTTCAAGATCAGGGTGCTGGCCAATTCAGTTCCTGGTGAAGACCCTCTTCCTGGCTTGCAGACAGCAGCCTTCTTACTGTGTCCTCACATGGCAGAAACAGTATTATGTGTCCCTTCCCCTTTTTATAAGGGCACTAATCCCCTTATGTGGGCCCCACCATCAGGACCTCCTCTAAACCTAATTGTCTCCCAAAGGCCCCATCTTGAAATGCTATCACACTAGGGGTTAGGGCTTCAACATATGAATTTTAGGGGAACACAATTCTGCCCATTGCAACTATAGAAGAGAGAGGGTCAAATTGAGAAACTTTCATAACCTGATCTAAATGCTGACCTGGGGAACAAGAGTAAACTTGGATAGAATGAAGATAGGACAAGGCTTCTACCCATCTCTTACTGCATTACCTTATTATTCTACCTTAGAAGCATGACTTGCAACAACCGAAAAACAGATACTTCCCTTATCTATTGGGGAAGACCCTTTGAGGTCGGTAGCCAGGCCATTCCTCCTGCTCTATCTTTAGACACATACTTACCTCTAAAGGGAACTCAAGTGTTTAAACATATCCCCTGCTCTTGAGTTCATAGCCCTTCTTCTTTGAAGGTTCTTTTGAAAGTTCTGATATGGTTCAAATATAAATAGATTTTAAAGATAACGTTGGGTCACACTGAAGCTTTTGGTGGGTAAGGCACAGAGATTAAATCATCTTCTTGGATACCTGCTCTTCTTTAGATCGCTTCTCCACTTTTGAACTCATTGCCCAGAACTTCCTCTTCCCCAGGAGAATGCACCATCCAATCCTTCTTCAGAAACCTGAGAAAGAACCTCTTCTCTTTCTCCAGAGGGTATTAATCCAGTCTAATTGCTTTAAATAACACCTATGTGCTGGTAACTGCACTTTAACTTCAGTATAAGCAATGCCACAAAACTCCAAATACCATATAGTAGGGATTCTGACATTAATCTAGTCCCTGTTTATTGACTCCCATTTCCAGTATAGTTGTGGCTTTAGACATATGGCATCTACACTGAAAGGAATATATTTACTAATATACTTAACCAGAATTAATAAAAAGAGAGAGGCATTGCAAAACTTCTGACTTCAACTCCCTGGAGTTGGGCCAAACTTCACAGATGAAGGGCACAGTTCTTCACAAGACTAACCTCATTTCAGATACCAGGTACAAGTGCAGAGGTCCCAAGGCCACCCTCACTTCTGAACAACTGTCTACAAATTTGGGGATTCCTACTACCCCTCAGGTTTGATAATTCACTAGAACAATTCACAGAACTCAGAAAACCACTATATTTATGATTAAAATATTATTATAGCAAAAGGGAGAACCAGCCAAAGGGAGAGATGCATAGGGCGAGCTCTGCAAGGGGTCCAAACTCAAAGCTGTCTTTGTCCTCAGCAATCTCTTTTTCCAGCATGCCAGCTCTCAGGGGATTTTGTCATAAAGGGTCCAATCCATAAAATACCTTTGTCATCTCGACCTTCATTGCTTGTTAGTGCTGGAATAATTCCATTCCATTAGTGCCTGCCCAGTCTCACAGATTAGCAGGTCTGTGACCGGAGGTGTCCCATGCTCTTGTGGGAGACTGGAGATACTGTTTTCACTAAATCATCCTCACTGCCTGTGCAACAAAGGTCTAGACTATTTTGAGGAGTGAACTTTTTGGATCTCATGAGGGCTGCATCCTTTGCATTCTCTTTTGTGGACACCATTTGCATCCACGGTTAAGCCATAAAAAGGCTTATTGGTTTGAGTCACTATTAAGATCCTACTCATCAATAGCCAGATGATGGATCCTTTGAATTGGAAAAACTTCTAAATTGAAAAAAAAATATTTTTCGAGAGCTGTCTTATTGGTACAATGGCTAGCCATTGAGACTTCCTTAATAAGATGGAAAGACAGAAATTAGAACAAAAATCAAAGTTCACTGATACCCCTTCCTATTTTCCTTCAGACATTTGCACATGTTGTTAAAAATCAGGACATTGGAAGTTCTATTGTCTGGCACTTAAAAAGGAAAAGAAAAACTATATAATATAACAGCTAGGCCTAGGGACTCCCTAACAAAATGAGAGAACAAAATTTAGACAACACGATAATCCAACATAAAATACCCTTCTTAAAATCCAGCCTCTTCTGCCTGTTTTAGCTTTCTTTTCCTACAATATTTACAGAGAGAACTACAGCCTAATTGCTATGAGTATACAGGTTACTCATGTAAATGCTGACAGCCACACAATGAATTTAGCAAAAGCACCTAGAACAGGCAGTAAAGCATGTTTTGCTTGGCTCTATAATCAGGCTCTACCAACTTCAGGCCTTCCCATGCAATGTTCTTTGCAGATGTATCCTAGACTCCCTCCCAGGGAATTCATGTCCCCTGAACAACAGCCCTTTTATCTCCACTCAATGGCCATTTTGTAATGCCCAGTCAAGAGAAAAAAATAAAATTTCACATTGTCCCTTTGTTTCCAAACCCAGACTCATTGGTTATTGACCCCTCCTCTCCCAGGGATAGCTATTACCTTCTTGCTTGCCTCATTTGTGTCCTAAGGGCTTGGCTTAACTTTCTGCTGGCCTGGTACATGCAAGCTGTCAGTCCTTTCTTTTGGCTGCCTTTGAGAGTGACTCTGGATCTTGGGAAGGTAATAACCTTTGAGGATGCCTCTTGGATCCATGGAGTTGTTTAATACTGCTGGAAATATTTATTATTTGTCCCAGCTGAAAACTGACAAGATATTTAGAAGGATTTTCTTTTTAGTAGCTCTATGGTCAATACATGGCCAGACTGAAAGCTGATATTCAGAGCCTGACAGGAATTTTTTTATAGGCCTTCTTCCCTAGTTAAAATAACGTAAAATAAAACCATCAAATAAGGAAAGAAGCAAATCAGGGATTATGTAATTGGATGAATAGATCAACCTATTATGTCATTTAAGTTGCAACGCACTTTCTGAGGAATTGAGAGCAAGTGTCTTTGTCTTACAAATATTTACAAAACTGAAACTGGGGCTCTAAAGGCAGTTCAGATCCCACTTATTCCCTTTCACCAATCCCAAAACCTCCCCCTCTTTATCTCAAAAGGCTTGCAACCTCTCTGGAATCTCCTATTTAGACCATCCCCAATTCCTAAGACTGAAGGAAAATTTTAAATCACAATTACCCTGAAACTCTTATGAAAAAAGCTTGCATTTTTTTCTGTGTCCTTTGAAGTTAGAAATTTAACCATGTCTTTAGAATGTAAACACCCCAGAAGATGACAGCTGGCAACCGCCTGAGACTAAACCTGGCTGGCTCAATCAATAAAGCCTAAGGTTAAAGAAAAAAAACAAGGAAAAATGTTTCATTTTTAATTCAGGCAGCTAGAGAGGCTCTCTCACCTCAAATCTAATTCATGGTCTCCTATCTGCAGCAAATATAAACCTTAAGTCTTCTCCACAAATATTAACAATATTAACAAATATTAACAATAACAAAGAAAGATTTTAAACAGGTAACCTTAAGTTGTTCCATCTGCTAAAGATACAATTATTTATAACTAGTGAGTTTTGTATTGTTCCTGATTCATGGCTGAAATTTTTTTAATAAAAGCTATAAGATCCCTGTTTGCATCTGTCTACATATGTGTATGTATGTTATAGATTTGGTCTTTTTCTACCTCCAGATGGTACTAGCAAAATTCATTTCTAAAGACCTCTATTTAATTAACTTAAAGTAGGAGCTTATATAAATTATTTCTAAATATAATAAAAACTAACCCAAATGTTTTTCAAGTTAACATGATATAAGTAATCTTTGGTAAATATAATCTTTGGTACATAAAAACTTGTTTAAGTTTGTTGGTTTAATTAAAATAGGCATATCTTAAGAGTTATCAGCATTGGATATAATACAAACATGCAACTTTCATTCTACTTGGGTTATTAATCAAATAAGCTCTTGTTATGTCAGTTTATAAAATTTTCAGGAAAAAAACAAGATTATGGCTAACTTCCTTAATAGCTAATGAAATTTTTACGAATAGGCTAAGTATGATTGTTAAGAAGAAAGGAATTATATAGATGTTAATGAAATAAGGATTTTTTAGGTGTAATAATTATGTTTTATGTTATGTGTACTTAAAAATAACTTCCCTAAGTCTTTTTTATGGCTTAAACTGTAAAGTTTTGCTAAGCAAGTTTAAATGATGGAAAGTTCATTGAATATGTAGATTACATTGAATATGTAGATATCATTGAATATGTAGATAAAATAATAAAACATTAATTACTAAACATGGTTTTATCTACTTTTGGTTTATCTACTTTAGAAAAACTAAAAGATAAATTTCGGTCTATTAATAAATATGTTTTGTGTTTTATTGAAAAATTGCACTATGAAGAAACATGTTTCTAGAAATTATAAAATGTATTCAAAAATTTGCCATTCTAAAGTATATGGGTATAACATGTAGTTCACAATTGCTTACTTCTTAGTTTTCACTAGAAATTAAGGTTTCTAATGGTTAAGAATTCTAACTAATATGTGTAATTAAAACCACTAAAAATAATAAGGGAAAAATATCTGTATGCAAAGAAAATAAGATGTATGTTTTTTGTAAAGAAAAAAAAGATATGAGGAATGGAGACGCATTTTGTTGAGGGAAAGAAAAATAGTTTTGCCCCAAAATAAAGCTGTTTATTTCTGAATAAAAAGGAGAACAAGAAACTAACTAAAATGGACATAGGAAGTTATAGAAGGTTTATGGAAAAGGAATCTTTGGAAAGAGATTTTATATGTGGTCAGTGCTAGCTGAGATTTGAATAAACTTAATTAAGTGAATGAGTTTTAATATCAAAAGTAAGCTAGTACAAAATCAAATTTTGGTTTTCTCTCCCTGTTAAAAAGAGAGAGAGAAGAAAATTTTATCGTATGTGGTCAAGTTAGCTAAACTTAAATTGTTATTTTAAGAATTTTAAAAATAAGCTTTAATATTAATAGCATATTTATATAAAACTGGAACTTAATTTTCTCTTCATCTTTTAAAAGAACAAAGTATTCTTAGAATATTTTTCTCTCCTGATAAGAAATTATGAAAAGTTTTTCCTTACTTTTTGTGTTTTATCAGAACAATTTTCTGTGCTTTATAAAGTTAAAAATTGAGTCTTCTCTCTTAAGAAGAACTAAGGTTTTGCAGCTATGTAACCTTTTATATTTGTCTTTGAAATTTTTTTGTCACTTTGGTTAAATAGATAATTAAATATTAAATTTCATAATGCTCTGTGATACATTTTAGGCAAGTGTCTTTAAAAACCCTTTGATATTTTTGACAAACGTCCCCAAATCAAATTCTAAATGAAGTCTGTTTTGACCTCTAGCTAACTTTGAGTGTTTTCAGAGTATCCTGGAAACATCTCAAAAGATTTGTTCTCCCTTCTTATAGAAAGAGGGATATTAAGCTAATTAGGCTTATTTGATACAATTAATTAAATGGAAGCATTATCAAATAAGAAATGACATTAATCCTTCTTTATGTTGTATCTATATAAGTATATGTTATGAGTTCTAGAAATTATGTGAAATTCCTGGAAATGTATTATATCCTGGTATAAAATTTCTGTCATTCAAAATTGAGGCTTACACTAAATATCAGGAAAGCATATTAGCTGGCTTTCATGCAAAGACAGCAATAACAGAATCTATAAAGCTTTGATACGTGTGGATGAAGTCCATTCTGCTTCTGCAAAAAAGAAAAAATTTCGGTCCTTTATTGCCAGATTTTTTACCATCCTAGCATCCTTGTAACATGGCAATAGTCTCCTCCTAAATCAGAAAAATTAAGATGAGTAAACAATGACTATAAATTAAACAAACAGCTGGGGCTATGAGATAGCCACTTGGTTCTCCCTGGCTCCCTGGAAAACACTATTTTCTGGTTTTTACATTCCTTCATCCACTATGGGAAAAACTATTTCTGTCCCCAGAGGCCTCAGAACTCCTCCCTCTCGGTCCTTTGAGCATCTACATCTGGACATCATTCAACTGTCACTTAATATGAGTTGTCAATATATTCCTGTTTTTGTATGTGTGTTTTCTGGGTGAGTTGAAGCCCTCCTTTACCACAAAGCTGATGCCCCATAGTAGCAAAGGAAACTGTTAGAAAGTGTGTCTCTCACTTGGAGTATACCTTCCACAATCTCCAGTGATCCAGGCACCCACCTCACTAGGCAAATCATACAAGCTTTAACTAAAGCTTTGTAACCTTCTTGGAATTATCACTGTCCCTATCACCCTCAATCATCAGGCAAAGTTGAGAGAACTAATGGAAAAACTGGATTCAAACACAACAAGAATTAGTTACATGACACTGAATGAACTGATGAGGATAGTTATAATTTTTGTGATTTTTTTGTGTAAAATATTAGTTATTTTAATCTGTTGCTTTTCCAGATTTAAGGAAACCTTTTTCTTTTTTCTCTTAATATGACACAGTGATTTTGTAAATTATACCTTTGTAAGCAGATTTGAAAAAAAATTACTTTTTCTACCCTCTAGAATTCAGAAACTCTCAGTGAGTATTCTTATTTTCATGCAATATATTTATTTGCATAAGTTCAATAAGAATCTGTTCTCCTTGTATTAGGACACAATTGGAAACACTTATTATGTTACCAAGGCTTTGACTGGAAAGTCCCATGTTTGAGAGAGAGAAGCAAAACTCAGATAAGACCAAACAGCTTTAAGTAGTTAAGGTTAACTCTATCAAGCCAATAAACTCTTTGGAAAGATGGCCTGGCACCTTACTTATAGGGTTCCTTACAGCCTAACCAGGTGAGTAATGAAGGTAACTTCCTGGAAGGTATGAGAACCTCAACCTTGGGAGCCTCAAGAAGAGAGGAAGTCACCCAAATCTATAGATATTGCAGGTGGAATATTTGGCTTGGCTTCTTAGTTTCTAGAGGCTATTAAATGTTCAACCTGGAGATTCCTTATGAGAAGTTCCAGCAAAGCAAATTTAAAAGAGCCTGTATGGTCAATCACTATTCTTGCTGTACTTATGTAAATAACTAAGCCAAATTTATTGAAACTATACTTATTTTGCAAACAATTAGTCTTAATTTGACTATCTTTGGTAAAAAATAAGGGTGATTTTAGAGAGAAAAATTAGGTTTCAGTAGAAGCTATAATAGACACTTGTGGATATTAGATTCTAGTGCTATTAATTTTCCTTGAAGTTTTGCTATTTTCCTAAAGAACTAGACTGTATCCTAAATTCTTCTAGTTTTCTCCAATATTTTGACTATAACTCTCCAAACTAACTTTTCCAATTTTTCTCCCACTTTTGACTTGGAATCATTAAGAACTAAAGCTGCCCTTTTTCCCTGAAGCCCCACAAACTGAAACTGAACAATTTTATATAAACTTAACAGGGATCACCACAATAGCCCATATTTTAAAACTTTCATGCCTATTGCCATGTAAGCCACAGAAAGATACCTAAACATCCAAAGACATCATCAGAGATATTCCAAACTGCAAAAGGTGCTTCGATTCTGATATCTAGAAATCTTCTTGACTGGCAGTCCCCTAGGCCTGGAAACAGACTTATAATTTGCACCAACCATTAACCATTGTTTTTCTTTATTTCCATAGAAATTCCTCATTAAATACCTCATTGCTTGCACCATAGACCTAACTTTGGGAGCCCACCTGCATCACTTTCCCCTGAAATGAGACACAACTGTTTAACTGAACTGACATATTCAATGAAACAATGGAACAATCTACCAGCTGAGTTTTTAATATGTAAAACTTCCAGGGACGTTTCAGAGGAGGGAATTGTTGGGGCCCAAGGCAGGCCACTCTAAAATACCCAAAATGGCATATTGATTATTTTGAATTAAAGTTACTTGAGAAGCGAAAAGGGCATTCTAAGCCTCCTGTCTCTGTTCCCCCTGAAAGCAGGAACTAAATCTCCCATGTGAAATGTGCCCTCCCTGCATCCTTATCACCACAGCTAGGGAATTCTGGGCCAAGAATAAACAAACATTGTTAATATACTACCTCAAGCCTAAACTCTGTTTAAATTCCTAACTAATTATGTACCCCAAGCCTAAGTTTCTTTGTCTTGTCAACTCCTTACAAATTTATTGTTTCTGTCTGTAAAAGATATATAGCCTGCCTGCTTTGTTCACTTTTCAAGCATCATTTTCATGATTTTCCCATGCACACATAATTAAATTGGGTTTTTCTCCAATTTTATTATTAGTCTAGCTGTAAGAAGACAAGAAGTGTAGAAAGCGGATTGACTTCCTCCCTGACAATGGTCAGATAGAAGTGCAATGGAAAAACCGGCTTTTAAGTGACGTTCATATGGGGCAGGGCCCTGTGGAAATTACTGTGGTGATTTGGAGGGGTATATTAAAGTAGGATATCAATACCCATCAGAAGAAACACTTTCAGGATTGGAAGGTGATTGGAATCGTGATTGAAAGGTGAGTAGGTCTCCTGGTACACTCACTTGTGGTAGCCCCTGGGTCTATGAAATGAGTGGACTTGGGGGATTGCAGCAATTCTGAGACTGGCTGAATCTAGACATTCCCTCTTGCACCCTCTGAGGCACAAAATGTCAATAAGAACTGTTGTGAAGTAATAATGAGTAGTGCCATTACCATTTCTATCCCTTGAGTCCTGGACTGTGAAAGCTGGCTATGGGAGAAACAGCACCATATATTGGCCACTGATTCAGAGCATATTTAGGCTTCTTGAGAAGCCTAGGTATTGTCACCTGGCTCATGCTGTAACTGGTTCTTTGAAAAGCCCTTCACCATTCTATCAAGCCAGCTGCTTCAGGATGGTGGAGAATATGGGAAGACTAGTGAGCATGGGCCCATTGCCATAATTCATTTGCTGTGAAATGATTTCCTTGATCAGAAGTAATTCTGTGTGGAATACCATGACAGTGGATAAGGCAATCTGTAAGTCCACAGATCGTAGTTTAGGTAAAATTATTGCATGCAGGGAAAACAAATGCATACCCAGAGTAAGCGTTTAATTCTAGTGAGAACAAAACACTGCCCTTTGCATGATGGGAGTGGTCCAACATAATCAACCTGCTACCAGATAGCTTGCTGATCATCCTGGGGAATGGTGCCATATTAGGTACTCAGTGTTGGTTGCTACATTCACCAATGGCCATAGCCAGATCAGCCATCATAAGTGGAAGCTATGTTGCTGGATCCATGCATAATCTCCACCCCTGTGACCATGGCCACTTTGTCCATGTGCCACTGGTGATGACAAGGGTGGCTAGGGAAAGAGGGTCATCCTACCCACTTGTTTATTAAAATCATCCTCTGCTGAGGTCACCCTTTGATAAGTATTCAAATAGAAACAAATATCTTCATATCTTTTGCCCATTCAGAGAGGTCTATCCACATAGCTTTCCTCAAATTTCCCTGTCACCAATTTCTTAATCATGTTCATTCCAAGGCCTTGACCATCCAGCCAAACCACTGGCTACAGCCCATGAATCTGTATATAATATCACATCTGGCCATTTCTCTTTCCAAGTAAAGTGAATAATCAGATGCATTACTCAAAATTCTGCCTACTGGGAGGATTTCTTTTCACCCCTGTCCTTCAGGGATGTTCCAGACAGCAGCTGTACTGCTATGGCTGTCCTCTTTCAGGTGGTGCCTGCACATGATACAACCATCTGTAAACCAGGCCTAAGTCTTCTCTTCCTCTCTCAACTGGTCATAGAGAGCTCCCCATAAGGCCATAGGTTCAGGATAAGAGAGAGAAGGCAGTGTGGCAGGAGTGGGGACCACAGACATTGGGGCCACTTCTTCATATAACTTATTTATGCCTTCAGGGACTGCTTAGGCTCCTTCACATATATATCACTTCCATTTGATGAGGCAGTGCCCCATGCATGTCCAACTTGTTAGCATGATGGGTCAGATAAGATAACACCCAGTTCATGAAGGAAAGCTCAGATCACACGGTAATTTGATGGCCCATGGTTAAAGGTTCAGTCTCTACTCAGGCTCAGTGGCAGGCCAAGAGCTATTTCTCTAAAAAGGAGTAGCTATCCATAGATATCTATGGATATCTACAACTGACACTTCAAGCACCATTGTATCTGCTGGATCATATAGCCCAAGTCATAGAGCAGATTGCACAACAGCCTGGACCTTTTGCAGAGCCTTATCTTGGTCTGGGCTCCTCTCAAAACTAGAAGCCCTTTGAGTCATTCAGTAAATGGGTTGAAGTAGCACACCCAAGTGAAGAATATATTGCCTTCAAAATCCAAAGAGGCCCACTAGGCATTGTGTCTCTTTTTTGTTGTAGGACAGGTCAGATACAACAACTTTTGTTTCACCTTAGAAGGGATATCTTGACATGGTCCACACCACTGGGCCCTTAGAATTTTCACTGAGGTCAAAGGTCCATGGACTTTTATCAGATTTATTTCCCACCCTCTGATCTTAGCAATAAGTCTAAAGTAATTGCTATTTATTGGTCACTTGGTCCAATCAGCATAATGTCATCAATATAACAGACCGGTGTAAAATCTTGTCAAAGGGAAAGGCAATCCATATCCCTGTGAACTAAATTATGACACAGGGCTTGAGAATTGATATACTCCTGACATCAATTGTAACATTACCCTCCCAGCACATCATGTGTGACAATATAGAGTATTGCCAATGAAGGAAGCTAAGCTGAGCTTCACTGTCCAGAGTTTACTAATTAGGATTTCATTATATAGGCATGGTTGATTATATCATCGCCCAAGTAGTTGAACTCAATCTCCAGCCCCACCTTCCCTCCCTGGATATCAGGCTGACATCACTGTGGCTCAAAGCCCCAACCCTCTAATTACATGGTTGGTCTTTCTGACATAGACAGCCTCCCATTCTTAGTCATTTTATTAGCATAAACTATCAGGGCCCACCAAGAACAACAAAGACACTCCTATTACTCAGGAAATTCTAAGGATTTGGAGACTACTCCCAGGAACCAGGGACAAAGGTCAGCCAAATTATTTATTTCATAGGCATATACATGTGAGAGAGGCTTCTCCAAAACATGGAATTATATACGTTGTATTCCATTCAGGAAAACTCCATGGCAAGTCAAGCCAGAATCCAGATTAGCACTCTGACCTGGCTCCTTGACATTAAATATTCTTTGATGATATGATTTTTTTAGGATATCCATAGTATTGCAACATGTGGATACACCATAATTTATTTAACTATTTCCCTACTGATGGACATTTAAATTGTTTTCAACTTTCTTCCACTTTGAATAAAATTTTGAAGCTTAAAGATATATATTATTGAGCTGTTTTGTATCAGGCAACACAGAAGGTTCTGGAGATACAATGATAAGCAAGGAGTTCCTGCTTTCACAAATCACAGACCATTGTGCAAAACAAACTAATATCAAACTACAATAACATGCAATTGAAAGAATTATGAATTTCCCATGGAAGCATATGGCAGGAACATCTAGTCTAGGGCAGCGATTATCAATTTTTTTGCTTAGATACTCCCTAAAGGAAGTTTTAAAAATTATATTCCCTCCTCACACATATTTAAGTTGATATCTAAAATATTTTCATTTGAATAATTGTAAATTATATAATTCCTGCTATTTATAAATATTAACATTTTAAAATAACACAGCAACTCTTTCATGTTTATTCAATGGGTAGGGTAAACTTGATACTTACCATCATCTATTGTTTAAAATACATGCATAAGTACTTCTTCAATGGTCATAAATTTCTCATCATTTCTTCTTCTCCTTGAAATCGTATTTCCATTCCATTTCCCCCATAGAATTTTATCCAAAATTGTTTTATGTTTCAAATACTTTTAATTATTATCCTATCATATCTCCCTTCAATAAAATACATATATTGGTTGAAATTTTTTAACTTTATTTCCTGTAACTATGAGACTCTAATTGTTAAATTTCTTCTGGATTAAATTATAGTTAAAAGTATTAGTAATATACAATTAATCAAGGAATATGTAGAAAAAAAATTTTATTGGAAATGTCTTGCTTAGTGAGGCGGATGGAACTTTTAAAAGAACGTAGTTCATTTATCATTGGCTGACTAACACTTCATGCTAAAATGAGACAGGATCCAGCATCATCTTTATTCCTATTTTATTTTTTATAAACTAATTAGAGAAATTTTGCTCATACAAATGTATGGGGTTTGGAGGAGATTTACTATAGCAATTTACTCAATTCTTTGGTCTTTTTCTGAGTTCCGTCTAGAAATCAGATAATAAGCTATCAGAAATTATATTCAACACGCATCACCTGACAATTAGATTTGATCCTATTGCAATTTTGTTGGAAACCACCTAACTCGCTAAAGCAATTACGGTTATTCACTTTCTCAATTTCTTGGAATTAAAAAAAAAAAAAAAGGCTTTTACCAATACTTAAAAAAAGATTGTTAGTTGTAGCTGTTACTCTTTCATGGAGAGGAGCTTCCTTTAGTTTGAGACCTAAAAGGGGCATAGCCCTTCAGATCTGTTCCAAATGGAGACAAGTGGTGGGGACTTTAGATGCCTGCATTGGACTAGTCACTGCATATAGGCTGACCCCAGGGAAGGCTGTATTATTGGGAAGGGAAGTTCCCTTTAGCAATGGCAATTCCCAGAGAAATTATGAGCAGTCAGCATACTGGGAACAGGGCTGTGAGCAGTCATCACTGCAAGTAACCAGGGAAATCAATACCTTGGTCCTGAAGGGACGATCTGTGTGGCACACAACAGCAACCACTACGTGATGGTTAATTTTATATATGAATTTGACTGAGCATGTGGTGCCCAGGTTAAATATTATTTCTGATTGTACCTAAGAAAGTGTTTCCAGATGAGATTAGCATTTGAACCCATGGACTCAGTAAAGTAAATTGCCCTCCCAATGTGGATGTGCCTCATTCAATCCACTGAAGGCCCGAATAAAACAAAAGGTAGGGGAAGAAGGAATTCACCCCTTCTTTCCTGCCTCACTGTTTGAACTAAGACATCTCATTGTGGGGGATTAGAATTTGCCACCCCAAATGTGTCTCTTTGGCTTCATTATTTTTAAGAACAAAAGACTCTGAAAGAAACTTTGACTTTCTCTCTAACTGCCTAAAATATTTAAGATAAAAGGACTGTTCCAGGAAGGAGATAACTAGAATAATATAAAGTAGATGCGATAGACAGGGAGGAACCTAACAAGAGCCTTTTAATCAAAGTCATCTCTCATTCTCTTTGCAAGGCATGGTCAACATTTGTTTATCAAAAATTTGCTTTTCCATCTCCAAGTAAATTGCCTTCCTCCCCTTTGAAGTCCCAAACCACTACTCCCAACATCCTCCTTTGTCATTAGCTGAAATTGGTATTTAAGGTAGTGGCTTTTGCCATTTTGGTGAGTTACTCAGTTTTCCTGGGTTTCTCCTATGTATATATGCTATTAAACTTTGTTTGATTTTCTCCTATTCTGTCTCATGTCAATGTAATTCTTAGACCAGCCAGAAGGACCTAGAGGGCAGAGGAATAGTTCTTCTACCCTTAAATTTTAGTAATAAGGATGGCAGAAAATTTCACTGGCTGGATGCTACTCAATCCTGGACTACTGCAGCTGAGAGATCTGGGACCCCTGACAAGAGCCAGCAGGAGGTAAGAGTTCTTGCCATGTCAGTCTCCCTGATCTTCCCACATCAGTCTCCCAGATCTCTGCCTGCAGGGTCCAGTGGAAGTGAGAGTGGTGAGATTTTTTTCTTTTCTAAATTTAGATTAGCAGGAGAAAATATTGGTGAAGCTAGCTTCTTGGACTTGTAACCACAGGCCCTCCAGAACCAGTTCAACTGACCCCATCTCTTATCAACAGAGTGATTAAGAATTACCTCTCACTCACTCTGCTTCAGTAGCCCAGCTTTATTTCCTGGGCACAGACCTACACCACTCATCAGCAGCCATGCTGTGGCAGTGACCCACATACAAAATAGAGGAAGATTGGCACAGATGTTAGCTCAGAGCATATCTTTCTCAGCAAAAAAAAAAAAAATAGAATTACCTTTCATAAAATTTGTAAATTCATGCAGCCAGAGCACGCACAGAAGAATAAATCTTGACCTGAAATGGCCACAGAACCAAGGATTCTCTTCCCCATGGAACCAAAGGACTGGGACATGACCAGAACTTGAAAGTTGGACT